>NW_027492603.1:0-551122 GCF_021521415.1 Bidens hawaiensis
AAGGAACGCCGACATCTTCGCGTGGACACCAGCTGACATGACTGGTGTACCCCGGAGTAAGGCAGAGCATAAGCTCAAATGCGATCCGGCTGTCACACCGATCGTACAAAAGCGCAGAGTAATGGGGCCAGAACAAACTAACGCGTGTAGAACCCAAGTCAAGGAACTTCTTGACGCAGGCATCTTACGCGTTAGTAGATATCAAACTTGGGTTGCAAATCCCTTAATGGTACCGAAGAATGACAAACAATGGCGCATGTGCATAGATTTCAAAGATTTGAACAAAGCATGCCCCAAAGATTGTTATCCGTTACCTGAAATTGATCTTAAGGTGGATTCGTTGGCACCATTCCGCCTTAAATGCTTCCTGGACGCGTACAAGGGGTACCATCAAATCCACATGGCCGTTGATGATCAGGACAAAACCGCTTTTCGGACGCCCGATGGCACATTTTGTTATCAAATGATGCCATTCGGACTTAAGAATGCCGGGTCCACATACCAACGCCTGATGGACAAAGAGTTTCATTCCCAAATTGGGAGGAACTTGGAAGTCTACATGGATGACTTGGTCATCAAAAGCCCTGACCCAGAAGCGATGTTGAAAGACATCGAAGAAACTTTCAACACGCTCAGGAAGATAAACATGAAGCTCAACCCGAGCAAGTGTGCCTTTGGAGCGGAAGAAGGGAAGTTCTTGGGGGTCATCGTCACTAAAGATGGCTTCAGAGCGAACCCTGAAAAGGTCGAAGCCATTATCAAAATGGAATCACCTACTACCATCAAACAGGCTCAGACACTGAACGGACGACTAGTGGCACTTAATCGCTTTTTGGCAAACCACGCGGATAAGTCGTTCCCCTTCGTGTCAACGTTGAGAAACTGTTTGAAAAAAAACGCACTTCCGCTGGACACCAGAAGCGGAAGCAGCTTTTCAGGAGATTCGGTCACGCTTGATCGAACTCCCAACACTCACAGCACCAGAAGCGGGAGAGGAGTTAATCCTATACCTTTCCGCAACTGATAGAGCAACCGGGGCAGTCCTGCTAGTAGAGCGAAAAGGCATCCAGATGCCAATCTATTATGTCAGTCGTATCCTAACAGATGTAGAAACCCGGTACTCTACCCTCGAAAAATTAGTCCTAGCACTTTTACACGCCTCACGCAGGTTAAGACGATATTTCCAGGGTCACCCAATCACCATCCTCTCCAACTTCAAACTTGCAAACGTTCTAGGCAAACCCGAGTTATCGGGACGCCTAGCAAAATGGGCAATTGAGTTGGGAGAATACGCGATAAAGTATAAGCCAAGACCAGCCATAAAAGGCCAGGTTCTGGCCGACTTTATTGCAGAAGTGCCTGCATCGCGGGAAAAAGAGTGCCAGGAAGAGGCCCAACCCTCTCCAGCACAAGACATCAATGATGTCTGGCGACTCTACACTGATGGGGCAGCCAATAACGAGGGTTCAGGCGCAGGGCTAAAGCTAACCAACCCAGCAGGCCAAGAATACACCTACGCTATTCGATTGGATTTTCCAAGTACGAATAACGAAGCCGAGTATGAGGCATTCCTGGCTGGGCTGAGAATTGCGCGTAAGATGGGAGTGAAAAACTTGGAAGCCCACGTGGATTCCATGTTAGTAGCCAATCAAATCAACGGGACGTACACGGCCGTGAACGACACAATGGCCCTGTACCTCGCACAAGCAAAATCCCTTATGCGCGATTTCAATGGCTGCAAAGTCATACACGTCAAGCGAAGTGAAAACAAATCTGCGGATGCGTTAAGCAAGCTTGCTTCATTAGCCTTTACCCACCTAGGAAAGGATATCCGCATTGAACTCCTCGAGACACCTTCGGTCCCGCACAAGGAAATTTGTGTCATCCAAACCGGCACGGAAACGTGGATGACACCAATAATAAAATACCTTGCGACAGGTACACTACCGGAGTCCAAAACACAGGCAAGAAAACTACGCTGTAAGGCACTGAATTATCAACTCGTCAATGACATCCTTTACAGACGTAACTTTCTTGGCCCACTCTTAAGATGCGTGGACAACCAAGATGCTGACTACCTCCTAAGGGAAGTACACGAAGGCATCTGTGGAGTACACGCAGGTCCCCGCGCTGTTGTAGCCAAGCTAAACAACGCGGGATACTTTTGGCCGGGGATGCATACGGATGCACTGGCATACATCAGAAAATGCAGGTCTTGCCAGCTTTACGCACCCAATACGCACCGCCCGAAGAATGAACTTGTTCCAGTCACTTCTTCATGGCCATTCCAGAAGTGGGCCATCGATGTGACAGGCCCATTTCCTACAGCAGCAGGAAATGTTCAGTTCCTAGTGGTAGCCATCGACTACTTCACCAAGTGGATAGAAGCAAAACCTTTAGCCCAAACAACCGCGAAACATATCAAAAAATTTATTTGGGAATTTATTATTTGTCGTTTTGGACTTCCACAGAATTTGGTGAGCGATAACGGCACCAACTTTGCTGACAAGAAGCTACAACAGTGGCTAAAAGAACTTCAAATCACCCACACCTTTACCTCAGTGGCACACCCGCAAGGTAATGGTGAGGTGGAAAGAGCAAATAAGAGCATCGTCGAAGGCATCAAGAAGAGACTACTGGAACACAGATCCGGCTGGGTGGACGAGCTTCCGCACGTCCTTTGGGCAAACAGAACGCTGAAGAAGGCCAGTACGGGAGAAACCCCGTTCAGCCTCACTTATGGCACTGAAGCCATGGTCCCGGTCGAAATTGGTCTACCCTCACCAAGGGTCTTGATTCAGCCAGAAGACAATGATACGGAAAGACGGTTGGATCTGATGCTAACCGAGGAACGCAGAGACTTAGCCGCAGTGCGTGAAGAGAACTACAAACGACAAATGCAAAAATACTACAACACGCGGGTAAAACTCTGCAACTTCAATATAGGAGACTACATACTGCGTAACAACGAGGCTTCAAACCAAGAGCGCCCGGGAAAGCTGGCCCCGGTCTGGGAAGGGCCATACATTATCAAAGAAGTCCTGGGAAAGGGCGCATACCGGCTCGAAAGGCTCGATGGCACTCCCATCCCAAGAACATGGAATGGAGCTCAATTATGCAAATGTTATATGTAGATCAATTCCAAAACTTGTAAAGAAAAGGCCTAGAGCCACTTCTAATGGAAATGATTCTCCTTTCATAATGTGTTTACCTTTATACTTATGAACTTCCCACTGGTGCCGGTATTCACCGCATAAATGGGGGAAGAAATAATTCGTTACGTGTGGAAGGCGGCAAAACCCGCATAAACACAACGTTAAAAATAAGGGAAACCTACACGCAGGTCAGATGTAAGTCAAGTTTAGCCATCCTTGTAAGTGCAAGTGACGGTCTTACCCGCACAATCACGAACAAGGAAGCAAAACTTCAACCTACCATCTACCACGTTCAAAGGTTATCCTAAAAAAAAAAAAAAAAAAAAAAAAAAAAAAAAAAAAAAAGAGGATATGGAAAACCTACACGCAGGTCAGATATGGGTAAAGTTTAGCCATCCTGCTAAGTGCAAGTGACGGTCATACCCGCACAATCACGAAAGAGGAAGCAAAACTTCACACCTATTATCTACCACGTTCAAAGGTTAAATTATCCTCAAAGATAAGGAAAACCTACACGCAGGTCAGATGGTAAAGTTTAGCCATCCTACTACGTGCAAGTGACGGTCCTACCCGCACAATCACGGGAGAGGAAGCAAAACTTCACACCTATCTACCACGTTCAAAGGTTAACTTATTCTAAACACTTGGAAAATTGCTAATTTAAACTAAAGTATGTGTCATATAACGTTTATAAAGCAAGGAATCCAATGAATCAAGCGGTCTTAGCCGCACAAAGATTTACATTTCATAAATATTCGTTACAAGAATGGCCGGGTAACTACCCGCCTACAAGAAAGTAAATCTATATAAACTAAATCTATCCTAGCAGCGGGAAGGGATCTTCAGGATCAGGCTTCAGGACCACTTCCACTTGGACCAGCGCCGTCAGTAGAGCGTGGCTGTTCAAGGAAAGCCTTAAGGATAGGTAGCCCATCATCAGCAGCAGCAATTTCATTCACCTTCTCCACCACCGGATGCGGGAAGGCGGCGTATTGATTTACTGCTTGGTCATATATGGCTTCAGTATCTACATTGTACAAAGGGAAGTTGGATGGCGGGACGCCTTTCTCAACAAACCCTAGACCAAGCAGGAAGCCGACCCGTTCCCCATTCTCGTGAGAAGCGTTGAGGGCTGCGCTCATAGCATCGTCGTAAGATGTCTCTGAGAAGACCCGATGCACAACCTACATAAGAAAATATACAAGTGTCAACACCCTATTTACAAAGAAAAGCGTGAAGACATGAAGATAGACTTACCTGAGACAACGCTTCTCGAAGAAGCCATTCCTTGGCAACCAGAGCTTCTTGAAGGGCGGCTTGAGCTTGGGTGCAGGCGCGTTCGGCTTCGCTTTTGTTAAGGTTGGCAAGTAGCACTTCCTTTGCGGCAGCCTCTTCGACACCCTTAAGCTTCCGCTCGGTATGGTCAAGCACGCCCCTCTGGTCCAAGATCTCCTGGAGCTTCTTGGCATCTTCCATCGCCAAGGCATCATGAGCACGTTGGAGAGCCTCTAATTTGGCCTTGAGCTCCTCATTCTCCACGCGTAAAGGCTCAGCAACGGCTTCAGCCTTTGTGGCCCTCTCGGTTGCGTTCCTCGCAGTCTCCTTAGCCAGCCGAAGCTGTTCGTTAACAGCTTGGGCAGCCTTGGAGCGGGCCTCGAGTCGCGCTTGAACCTCAACCTCGAGGGCCTTGAAGGCCTTCTCCTTCTCCGCAGCAGCTGCGGACAGCTGTTGGTTCTCCTCCCGAAGAGCCCGCGCTTGAGATACTTCCTTGGCGCGAGCTGCTTTCAACTTGTCGTTTTCACGACAAAGCAGCTCGACGCGCGGCTGCATCCGGGCCTGGAGAACCCGAAGCTCGTTGGTTAGCCTACCCTCCTGGTAGCTAGCCATGGCTTCCCCCAACGCACCATGGGGAGCAGCGTGGCGAGCCCATTCCACGCACTCCACAGGGGTACGAAGGGTTGTTCCTCGGCGGATGTTCCATCGTGGAACATACACTTCATTGGAATCCGACACTGCAAAAAACAAAAAGCAGTTAGGAAAAGATGATAAAAATATATGTAGAAAAACTGGCCAAAAGAACCCTACGCACCTGTAGGGTCAATTACAGGCCGATAGCCGCCGAACCCATCACCTGAACCCAATGGAAATCCATCCAAGAGGTCAGGCAGATGGGAAGGTGGCGGAGAGATGCGAGAAGCCCCACGCGTACCTGATGGACCGGCCGTCGTTGCCGATGGTGGGGGCATGGTTGCAGCCGCCGTGGTCGCCACCGCGGTCGCTGCCGCAGAATCCGCAGCAATCGTAACCGCCGGCTCTGTGAAGGATGCTGTAAAAATCGCACTCACAGCCGGCGGTGACGTCATCTCGGCTGGAACAGTCGGCTCAAAGGAGTGAGCAACTGATCCAACGGAAGCAGGCGCAGGCGCCTGGGTCGACGCCTCAGGTAGGCTGACCAAGCCTACCGTCATTGGCGGAGAGGTACTACTAGGCGCTTCACCCTGGAATGCGCCAACATCCACGCCTGCGTAAAGAAGAAAAGTGTTAAAACAGAAAGCTATGAAGATAAAAGCTAAAAGAGTTGTACTTACGGGTTTTCTTGAGCCTAAAGGTACGGAGAGGCGGGGACGGACCCGATGGAGCCGGCCTCTTTGAGCCGGTCACCGTCGTCTTCTTTGGTTCTCCGGAGGTGACAATGGCAACCTCCGGAGCTGTGGTCTTACCACCACCGGGATTCCCCGCCACCTCTTCGCTCTCAGTCTCCGAGTCAGACAGAGCCACCGGATCGGCAGTGGAGGCCACCTTCTCCTTTCCCTTCCCGCCGGCAGCCTTCTTCTTCCGCACCAACGGAGGACCATCTGCGGATTCCTCATCAGAACATACGATTAGAGGAATTCCAGCAGAGGTTTCAGCATTGAGAGGTCGAGGGGCGAAGAGCGCCTTACCTAGCCGACGGGCACTGAGGATCTCATGGCCTAGCGGATAGACCTCCACGAACCGATCCGCCGTTTGTTCGAGGATGGGCAACTCGTTCTCATCTAGAGCGCGAGTACCCATCCGTGCGGGACCGTCAGCCTCCCGTGGGTTCAGGAGCGACTGCAGGTCGTTCCCCTCTGAAATAAACAGGAAAAAAGTTAGAAGAAATTCAAAATCAACAAAAGGGAGAAAGGCATACCGTAAGGAACAGAGTTCGAACCGTATTCGAGGACGATCGGAATCTTGCGCGCATCAGCCTCCTTCCACACCCGGCTCATCCCCAGCATCACCATCCCGGACTCCGCAAACCGGTAAACCGGAGATTGGACCCGAGATATCTTGGCAAACCATTCCGCCTCCTGGTAGCTGGAGGCGTGAAGGCTGGGAAGTGCCTGCCCGTTCTTGAATTTCATGGCAATGGGGATGGCACGGGCGGATATGAAGAAAAACTCCCTCTTCCACGCGCGAAGACTGCGCTCGGTTGCACAGATCTTTAAACCCTTAATCCGGGTTGTCAACGTGTACCACCCCTGGATGCACCTCCAAGTATAGAAGGTCATCAGGCGGTCCACATAGGGCTCAATGCCCAGAATCCGGCACACCCACTCGAAGTGCCGAATCTTGGCAATCGACATCGGATGCACCTCGGTCAGGTGCACACCGTGCCTCTCCAGGACACGGTACACAAACTTTGTCAATGGGAACCTAAGGTTCCCATAAACGAAGAATGCAGCATAAACCCCGATCTTGCCTCGGGGGGCATCGTACACGGTCTGATGGGGTTCAGGAAACTCAGGCTCGAGAGACTCGAGCATGAACTTCCTGACAACATACCGGTACAGATCGCCAGGAAGAGCACACTGGCACTCACCAGCAGTACTCCTGTCGTCAGCTGTAGAATCGATATCACGAGACATCTTGTAAAGGAAGAAAATGATTTCGGGAGAATGCTTGCCTGAAAATGATAAGTATTCGCCGGAAATCGCAAAGAAGATGAAGAAGAGTGAAAGTGTGGATTACAAATAACCCTCTCCCCCTTTATATACTAATCGCAATTAATGCGATGAAATTAATGCGGAAGAGAGAGAAAATGAAGGTGCAATGAAACTATGACACGTGGCAAAAAGCAAGCTGGCAACAGCTGTTGACAAGACGCACACCATTAATTTCGCGGCCACGCGCCCGAAAAATCGCGCCCACGCGCCTGAAAAAGCGTCTGGAATGACCATGTACTGTCACGTCGCCATAACTTCCTGCACGTCCTGACACAGTCAGAAGAAACCGTCGCACGACGTTTCAGATGTTTGGACTGTTCCTATCTTTCCACCAACTCTTCGAATTTCAAAAATTCAAAATTCAAAAAGATTCAAAAGTGAGCGGGAAAATACCCCTTACCTTGGCAACCAAGTAACCGTAAGACGGATGCGGGTACAGTGTTAAGGCAAAACCCTTCACATACCTAGCACCCGCAGGGAATTGAAGCCAAGAATAACTTGGCAACCAAGTAACCATCAGACGGATGCGGGTACAGTGTCAAGGCAGAACCCTTCACATACTTAGCACCCGCAGGGAATTGACGCCAGGAATACCTTGGAAGTAAAGTAACCGTAAGACGAGTGCGGGTACAGTGTCAAGGCAAAACCCTTCACGTACTTAGCACTCTGCAGGGAATTCAAACCAAGAAGGATCTTCTGGGCCACGCTTGCGGAAACGTGAATAACATTCCCGCACGACGGGAACGTCGAGAACTATATTGTTTGAAACTCCAAGATGGAATTGGTGGTTTTAACATAAATGATCACTATGTCGAAAACCACCAAAACCTCATGGAGAATCCACACAATTGGGACTCAACGCTCCCGACGCGCGTGGAGGTTACAAACCTACCCGCTTCACACCCAAAGATCAAGCAGAAAAGTCGGGAATTTCTGCGTGACATCAGGAAAACTGTGGGATGAATCACCACGGAAAACCGAAAAACTAAACCCCTTTCAAAACCCCTTGCTAAGTCCAAAAGTTCACCTCACTTATTAATAATTCATGAGAAGAACATTGGACTGGGGGGACTTGAAGAGGTAGGTCCCAGCAGAGCCCAGTTGGATCCGCAAGACTCACCTTGAACAGGGACGTCTGCGCGATGACCAACTGCTCCAGCAGGACCCACCATGCTCAAAGAACCTTACGCGCAGTACGCCAGCTGTACCCGCAGGGAAAGCCTCCCAATGGTGAAGTACCCCGCCTGTTCCCGCAGCTGCGGATACAAGCCATCAGGGAAGGCTACCCGCACTAACAGCAAGGCTACACGCACAAGGCATTCGTTACTTCAGTTGTCACATGAAGGAATGAGCAAGGCGGGAACATTCCCGCCTAAATGAGCCAGTCCGTATGCTTCTGGAAGGTCTTTCGTACTATACCTACTAAGGTATGGGCGGAACAGACAGTTTGACCAGAGCAGCCCATGAACTAATCACAGGGTGACAGCTCACCGACAACAATACGAGGAGGAGCACCCTCTAGTACTGTTTGTCACTATTAGCCGCTGCCTACTCACCAACCCTTACGAGGGGATGTGCGCAGCCTACAGTTGGTGGAACAGTGCGTAGCCGGCAGTAAAGGAACAGTATACAGCCGACCTTATTACTGTTGGCCGTAACCTATCCACCAACCAGCATGGCCTGTGCGTACGTCCACTGTTGGTAGAACAGGAACACTATTCAGCCGGCTGTACCTGCTTGGAAACCTACCTTCGGCTATAAATACTCCAACACCTTGGAATGGTAAGGACATCATCTGTTATCTCAATCTTATCTAGCAATCTCTTAATATACTCTTATATTCAGAGCAATCTAGTCTGATTCTCACGCCGGAGGGTGGTCACAAGGAGGAACCCCCCCTTCTCAGTGACGAGCTTACGGTGTCTGTTTTGCAGGTCTCCTGAAGAACAACCTTCTCAGCTAGATCTCATCCGTGGGAAACATTACTTAACCCCCAGATTATCTATAATCTGTCCAGGGTTCACTTAGTGTTTCTTCAACTCTAATATTATTTCATTCCTTGTATCATTGTAAAACCCTAGAAATACTATGTACCTTTCTTTGTAAGAATAATCAATACAATACCTTTTATCCTATACACTCTTATTACGTACCAATTAGCAACATGGTATCAAAGCGTTTTTAATGATCCTAGGATCAAAATACCTAACTACTATCATCCTTCAACCAAATACCTAGCCGTTACCATGTCAGATAATGATAGTGAGAATATAACAACAATGACTTTTCAACCCATTTAGCCCTTTCTCTAACACAGCCTCCAAACCAAATTCGATTTCCTAAGTTCCAATAATAGAGTTTTCAAGTGATTTTGATTTTTTTTTGGTTGTCAGTAGTTTGTGTAATTCGACACACTGTGATTACTTCGATTTGTAACTTTCTTATTGTTAATCAGCGATCGATTTCGTGGTAAGTTTGGACGTGGTTAGTTTCTTCATACAATTTTTCGCCCCCGCCTCAACGCAACGGGGTCAAAATATTAGTTACTCTACAAATACAAGTCTATTCTCCATATATTTGTGTGGCTTCCGTGATCCTAGCTAGAGGTGTAAATGAGCTGAGCTGAACTGAGCATGAGTTCGACTAGACTCAACCTAGGCTTGTTTTGACTTACAGGGGCTCGAGCTAGACTTGTTTGAGCTTTTTTCTAAAATTCAAATTCGGCTCACGAGTTGTTTTTCAAGCTTGCCCTGGCCCGTTTATAATTGACTAATTAATTTATATATGTTTTCATTATTTTTATATATATATTGTGTAACTAAACACACTGTGATTACTTCAATTTATTAATTCCTTAATGTTAAACAGCGTCCGATTTCGTGGTAAGTTTGGATGTCGTTAGTTTCTCCGGTTACGGTTTATCAGCCCCGTCGCAACACATCGGGTCAAAATATAGTTACTCTACAAATACAAGTCTATTCTCCAGATATTTTTGACTTTCGTGATCCTAGCTAGGGTGAGATGAGCTTGAGTTCGACTAGACTCGACCTAGGCTCGTTTTGACTTACAAGAGCTCGAGCTAGACTCGTTTGAGCTCTTTTCTAAAGTTCAAATTCGGTTCACGAGTTGTTTTTCAAGCTTGGTCTGGCCCGTTTATAATTGACTAATTAATTTATATATGTCTTCATTATTTTTATATATTATGTGTAATTAAACACACTGTGATTACTTTTATTAATTCCTTAATGTTAAACAACGACCGACTTAGTGGTAAGTTTGGACGTCATTAGTTTCTTTAGTTACGGTTTTGCTCTCCCGCCACAGAACGTGGTCAAAATATTAGTTACCCTACAAATACAAGTCTATTCTCAAGATACTTGTGTAGCTCTATTGATCCTAGCTTGGGGTGTAAACGAGCTCTGAGCTGAGCTTAAGTTCGACTAGACTCGACCTAGGCTCGTTTTGACTTACAAGAGCTCCAGCTAGACTTGTTTGAGCTTTTTCCTAAAAATTCAAGTTCGGCTCACGAGTTGTTTTTCAAGCTTGGCCCGGCCCGTTTGTTATTTATTAATTAATTTATATAAGTTTTTCCACTATATATTTTGATAAAACTTAAGCGAGACTAAGCTTGGCTCGAGCTTGTGTAATACCTTAAACAAGCTAAAGTTCCACTCGCGCTCGGCTGTATAGTGTGAAATTAATGCATACAAGTCCAGACCAAGTAAATCTAAAAACATTACAAGGCTCGTTAAGGCTCGACAAGCCTAAACGAGCTTTCCATACAAGGCTCGAGATTGTACAGGATGACATTAGTTAAAAGTTAGTTACATGGATAAAATGGTCATACTAAGAATATAAGCCATAAGGGTCATAAGTTGAAACGAATTGCGTGTATAGTTTAGTAATTAGTAACTGATACAAGGTGTATTTGAAAAAAATAGTATGTGTACTCATCACACAAGAAAAAAAAGTGTTTATGCTAAATGCCACCATAAATGTTACAAAGAAAATGTGATATACACAAAGGGCAATTAAATACCTAAATTTTATGCTAAATGCCACTAAAAGTGTGTGCCAATCAAATATGACATACGCAAAGTATCATTAAAACCAACATTTTAGTGACACAAATGCTAAATACCACTAAAAATTGTGTGAAGCAAATGTAACATACGCAAAGTTCTATTAAAACCAAATTATTAGTGGCGCAAATGTTAAATGCCACTAAAATTGTATGTCAAACAAATGTGGCATACACAAAGTGCCTGCCATTAAAACCTAAAATAGTGACACAAAAACTAAATACCATAAAAAATGTGTCACTAAATGACATTTTTTTGTAGTGACAAATACAAGTCTATTCTCCAGATATTTGTGCGGTTTGCGAGCAGATTTTGTTTTTCTTCATAGAGTGATTATAAATTGTGGAATTAGAAAATCATCTTGGTTTCTTATAGGGTTGATTATTCATAATCAATTACGCGCGTTGCTTTATCGTTGGGTTATACTTTATGGTTTATACTTAATCTTGGTGGGCTTGGGTTTTGGCTAACATGTAACACCGAAATCACTTGATTTCGGTGGGCCGCTTGTATGGGCTTGGGCTTAGGGTGTTTGGTACTATATATAGTCTTTGTATTAGGTTATTATAGAGGTTGATCATTAGTAGAACGGAGAGAGACGTGTGATTACATAGTATTTGATTCTCATCATATTGTAATCATCGTTTACGGGCTTAAGCACCTGACGTTTAATATAACTTGTGTTTTGAAGTCATTCATGTGTTGATTTGCTTTTTGTTCATCTTTTTCTTAAATCAATTCGTTGTTAGTTTTCGCCTAACAACGGGCTTATTGATATCACATTGAAAGATCCTGCTCTAGGACTTACAATTGGTATCAGAGCCTATAGACCTATTTAGGCTCGGTGTTGGTGAAATCAAGGATTCAAAATGTGTTCTTGGTTGATGTTCTTTGAAAGCTTTCTGAAAATCTAGATATGTGTTTTCATTGGGGGTAGTTGGAGCTATTTTTGGGATAAAGTTAACCTAATCTTTGGTTTAATGTCAAATTCCTGAATTCTCGGGATTTGATTTGTTTACCAAGTTTACCAAGTCAAAGATTTGATTTTTTTCGGCATCAATTCATCGTTCTCGGGAAATAAACAAGGGTTCTCGGCCATATTCAACTGTTGTCGGAAACTATTGATCATTTTCGGCTAATATACAGGGTTCTCGGGACTTATTGTGTTTTCTCGGCTACTGTCTCTTATGTTCAAGGGTTCTCGGGCTTAATCCAGTGTTCTCGGTTCTAGGGTTCCCGGGTTTAACTAGTGTGCTCTCTGCTTTTGGGTTTTCGGGTCTTAGTTTGAATTTGGACCTGGTTACCTTGGACCTTACCTAATTGGACTTAAAAAATTACATTGGACTATCATTTGGACTGTTATTTGGACTTTAGAATGGACCTATTAAGTAACACATCATCAAATGCTGCTTTGCATCACGATTTGGATTCTATTATGAGAACTGCTACTCGTGTACCCCGTCAACTGTCTCATGAGGGGTTTGCTGAGTGGAAGTTCAGGTTCGAGAAGTATGTAAAGATGAAGTATGCAAAGGTTTGGAGAAGCATCGTCAGGTGTCCTCAACCTATCACTTATCAGAGAGAAAATAGTGATGAAGTAGTTGTAAAGCCCGTCGAAATGTACTACGACGCGGATTTTGAAAATATTGAAGAGGATTATAAGGCTCTTGCTACTCTAACAATGGCACTTTCACCTAAAATTTCTCAAGGATTCAGAGAGCTACAATCTGCTAAAGCGTTATGGGAAGCCCTTATTGAGGTGTATGAGGGAAACGAGGATATGAAAAGGAGTCGATAGGACTGTTGCGACAAAAGTTTAATATGTTCAATCATGTTCTGGGATGAGATCTTCAAACATCAATCTGACTTTTATTGAAAAAAATAACAAGTTGGCCAACTCTCTGCCACAACGCTTGCACATGAATGTTGTAGTGATAAAAAAGACAAAGGATCTAACCAGATTAACTTTGTCAGAGGTGATGGCTAACATTAACTCTTGTGACATGGATGAAAAGCAACCTGTCATAAATCATGCTAACTCTTACAATGCAGCTGGCGACAATGTTGCTTCTAATAATGCTCTCATATCACAAAACAATTTTTCTTTGTACAAATCATCTCAAGGTCAATATGCTCAGCCACAGCAGGCTCAGAACAACTTCTCAATGTTTAGGTCCTCTCAAGGTCAATTTACTTAGCCAGCACCACAACCTACTCCTATGTTCTTTTAACAACCTGCTCCAGCAACTAAGCCTCAATAAGCTATTGGGTCTTCCAGTCAGTCTCCCACTCAATTTCCTACTATTTCAAAGGAGACTCAAGAAAACATTGCCTTAATGGCAGGTTTCATGAACTATTTCAATGTTTTTCTTTGCTGGAGATCTGGTTCAAATAGTCGTAGTTGCTGAATTGGATCATATTCATCCTGTTGATGTGGAGGAAATGGATATCTCTTGGAAAATAGCCATGGCAGTGTTTAGAGCAAAGAAATTTACCAAGAGAATAGGCAGAAACAAATGGAATGTTCCAGCCAACCAGAAGGTGGGATTCAATAAAGACACTTTGAGGTGCTATAATTTTCATAAGATGGGTCACTTCGCTCATGAATGCACGAATCCAACCAAGGAGCGAAATAGGGAAAGGGATTTGTTTCCGGTGAATAGTGCTAGAGGAGAAAACATAGGTGGTGCAAATGGAAATGAGCGGGGATTGGTGGCTCAGCAGTTTGATTGGAATGATCAGATGGAAGCAATTAACATAAACAATCAGAATGTGAACCTTTCTCAGATTTATGTTGCTGAAGAAGATAACGATGTAGAGGAGCTAGTAAAGGATCTTCAGTTTGCTTTCATGGCCTCAACTTCTCCTAGCTCATCTGAGGTAAGTTCTGATTTATGTTCTTAATCTTCCATTAATAAGGTAGAATTGTATAGATTTTATAATAGTATTATGATTAGAGAAATGGAGGCATAAAATATGAGAATCTTACCTTTAAGAAACTTGAAAAGGCTTTAAAAGATAAACTAGAAGCACAACAAAAGGATTTCTCTAAATTCAAGATGATTTTAGCGCAAAATGTTGTCACCATTTAGATGCAAAACAAAAAATTGCTGAGCTAACCACCAAATTAGACACTTCTAAGTTGGATATTGCAATATTAACTAACAAATTTGAAAACATTGAATTCAACTTTAAGAAATTCGATGTTTCTAGTGTTGTTGTTGAATCTATGATTGAGAAACAATTAAAATGGAAAGAGAACAAGGGTGAGGGTATTGGGTACATCGTGGTTCCTCCTCCATATAATGACAATTACACTGGGATTCCTCTTTCTAAAGAAGAGGGAGAAAGGGAACCGTTCACACTGTACGGAAGCCGACTACAAATGAAAAATATGGTCAAGGTTCAGTCAAACCTGCTGAACCAACCTTGAGAGTGAACGATACTAATGTGTTTGCTTCACGAGCAGATGAAGTAATAGAGGATTGGACTGATGAGGAGGAAGATTTACTTGTTTTAAATAATAAAGTCATTAATTCTAATGTTTCTTTAAATTTTCCTGTTTTGGATTCTGTTGTTGCTGATGTTTGTGTGGGCTCTGTTTTTAAGAGCAAAAACAATGGTGTCGTCTAAAACTTTTAAAACTCGTGGTGTGGTTTCAAATAAAATTGATAAAAATAAAAGTTTGCCAAGACATTTATAACCTAAGTTTGTTAAAGAAGGAAGCTCATGTGTACATAATTTTAATAAATCAAACGTTCAGTCCAAAGCGGGACAAACTGGCTCACACAACAGGTCAAGACCAGAGGTTGACCACAATGATTTTTATCTTAAAAGGCAAACATGTTTTAATTGTGGCATTCCTGGTCACATTGCTATAAATTTCCCACACCGTCCTTATGTCCCATACTATGGACATAATCAGAGGAATATGCCACAAGATACCTTCAATAATTCTAATTCTAATAAGTCAAGGTATTACAAGACAAATCCCTCTGATCGTGATTAGAAACGAAACAAGGCTGAAAGGTTGAACTTTCACCAAACTAGTTCTGCCATGTTTCGAAAGCTTAATGGAAAATTGATTTCGGTCCCGAGACCAAATCCGGCCTCTAGATCTAAATCGATCTGGAAACCAAAATCCAACGTATCTTTCGTACGCAAACCAAAGACAAAGTTAACCATTTACGTCAGCCACAAAATTATAAAACCGTCTATAAATGGTTGCCTAAATATTCGGTGTCAAATTCACCAAACGCTTCATGTTTGATCTTAGGTAACCAGGAAGACATGTCATGGCACCCGCAACTTGCCTAGATAAATCGGGTTTACTCAACACTGCTATTGACTAGGTACCAAAGACTAACTAATCTCGCACATCGTGTAGAACAGCTATGGAGGAATATCATCAGACCTTGGTATGTTGATAGTAGCTGTTCTAGGCACATGACATGAGACATCTCTCAGCCACACGACATTCAAATATTTAATGGAGGGTGGGTATGTTTCCTTTGCGGGAGGAGAAAAAGGGAAGATCACATAGAAGGGTACTGTAAGTAATGGTGTACTTATATTTGAAAATGTCAATTTTGTTCCAGAGTTGAAGGACAGTCTGCTTAGTGTCTCTCAGATCTGTGACAGGGTTTTTCAACTCATTTTACAAACAAATAGTGTCTGATTTTAAAACCTGGCATCATCATACCAGAAGATTGGATTCTTCTTCGATCACAAAGAAAAGATCATGCTTACGTGATCGACATGCATATATATGTTCCCGATGAAATCACATGTTTATTTTCAAAAGTGTCAGAACACAATGCCATGCTTTGGCATTGTCGTCTTGGTCATGCTAATGTTAAAACTCTAAACCTTCTTGCTAAAAACAACATTGTTCGAGGTTTGCTTGTCAATGATTTTGTAACAATTGGGAAATGTGTGGCTTGTGCCTTGGGCAAACATCATCGATAATCTCACAAGCCAAAACTGGTTAATACCATTTCATCTGTTTTCCAATAGCTTCATATGAATTTGTTTGGTCCTTTTCATGTATTGAGTCTCTCTCGCAGTTCTTATTGTATGGTTATTATTGATGACTCCTCAGGTTTTACTTGGGTGTTTTTCTTGTCAAATAAGAGTGAAACTGCAGAATTGATAAAGCGCTTTGTTGTGCTAATGGAGAATCAACTCAATTTGAAGCTCAAAGGGATTCGATGTGACAACGGCACAGAGTTTAAAAACTCAACATTAAATCACTTTTGTGCCGGAAAGGGAGTGCTCAGACAATACAACTCAGCTAGTACACCACAACAAAATGTTGTAGCTGAGAGAAGGAACAGAACCTTAATTAAAGACGCAAAGACCATGTTGTGTGACTCGAAATTACCTCTGTTCTTCTGGGATGAAGCAGTCAAAAAAGCGTGCTATGTTCAAAATTAGGTGCTGATCAACAAAACACAGATGAAGACTCCTTATGAGATTGTTTATGGTCACAAGCCCACTATAGCACATTTATGTGCATTTGGATGTCCATGCACTTTGTTGAATCTCGAATCAACACCGAAATTTGGAGCTAAAGCTGATGATTGCTACTTCGTTGGATATGTTGGTCGCACTGCTTACATAGTTTATAACAAGGCAACGAAGCAAATTGTGGAATCTTATGATGTGCGCTGGCTAGAGGAAAATGAAACAAATGCTTGTGTCGGTCATGACTGGTTATTTGATTATAATGAACTGTGTAAGCCATTTAATGTGTTTCCAGTCGTTGATGAAGGAAATTCAGGTGCAGGGATTTCAAATGCTATTGACGGAGAAGAAGACATTTATGTTGGTTTTCAAAAGTCTCCGGTGCTGGGTATAGATACGTCAGAATTGGTTGATACTGCCCACCCTTCGTCTTTGAGCCTACACGAACATGTAAATGATACTGATTCTTCTCAAAAGTCTCCTGAAGAATGTGAATTGTGTAAACACCTTAGTTCTCAGATCTAAGGTATAATAACTATAAACAGATCTAGTTCATGATGCTATTGATTATATGTTATATGTATATGTTTAGTATTAATTGTATATATATGTGTGTATAATTAAGGTGAAGCTTGAGAGAGGATCTGGACAGAGGTTTGATATATTAATCTCCAAACTTATATTAACAGTGGATGAAACCACTATATATAGAAGCTGGGTCTAGTTCGTTACACATTCCATAACGAACTAGCCACCCACTTCGTTACATTACATTAAATAAACAAAGATAACGAATCACCCCCTGATTCGTTAAACATCCTTAACGAATCAGGAGGGAACATAACTTATACTCTAGTTCGTTAAACATCCTTAACGATTAACGAACTAGACTGTTACCTTTACGAACTAGTTTAATATCTTAATAATTATTACATTAATTAAACGATAAATACATTAATGATAATTACAAAGACTCGAGATGTAAAACCGTGTACTAACAGACACCCCCTCGTCTTGAGCTCTTTGTCTTTAATTTACTTGAAGCGCTTGCTCTGCCAATCTCTGCAGCTGTGTATTAGTCAGGTTGAAACTGCATTGCTCGGTCATAGTCTTCACGACGCTCAAAGAAAATCTTATTCTTGAAACGCACGTCGTTGTCAGTCTCAGTAAGGTTCACGAGCCACATCGGATAGATGATCTTTATTAGCTCGGTCTTTAATCCTTTACCCAAGACAATAACGGCCTCGC
Source organism: Bidens hawaiensis (assembly GCF_021521415.1). NCBI lineage: Eukaryota > Viridiplantae > Streptophyta > Magnoliopsida > Asterales > Asteraceae > Bidens > Bidens hawaiensis. The sequence continues at coordinate 17,920 of NW_027492603.1, forward strand.
CAGTTCGGTTGTCATAGTACCAGTGGTTAAACGATAAATACATGTGTTGATTCAACGTCTTCACTGGCACACAATCTATCCTAGTTCACACAAACGGCAAGTGTACCGGTCACATATAGCACAGATGAGGAAAGTCCGGATATCGAACTCGAAGACACGTGAAAACGTTTATATTCACTAAATTCTAACCAAGACTCACCAAAATATTTAATTGATTTTTTTAGATTTAATTTAACTACTTAACTTAACTAAATGAAAACTTTTGACAAAACTTTGGAAACTTTGACTGGAGTGATAAAAACGTCTACCTAGGTAAGAATCATATTGAAGGAGATGACAAGACAATGGATTGAAAACTCTCACGAAACCGGTCCTAAAGGATGACACAACTAAGGTTCGCTCAAGAAGGTCAGATCACCTCTCGGTCTCACTAACAAACTCTAACTTATCTTAGCTGATTTTATGAACAAACCGGGAAAACAAATTATTAACGTGTTCTAATGCCGACTCACCTCTCGATCTCACCGACACACTAGCCTAATGGAAACGAATACTATGCAACCAAGGATAGAGGAACAATTCAACTTAACTTAAACTAGACCAACTAATCACTCAAACACCCAAACCCGACAAGAACAAAACCCGCCCTCGCGCGATCTTATTTCTAACAAGTAAAAGTAATGAGACGAGTTTACTTCTTATCACCTCTCGGTCTCTAAGTAGGTGTTTCACAACTGATTTTATCTAATTAATTTACCCACTTATCCCTACGGTTGTACTTCCCGCAAATAAACCCTAAACACAAAGTAAAGAGCCTTAAACATGCAACAACTAATCAAAACCGATTCAATTAATTAAAGCACGAGGTTATTAGGTATAATCAAACAAAACACAGCCAATAAACACAATCTAATTTACTGTTAAATCAAACTTTACATTAACAATTTAATCCATGATCATTAACAATCCATATTACTAGTCAAAACCTAACAATATTCATCAAACCTAGGTAGAACAAACAAGATTAGCTACTCATTGATTTTGGACAGCAGCAATATATCAAATTAAACATCATATAACTTAGCATAAACATAATAAAACTCATTCAATGATCAAGAACAATCAAACACAAGTCAATCTCTAAGTTACTTGCAAAACAATCCAACAAAAAGATCAAGTTCAACTAGTTAGGGTTCTTGAACAAGAGATAAAGTTTATGAATGAATACTTATGATTTATGGCTGAGATTATGAGTTTAGATGATGCCTAGTAGCTGCACAAGACTCTCCTTGGTGTTCTTCTTCCTTTCCAGCCGTCACAACCACCAAACCCTAGCCGCCAAACTCTTTTTCTTTCTCCCTTTGCTGCTGCCGATCGCAAGTTGTGGGCAGAATTGGGGCTGCTGAATTTTGGGATTTAGGGCTGGTATATGGCAGAAAATTAAGTTAATTAACTTAATATAATATCATGTAAGGCTTCTACCTTGTGGGCTTGGGTCGGGCCTTGAGTTGTAGTTTTGAAACTTGACCAAAAAGGCCCCTAGAATCTTCCAACTTAACTCTTTTTTCACCATCTTTCATAAACCTACAATTAACATTTAAACTTTGTAAATTATTGCACTTAACCCCCAATACTTTCATAAAATAAACAATTAAGCATAAAAACCATGCTAAAATCATAAGGAAAGTAAGTGTGTTTTACAACACATCATCGTAGTACCAGCGGTTAAACGATAAATACATGTGTTGATTCAACGTCTTCACTGGCACATGCTTCATAGTCTTTGGTGGCTTTTCTATAAGAACCAACTTCCTCCAACCAGTCCTCGGATCAATCTCATCGATACACTTACGGGTTGGGACCTGTGGCTTAAAAAATTTAAACCCATGGTTGACCTCGAACATCAGATGTTGAAGAAACCAATCTGCATGTCGATTTCCTCCACTGTTCATAAACGGTCGACACGCGAGGGTTCAAACGTCCCAATGCGGTAATGAGAGAACATCAATGATCTTTTCATAATACTGGATGCCTTTCTCCCATTTAACAATACAAACACACAAATCAGGATCAAAGAGCCACGAAATGATATCACCTTGAACCTTATTTACAGCTTTGAAAGATGTCATTTGATTTGCTTAAGCGCGAGAGACGGCTTCAACCTTCTGCTCTTTGTTCACATACCTATAAGCATCAATAATCTTATGTGCCCTTTTTCTCCGGTAGGCGAACCATTTTTGAATGTCAGCCGGTGAAGGATCACGAATCAAGTTGAATCGGGTATCAACAACGTTCTTGCCCTTTGACCTCTTTCCCAAGTGATCCTCAGCGGCTTTGACCGTTCCTCAGTAAATACCAGAGCCCCCTGGTAAAAATTGGTGTGTTGAAATAAATCAGGGTATTCCTCAGCTGTTATATCCTCGATCTCCACCTCATCATCTTCATAAATAAAGGTCGTGTTTATCTGAATAGTTGGATCATTCAAGATTTCTTTATTTTCAACTTCCACATCATGCTCAGCTTCTAACACAGTCAAATAATCATCATTTAAGCCAAACAGTAACGAAATCTGCTCTTGTGTTATTGATCTCTCTACAAATTGTCTGTCACACCCTCAAAATCCACTAACGGAGTTTTACCGTCAGAGGGTGTGAACTAACAGGATCGGAATCATCAGTTATAATCAAACCATAAAAACGTTTAAATGAAAATAAGTGCGGAAGCGTAAAGCCATAGAGAACAATGTGACGTCACGCAGGACGATTTAAAACCAATGATAACAGTTAAAAGTAAGTTTGCATAGTTAAAAGTTTATCAAGCAATGCATGTTCCTAAACCGCGCGCCCGCCTCGGCTACCTGAGAATAACATACTAAAAGTGTCAACACAAGGTTGGTGAGTTCACAAGTTATATAAAAATAAATCGTTTAGCGTTTGTGTTCAGCGTTTTGCGTTACAGCGTTACAGCGTTTTGCGTTACAGCGTTACAGCGTTACAGATAGTGTTATGTCAATTATATATCGATAGGTAGCTAGTCTATACAACAAGTATTACTAAGTGTTCGACACCGAAGCTGACTCGTTAATTAAGTGCCTTGTCACCAGGTCCTCCAGACCATGGTACGTGTTAGCCAAAATTACACCCGCTCGACCTCCAGTCGAGTTTAGCGTTGGGTGGGGTTTGTCAAACCCAGTAGTACTACTCAACAGTGACTCGCTATTCAAAATATTAACCGGTTCGATGTGTAGGACTTCAAATGTTTCGTTTGCCACTTAGCCTTTACAAGTGATATATAATTTATAACAAAATCTTAAATGCGTTGTGGAGTATGTTATCTCCCCCAAGTGAAAAGCGTTTGAAAACAGTTTAAAGAGGGGAAAGTGAAACTCACTGTTTGCGAAGAAATTCCCAAATTAAATCACCAAGATGCGCGTCACAGAAAAACTCTCTCTCTAGCGTTCTAAAACAACAAAGAGATTTTTCTAAGTGTCGGAATATTATCGAGTCTCTAGACCCGGCACATAATACCTATGCACATAACATGTTTCGTGTTTCGTTTGTGAATCGTGTGTGACTTTAACAAGTGTTTTTGTGACACATTACATGTGTAAGCAATCATATACGTGTCATGTATTCATAAAGTACATCACTATCAATTATTCCCCGTAAGGGCATTTTGGTCGACAAATAACAATTAACTAGCCATTATTCCCCATGAGGGCAATTTGGTCAAATCATGGCAATCAATTAGCAATTATTCCCCGCAAGGGTATTTTGGTCAACAAATAACATTAACTAGCCAGTATCATGTTTCATGCATTTTTACACAACTCAGCAGCTAGTTTCACCAAGACAGAAATCCTACTAGAAAGATTGTACTATTTCACCGATCATAGCATCTCAATTAATTTACCAAAAATCATCACAGAAGCACATATGTCTTAGGTTTCCAGAACATATTTAATTATATTTTTATTCTGCATAGTTTTCTCAAAATCATCAAATCATTATAGCAAACCCATAAAAGTCAAATTCATGCGCAACAGAATACTATTTGCAATTCCCGTTAAACGAAAGATCCAATAAATGCAAGACCACTTGGGTTAGGTTCCTAACTCAATAAGTCAACTTCCAGAAGTGGAACCAACCTAATTGGTCTCGTAGTTCATGAGATATAACATTTACAAAACAACCTAACAGCAGGTCTAACAGCTCAGCTTTGCACAACGTTTTTGTAAAATCATAAAAGTTAACTTCTACTTGTCCAAAAATTACAAATTTATACTTTATAGAAACTAGACTCAACCTAGTTTACTGTAGTACCAATAATCTCAACCAATTTTCACGTTTACACTTCGTTACAGTCACTTAAACATCATATACACATTCTGTCCAGAAACTGTTTGCATCCAAACTCAACATAATAACGATCTATGAACTATCATGCATTCATATAACACTCTAGACTCCATAAACACCATCCATGCACATCAATTACCCATTACATACATGATTAGGGTTTTTGTTTGAACTGAGATCATAGACAGAACAATCAACATGTAACAACATCAATACTAGTTATCAATCATCATTAATTCAACAACAATCATGTTAACACACACCATACAAGAAATCGGCAGCTTAGGGTTTGTTATTAACCCAACAAACATCAAAATCAAGTAACAAGGATGTATAGGATAATCAATTATACCTTCCTAGCACCTAGTTCTTCAATCAAAGGCTTGATTTCTTGGTGTTATGTGTGTGTGAAAGTGACGGCAGCCAAGAGGGATGGAGGGGGTGGCTGATCGGTTTTGGGAGAAAAAAAATAAGAGTTAGGGTTTATTATAACATAGTATTTATAGAATATTATGTTACACTTTAGCCCCTCCACTTCTAAGTATTACTTATCTAGCTTAACTAACTTGTTTACATCTTGAGTTAACGTTTATAACCATGTTATCACATAACACATAAGTCTAACACATAATTATCACATAATTACTGTTTTGACGTTTTTCGTTTATTCATCAATCGTTTGCGTCAACTCGTTTGCGTTTCGGTGCAATTCCCGAAAGACTACACCTGTAGTAAGTGTTAAGCGTCATTTAAACCCTAGTTTAAATGTAATGAAGTGTGCGTTATAGATTCAATGATCTTAAGTTTGAATTGACGGAGTTGAGTTAACGGAGTTACCCTGAAATTGACGATTGTCACATCATTCCCATGTTAAAGAATTTTCGTCCCGAAAGTTTGAGTCAAGTCGTGACGAGTGTCAGAAAAAGTAAGAAAAATTTTCAGTTTGTCATATCATCCCCTAGTAGAAAGAAATTTCGTCCCGAAATTTAATTCATACCTCCGGTGATTTCTGACGGTTTGCCTGGTTTCGCGGTTTTCTGTGTTTGGTTAGCCATTCAAAAAGGTGAGGATACTTTTTCATCATTTGATCAGATAGGCATTTCTTCAAATTGGAATTTTGCGGTTTTCTTCAAATTGGAATTTTTCATCATTTGATCAGATAGGCATTTCTTCAAAAAGGTGAGGATACTTTTTCGCGTTCCCACGTGAACTCCGGTCCACGTCTCGAGTTCCAACGAACCTTCACGATTGGAATTTTGCTGTGCTTGAGCGTTTTGGTTTCCCAATCCAAAACCTCGACTGGTTCCTCAATGAAACGTAACTGTTCATCAACTTGCAGTTCCTCCAAAGGGACTACTTGGGTTTCATCAGATAGGCATTTCTTCAAATTGGATACGTGAAAAACATTGTGTACGCCACCGAGTTCCGTTGGTAGGTCCAGTCGGTACGCCACTGGACCAACGCGCTCAGTTATCCGGTAAGGACCAACATATCGTGGGTTGAGTTTGTTTCGCTTACCAAAGCGAACTACACCTTTCCAAGGTGAGACTTTGAGTAACACTCGATCGTTCACTTGAAATTCGAGAGGCTTTCGGCGCTTGTCGGCGTGACTCTTTTGGCGATCTCGTGCTGCTGCCATGCGATTTCGGATTTGTACAATTTTTTCCGAAGTTTCGAGTACCAGTTCCGGACCAATGATTTGGCTGTCACCCACCTCTGCCCAGCAGAGTGGTGGTCGACACTTCCGTCCGTGCAGCGCTTCAAACGGCGCTGCTTTAATACTTGCGTGGTAGCTGTTATTATACGAAAATTCTACCAAAGGTAAGTGAGGTTCCCAACTTTTTCCGAAATCCAATACGCAGGCACGCAACATATCCTCCAGGGTCTGAATAGTTTGTTCACTTTGCCCATCCGTCTGAGGATGGTATGCTGTGCTCATATCAAGACGGGTGCCTAGCGCGCTTTGCAGCGACTTCCAAAAGTGCGACGTGAAACGAGAATCTCGATCGGAAATGATCGAGACAGGCACTCCGTGTCTAGACACCACTTCTTTCATGTAAACACGAGTTAGTCTTTCCATTTTGTCCGATTCCTTAATCGCTAAGAAGTGTGCAGACTTAGTCAACCGGTCAACGATCACCTAGATGGTATCGCATCCCGTCGGTGTCTTAGGTAAACCCGTAATAAAATCCATTGAGATGTGTTCCCATTTCCACATTGGGAGTTCCGGTTGTTGCAGTAGACCAGATGGTTTCTGGTGTTCTATCTTGACTCTGGCACAAGTCAAGCATTTGCTCACGTAGGTGGCAATGTCGGCTTTCATGTTCGGCCACCAGTAAAGTGCCTTTAAATCATGATACATTTTATCTGAGCCAGGGTGGATAGAATATCGGGACTTGTGAGCTTCGTCCATCACTAGAGTTCTCAACTCTCCATATCGTGGAACCCAAATCCGGTTCTCAAAATATCGGACCCCGTCCGATCTGGTTTCAAGTTGCTTGTTCATGCCCCGCATGAGTTCCGATGGAAGATTATCATATTTCAAAGCTTCAAGTTGCGCATCGCGAATCTGATCGGGTAAGCTGGCATGAATCGTGAGTTGCAATGCTCTCACCCGTCTGGGTTTATCTGTTTCTTTTCTGCTGAGGGCGTCGGCCACTACATTGGCCTTGCCAGGGTGGTACTTGATGGCACAATCGAAATCTTTGAGCAGCTCGACCCAACGGCGCTGTCGCATGTTCAGCTCCTTCTGATCGTAGATATGTTGGAGACTCTTGTGGTCGGTGTAAATGGTAAACTTGGTACCGTACAAGTAATGCCTCCATATCTTAAGAGCAAACACCACAGCTCCGAGTTCCAAATCATGGGTCGTGTAGTTCTTCTCGTGATCCCGTAGTTGTCGAGAGGCGTAGGCTATAACCTTCTCGAGTTGCATCAGCACACAACCAAGACCTTGTATCGATGCGTCACAGTGTACCTCGAAATTTTCCGTTCCCTCGGGGAGGGCTAGAATAGGGGCGCTACAAAGCTTGGTTTTCAATAGTTGAAAAGCGGATTATTGCGCGTCACCCCAATTGTACTTAGTGCCTTTGTGAGTCAAAGCGGTGAGGGGTTGAGTAATCTTTGAAAATCCCTCGATGAAACGCCGGTAGTAGCCGGCCAGTCCTAGGAATTGCCGCACCTCAGTCGGAGTCTTAGGTGCTTCCCAGTTTTTGATGGCCCCTACCTTACCGGGATCAACATGGATACCATTCTTGTTGATCACATGTCCTAAAAAGTGAACTTCGCGAAGCCAAATTTCACATTTCGAGAGTTTAGCATACAGTTGTTCCTTCTTCAATAACTCCAGAATTACCCTTAAGTGTTCTTCATGGTCAGCTTCGTTCTTGGAGTAGACGAGAATATCGTCAATGAACACAATCACAAACTTGTCGTGGTACGCCTTGCATACTCGATTCATGAGATCCATAAATACGGCTGGTGCGTTGGTTAGGCCAAAAGGCATAACCGAAAACTCGTAATGACCATACCGTGTTCTGAAAGCCGTCTTTGAGATATCTTCTTCGCGCACTCTCAGTTGGTGGTAACTGGATCACAGATCGATCTTCGAGTAGTAACTTGATCCTTGAAGCTGGTCAAACAAATCATCGATTCGGGGTAAAGGATAACGGTTCTTGACCGTCACCTTGTTCAACTCCCGGTAGTCGACGCACATGCGGAAAGTCCCGTCCTTCTTTCGGACAAACAAGACAGGGGCTCCCCATGGCGATGAGCTAGGTCGGATAAAACCCTTATCCAACAAATCTTGCAACTGAGTGGACAGTTCCTGAAGCTCCGCCGGTGCGTGCCGATACGGGGCTCGTGCTATGGGTGCTGCACCGGGGGTCAACTCGATTTGGAATTCGACTTGTCGTACAGGAGGGAGTCCAGGCAAATCCTCCGGGAAAACTTCCGGAAAATCTCGCAAAACTGGTATATCTTCAATTCGCTTCTCCTCCGCAGGTTTCTCAACAATCTGCGCCAAAACTGCCGGATGACCCTTTCGCAGGTACTTCTGCGCCTTCATGAGGGTAATGATGCTGGTGGTCATGCCGCTTCTCTCACCTCGGACCGAAATGATCTCGCCGGAAGGGGTAGTAACGTGAACTATCTTGTCGTGACATATAATCTCCGCTCGGTTCTCGGATAACCAGTCCATGCCGACAACGACATCGAAACTACTAAGCGTAAAAGGAATATGGTCGATATCAAAAATATGACCTGACAGTTTTAACTTACATCCCGCAAGTACATGAGTCGTTACTATAGTCTTACCATCAGCTAATTCAACAGGAAACTTAGCATCTAACGGAGTTGGAGTTACGTCTAAGAGTTGACTAAAGGCTTTCGACACAAAACTCCTATCAGCTCTAGTGTCAAACAATACAGAAGCAAAACAATCGTTTACAGGGAACTTACCAGTCACCACGTGCGGATCATTGCGGGCTTGACCCGACCCAATTACAAACGCTCTTCCCTTGCCATTGCTTCCACCATTACTGCCACTTCCATTACCCCCATTGTTGTCGTTCTATTTCAGTTTGGGACAATCCTTCCTGAAGTGACCTTCCTGCCCACATTCTTAACATCCCTTCGTCGTCATAGGTGGTTTAGGAGCACCCTTTGCCGCAAGGTCTCCTCTACATTCTTTCTCTTGGTGACCCATCTTTCCGCATCTTTGACACTTGACGTGGTCACACGGGCCAACATGATGATAGTTGCACCTATTGCACTTCGGATTTCTCCCAGCATATCCGCTCGAACCCTGCCCGCTACCGTTGTTATTGTTGTTGTGACTTTGATTGTTAAAGCTCCGAGTGAATTCGGGCTTACGGTAGTGTTGTTGCGGTGGGAGGTTCGAGGATGAGGATCTGGTGTTGTCAAACTTCCTCTTTCCGCTGCTCGGGTTGCTGTTGCTGTTGTTGTCATTACTCGGGTTGTCACGGGCTTTAGTGGTTGAACCCCTAGGTGGTAACGCACCTTGGGTCACAGCCTGATCCGTCAGTTTGTGAGCTAAACGGATCGCTTGTTGAATCGTGGCTGGTCTAGAAGACGTCACCATGCCCTGAATCTGCAGTGCTAACCCTTCAATGTACATTTCAATCCTCTTACTCGGCGGATCCACCATCCGCGGACACATCACAGCCAACTCGTGCGAACGGGTAGTGTAGGCTTCGATTTCCGAACCCACCATTTTCAGCGACCAAAATTCTGACTCTAATTTTGAAATTTCTTCCCTCGGACAGTACTCCTCTCGCATCATATTTTTGAACTCCTCCCAGTTCATCGCGTTAGCCAGATCCAATCCAAGGATCTGGACGTTCGAATTCCACCAAGTGAGGGCATAATCCTCAAGTGTTCCAGCAGCAAATTTGACCCTACTGGCAGGGGGACAATTGCACATCTCAAATGCCGACTCAGCCTTCTCAGCCCAACGCAGGAAGCCTATAGCTCCCTCAGTGCCCTTAAACGTACTGGGCTTGCAGTCAAGGTAGTTCTTGAAGGTACACATTCCACTTGGACCTCCAGCTTGATTCTGAACGGGTGCGGCTAAAGCGGCTGCCGCGTGGTCGTTCAGCAGAGTTTGGAGTTCTGCTGCAGTCCGGTTGATGTTACCACGTCCGTGTCCAGCGTTTCTTCCAGCCATCTAGGTATTACCATCCCGAGATGTCGTCGCCTGAGGACACGTCCGAGTGTGCCTCTGGCTCAGCCGGTTCTTCCTCCGGTTCCTCCTAGGGATTTTCCTCGGTTTCCCCTTCAGGATCTGCCTCAGGTTCCGCTGCGTTCTGAGCAAGTTGCATCTGTAAGACATCGCAACGCTCTAAAGCTATTCTCGGTTCGGGTCCTTGCTACTTGGAGTTGCTCTTGCAAGTCTATCATCTCGGCTTGCATCTTTCTCATGATCTTCATCTGTTAATCACTAGCCTCTTGCATTTCCTTCATTGCCGCTGCCATGCGGGCAATCTCTTCCTTAGTCTCGGTTCCGTCGTTTAACAGTCCGGAAACGTTCGCTCTCGTATAGCGCATGTAACCCACGTCACGCTCCAAGCATGAAACAACAGCTGCGAGAACTCGCTCTACAGGTTCGGTTTTGGGTGGTAGGGTGTTAGGGTTAGCAGGGTGGTTCGGGTGAGGTAACGGGGGAACTTGCTCGCGATAGACCATACGCCTGATCATGTTAGGGTACCAATCCCAGCTAACGTCGTTTTCGTATATGCCTCCGGATAGGCGGTACCTCTTCGGTGCGGGAGTTTCGAGTTCCGGGACTACTCGGGGTGGCGATGCGGTGGGTAACTGCGGTTCCTTCCCGTGAGCATGCGTCATCGAATCGGATGATGATGAGGGTGGCGTCGACATTCCTACAGGTAAGCCGTGTATGCGCGCGCGTATGAGTGAAAGAGGTAAAGAGATAAGATTTCAAGACTACACAAACCTGTGCAGTGCGTATCATTATAACTAATGGGTCGTCGCGGTTATAGTCTAGTATGCATGCAGCTTCTAGTTCGCTATAACCAATGGCTCTGATACCAATCTGTCACACCCTCAAAATCCACTAACGGAGTTTTACCGTCAGAGGGTGTGAACTAACAGGATCGGAATCATCAGTTATAATCAAACCATAAAAACGTTTAAATGAAAATAAGTGCGGAAGCGTAAAGCCATAGAGAACAATGTGACGTCACGCAGGACGATTTAAAACCAATGATAACAGTTAAAAGTAAGTTTGCATAGTTAAAAGTTTATCAAGCAATGCATGTTCCTAAACCGCGCGCCCGCCTCAGCTACCTGAGAATAACATACTAAAAGTGTCAACACAAGGTTGGTGAGTTCACAAGTTATATAAAAATAAATCGTTTAGCGTTTGCGTTCAGCGTTTTGCGTTACAGCGTTTTGCGTTACAGCGTTACAGCGTTTTGCGTTACAGCGTTACAGCGTTACAGATAGTGTTATGTCAATTATATATTGATAGGTAGCTAGTCTATACAACAAGTATTACTAAGTGTTCGACACCGAAGCTGACTCGTTTATTAAGTGCCTTGTCACCAGGTCCTCCAGACCATGGTACGTGTTAGCCAAAATTACACCCGCTCGACCTCCAGTCGAGTTTAGCGTTGGGTGGGGTTTGTCAAACCCAGTAGTACTACTCAACAGTGACTCGCTATTCAAAATATTAACCGGTTCGATGTGTAGGACTTCAAATGTTTCGTTTGCCACTTAGCCTTTACAAGTGATATATAATTTATAACAAAATCTTAAATGCGTTGTGGAGTATGTTATCTCCCCCAAGTGAAAAGCGTTTGAAAACAGTTTAAAGAGGGGAAGTGAAACTCACTGTTTGCGAAGAAATTCCCAAATTAAATCACCAAGATGCGCGTCACAGAAAAACTATGCACATAACATGTTTCGTGTTTCGTTTGTGAATCGTGTGTGACTTTAACATGTGTTTTTGTGACACATTACATGTGTAAGCAATCATATACGTGTCATGTATTCATAAAGTACATCACTATCAATTATTCCCCGTAAGGGCATTTTGGTCGACAAATAACAATTAACTAGCCATTATTCCCCATGAGGGCAATTTGGTCAAATCATGGCAATCAATTAGCAATTATTCCCCGCAAGGGTATTTTGGTCAACAAATAACAATTAACTAGCCAGTATCATGTTTCATGCATTTTTACACAACTCAGCAGCTAGTTTCACCAAGACAGAAATCCTACTAGAAAGATTGTACTATTTCACCGATCATAGCATCTCAATTAATTTACCAAATATCATCACAGAAGCACATATGTCTTAGGTTTCCAGAACATATTTAATTATATTTTTATTCTACTTAGTTTTCTCAAAATCATCAAATCATTACAGCAAACTCATAACAGTCAAATTCATGCGCAACAGAATATTATTTGCAATTACCGTTAAACGAAAGATCCAATAAATGCAAGACCACTTGGGTTAGGTTCCTAACTCAATAAGTCAACTTCCAGAAGTGGAACCAACCCAATTGGTCTCGTAGTTCATGAGATATAACATTTACAAAATAACCTAACAGCAGGTCTAACAGCTCAGCTTTGCACAACGTTTTTGTAAAATCATAAAAGTTAACTTCTACTTGTCCAAAAATTACAAATTTATACTTTATAGAAACTAGACTAAACCTAGTTTACTGTAGTACCAATAACCTCAAACAATTTTCACGTTTACACTTCGTTACAGTCACTTAAACATCATATACACATTCTGTCCAGAAACTGTTTGCATCCAAACTCAACATAATAACAATCTATGAACTATCATGCATTCATATAACACTCTAGACTCCATAAACACCATCCATGCACATCAATTACCCATTACATACATGATTAGGGTTTTTGTTTGAACTCAGATCATAGACACAACAATCAACATGTAACAACATCAATACTAGTTATCAATCATCATTAATTCAACAACAATCATGTTAACACACACCATACAAGAAATCGGCAGCTTAGGGTTTGTTATTAACCCAACAAACATCAAAATCAAGTAACAAGGATGTATAGGATAATCAATTATACCTTCCTAGCACCTAGTTCTTCAATCAAAGGCTTGATTTCTTGGTGTTATGTGTGTGTGAAAGTGACGGCAGCCAAGAGGGATGGAGGGGGTGGCTGATCGGTTTTGGGAGAAAAAAAATAAGAGTTAGGGTTTATTATAACATAGTATATATAGAATACTATGTTACACTTTAGCCCCTCCACTTCTAAGTATTATCTATCTAGCTTAACTAACTTGTTTACATCTTGAGTTAACGTTTATAACCATGTTATCACATAACACATAAGTCTAACACATAATTATCACATAATTACTGTTTTGACGTTTTTCGTTTATTCATCAATCGTTTGCGTCAACTCGTTTGCGTTTCGGTGCAATTCCCGAAAGACTACACCTGTAGTAAGTGTTAAGCGTCATTTAAACCCTAGTTTAAATGTAATGAAGTGTGCGTTATAGATTCAATGATCTTAAGTTTGAATTGACGGAGTTGAGTTAACGGAGTTAACCTGAAATTGACGATTGTCACATTGTCCTTCCTTAATCTCATCCTTATTCACAACACTTCTAACCACCCCCGATCCATCAACAAAGATGACAGTGTTAGCTTCAATCATCTCAATGGGTTTTGCGGCTGTATAATCACGATACACGATAATATGCTTTCTTGAATCATCAGCATCTCTTGTACCAGCACCAGAGGACGAGCCGTGAGGTTGTTTCGGCTCACTTCCTCCAGCACCCGATGCATCAGGATCTTCATCATCATTTTTAAGTCTTTTCAGTGCATCATCCTTGCAAGTTAGTTGCAAGATAAGTTCTTCATGCTCTTTAATCTTCACCCCCTTAGACGTAACAATCTCACGGAGGTCCTTTGTTTCCTTTTGACAGAAGGAAATATAACTTAGCAGCTTCTTTTGATTCTCCATTAAGCGTTCTTGATTTATACGATCAGCAGACATTTGATTTTCATACAGATGAAGTAAACTCAAAAGCATATTTGTCTGCTTATCCTGAGACATTGCATGAAACGAGGGAGGGATGGTTTGAACTAGACCTTGTGGATGGTTAAGCCTTATATATGAAATATCCATTTGAGGCGGAGGCATCCTCATCGGTGTTGGAGAAACCACCGAAGTAACTGTATTAGGCCTTGGCAGAGTAGATAAAATAGACTGTGGAATCATGCCAAGCCTAGGATCTTAAGTAAGCGTGGTCGTCAATGTAAGTTCCGGGGTGCTAGTAGTAAGCGGCACCTTCGGTCGTTGAGTAATAGACAGCCTTGGAGGTGGAACTCTAATTGAGATGCCAGCACCAGCCGACACTCGTCGCTTAGACGATCCTTCTTTCACCAATTCTTTCCCTTTCTGTTTGTGATGAGCGGCTATAGCACCACCTAAAGCAGCTTCAACCTCAGCAGGTTGTAAAGCAGGAACATTACCAGCACCACCATTACCACCATCACCGCCAACATCATCATTATCATCACCCTCGTTCCCACCTGCTCCTTCCTCATGCTCGGAATCCGAGTCATCATGGATCCAGCGATCATTGGGAGGACATACATAATCTGGGTTCACCAAATGACCAATCAATCTTTTGGTACGTGGATGAGGAGTCTGACGATACGACTTCATCCTTCGTATTGTATCTGCTGTCATGTGTTCCAACTTTAATTTATCATCGAGACGTGTTGGATCGAGTACCAAATCACGTATAGCATCTTGAACGAACAATTGACTGAAGCGAGGATACATCAAAAACTATGAACGACACTTCACAACACTACAATTTTCTTTGAGATGATCAAAATCGTTTTAGAGAAGTTGAAGGGTTTGCTCAGAACTAAAGCAACGAATGCCGATTGAAGACTAATGCGGCATTCGTCGAAACCCCTTTTACGTCCACCAAGGCAATGTATAAGTACATGCAATAAATACTTGTATGTGGGACACAAGTATGCCTTGTTATACATGGAATCATCAAGTTCACCATAATAATATAATCGTCCAAACAACCCTCGGATCAGCTCTTTATGGTACTCACTCGGGTCATCAATGGTATCATCGAACCTCAGCACCCTTCGAACAGACTCAGGTGATACCACAACTTGTCTCGTATTCACCTCAGCTGTAATGTGGTTCTCAGTCTCCACATATCTCGCCGTATTCCAAAATTGACGAACGATACTGAATCGAACATCAGGATTAGCAGTGATGGAATAATGGATACGTGAGCTACGTAAGAACTCCAACATCCCACCAATAACGTTCTCGCCAGCAAAGTTTGTACCAACGAAGGCACAAACGTTGTGTGTTTTGTCATATGGAAGCATGGGAATATCTTGATCTGGTGCATCAACTGTTGGATCTTGATTAATGTTATCAGCCATTGCACTTTATAAATAAAACTAAGAATCAGTGATAATGAATAATGAGAATACTTATTAAAAGTTTTTTAAAATTAAACAAATGTATAGAACTTTTAATTATAAAGTAATTAATATAAGATTAAAAGTTTTAAATTATATCAATTGATAAAACCTTTTAAATTTAAAAATAATTAAAAATGTCATTCGTTATTTATTCTAATTCGTTATAACGAATTTGATAATTCGTTATAGCGAATAAGCTACTTCGCTATCAAGTAAATAGTTAACGAATTGGGCTTAACGAATCACTAATAAAAATTTAACAAATGATGGTCTAATTCTTTATAAATAACGAAGGAGAATCTGATTCGTTATAATGTAAGATTCGTTATCCTGATTCGTGTCATATGTATAACGAATTAGACACGAATGAGTTCCAATTCGTTAAACAATAACGAATGGCCAATTTAGCTTAATATTTGACTAATTTGGTCAAGGTCAAAATAACCAAGAACACTAAAAGTCAAATAAGCAATTCTGAAATCGATTACACCATAATTATCGATAGATAACCGAATAGAGGATCACAATGATCTCGAAAACATATCGCTAATAGAATGACATCGATTTGTTGTCCCAAAACATGGTATATATTGATTAAATTAAAGGTTATGTAAATCTTAAAACCCAATAGTAAACTCAAGCAATTAACCCACCAAACCAACATAAAATTGGACGAAAAACATTACGGTACGATCGTCTATACCTTAGTAACATGAATATATAATCAAAATACTGAAAATCGATGATCAATTATTTTGGAAAAATTGGCCAGAGTAACAGTATATATGGGGAAGATGAAAGGTGAATAATGAGACGAAACACCTTCACGAAACCCTATATAGTCTGACATGACACGTTTTTCAATGTAACGAATCATCTGATTCGTTTGAATTTTGGAATAACGAATCAGGTGATTCGTTAACTTATATTAACACGTAGCTTAACGAATTGGAGGCAATTCGTTAAAATTAAGACATAATTTAACGAATTAGCCTTAGTTCGCGTCTAGTTCGTGTATATATGCATAACGAATTAAACGTCATTCGTTACATAGTGGCGGAAGCGAATTAGAATGAAATTCATTAGGAATGACCTCATTCGTCTTACATAAATTAATGAATTACTTTTATTTAATTTTAAATTCTATAAATAAATTAAATAAATCAATTAAATTAAATAAAAAGTTAATACTCAAACCTATTAACTTAAATGAATCACCGAGAGCGCATATCTCGATAAACGAATACCTTATCGTGCTTTACGTTTTGAAACACATAACTTAGAAGAATTAAATAATATGTAAAATAAAATAGAAAAATCTTTTTGGTATTTTGAATTTTTTAACTTGAAATATTTAAAAAAGAAATATCCGAAAATTAAAACAGAGAATAGAAAATGTTTTTGTGTTTTTGAATGATTTTTCAAAAGCAGTACATATTTTTTGGATTTTTGTTGAGTTTTAGAAGAGAATCATACTGACCAGATTGCCCATTAATCATAGTTTTATATTTCAGCGATATCGTGGCTGACGTTAAGTTGGTCATTGATATTGTTGTCCACTTAAATCTTATAACAAACTTTCAAGCATTGAATAGTTCAATTAGCGCACAGAATATCAGAATCTATCAGCTTCTAATCTCGGTTCAAGCTTAATTTGATTTTCGCCATATCACCCCAATTTGACTTAAACCATTATAGTGTTGATCAAAATTTGGATTTAAAGAATTTTCGAGCAATGCATCAAATTTCCTTTACTGTGAGTGAGTATGCACGAGTCCATCCGTCGGCTTACATAAATTGTATCCCCTGGGGTCCGTTTCTTATTGGTATTGAGACGCACGCAAGGGAGGAATAGATGTTTGACTTACAGCGAATTTTGATCAGGTCAGTAATTTTAGATTGTACGAAGTAAAACAGTGATCAAGTTTAATGACTTTGGGTTTGCTCTAAAAGCGAGTGAAATATTCATGCTTATGAATACCCAGATGATTAAGCCGCATAAAGACTCACAGTATCCAGAATCCTAACACATGTTATTTGCTTTATTATATTTTGGGTGATCAAACGACTATTAGGCTTGAGTATGACAGGGTATTACATTTCTGCCATCCTCACCGAGATTTTTGCTAGAGACTAACACCTCTTTCAATTTGGCTTTTCTTTATGTTTATATCACTTACTTTTCTCTAACAGTTTGTTTAAGACCTATCAATGCACCAATGATTAAACACTCAGTCTTTTAAGCTTATTTCTTACTGGATATGGGGTCAAACAATCAATGTACTATCATTTTGTCTTTTTGATTCAAAAACTCAAAATTTTGAGGAGCATAAAACAAAATGAATTTAATCGCCCCAGTTACTTTCAATCTATAGATTAATGACTATCCTATCAATCTAAAAATAGATAACAGGACCAATACATGCAAGCGTGTTCCACAAACATAAATAACCGACATAATTTTCAGCGAGAAAATTAAGTGAAAACGCATAACGAACGCCCCAACTACTTTCCATTGTCAGGTAAATGGCTATCCTGAATATTTACAAGAATTTATCAGGACCAAACATATACAAGTATATGTCATTCAAATATGAGTAATTGACATACTTTTCAGCGAACGTAAGAAAAAAAATCTTTTTGATTTTTCTCTTTACATACAGGAAACACAATCTTTTTGTCTTTTTCGGATTTTTCTATACAAACGAGAAATTCACAATATTTTTAAATTTTTCAATTTTCTTATAAATAACATAAAACTTCACAATCTTTTTGTCTTTTTCGGATTTTAAAATGTTTTTGGATTTTCAAAATTTTAAAGAAAAAACATTAAAGACATGAAAACACAATATATATATATATATATATATATATATTTTTTTTTTAAAAAATTTCAATGTTTTTGGGTTTTATCTATACAAACTAAAAGCACAATATTTTTGTATTTTCTATTTTCACCCCCTAAAACCAAAACCAAAATAAAATTTAAAAGAAAAATAAGCCGAAAATAAAGATAATCATCCTTGTTTCAGGATATCAGCACGGGTTTTTAATCCATTTAAACCAATCAAAAATTGAAAGCGCGTATTGTCAAATGCTTTGGTAAATAGATCGGCTTTTTAAAAATCGGTATGTACTTTCTCAATGTCAATCAATTTCTTTTCAAAACAATCCCGTATGAAATGATATCGAATTTCGATATGTTTCGTTTTAGAGTGTTGTACGGGATTTTTGGTGATGCTAATGGCATTAGAGTTATCAATTAAAATGGGAGTAGTAAGAAACTTCAAACCGTAGTCGCGAAGATGTTGTTGTATCCATAAAACCTGGGAACAGCAACTCGAGGCTGCAACATACTCAGCTTCAGCGGTTGAAGTGGAGACCGTTGTCTGCTTCTTACACTGCCAGGAAACAAGCCGGTTTCCTAAGAATTGACATCCTGTTGTAGTTGATTTAAAGTTAATTTTGCACCCTCCATAGTCTGCGTCAGTATAAGCCGTAAAATCAAAATTATCGTCCTTGGGATACCATAACCCGGGTGTCTGGATTGCCCCTAAGATATTGAAGAATACTCTTGACCGCTGCCAGGTGAGTCACTCGGGGACTCGCTTGATACCTAGCACATAAACAAACAACAAACATTATGTCGGGTCGAGAAGCAGTAAGATACATCAAAGAACCAATCATAGCTCGATAGAAGGTAAGATCAACAGTATCCTCCAATTCAACTGGTGTTGAATTATGGCCCACAGGGAGAGGAGTAAAAGGGGTTTTTCGGGCAGTAATCTTGAATCGGCTCAAGACATCGTTAACATACTTAGTCTGATGAATGAAGATTCCTTTCGCAGACCGGTGAACCTGCAACCCTAGAAAGAAGTTCATCTCTCCCATCAAACTCATCTCGAACTTGGTTTGAATTGACTTTTCAAATTCCTTAGATAACGCGTGGTTTGTTGACCCAAAGATAATATCGTTAACATAAATCTGAACGAGGAGAAGATCATCACCAATGTTTTTATAAAATAAAGTGCAGTCAACAGTCCCTCGTTTGAATCCATTATCCGTCAAATGGTCAGCAAGCGTGCCATACCAAGCTCTCGGGGCTTGATGTAGACCATATAAAGCCTTGTTTAAACGATAAACTCGGTCAGGATAATCAGGGTCCTTAAAGCCAGGAGGCTGTAATACAAACACTTCCTCATGTAGCTAACCATTGAGAAAAACACTTTTTACATCCATTTGATAGACTTTTATATTCTTGTAAGCTACATAAGCCAAAAATATTCGTATAGACTCCAATCTTGTAACCGGAGCATATACCCAATCTTGTAACCGGAGCATATACCTCAGTGTAGTCAATACCCTCTTGCTGATGGACACCTTGCACTACTAATCGTGCCTTGTTTCTCACGATCACACCAAGATCGTCTTTTTTCCATTTAAATACCCACTTAGTCGGAGCTTTGTTGACTCTAACGGGTTTCTCGATAAGATCCCAAACACCCAAACGTGTAAACTGCTGTAATTCCTCTTGCATGGCTTCTACCCAAGAGGGATCTTGAAGTGCCATACGAGGCGTCGTTGGCTCAACTTGGGATAGAAAGCACGTGAATTTGGTAACATTTACAATTCCAGAAGAATGTAAATCTGTAAAAGTACACAATACATTATTCTCACTCAACGAAGAAACTTGATGACGTGTTTGAACGCCCACATTAAGTTCTCCAATAATTTTTTCCTGTGGATGATAATTATGAAACCTAAGAGTGGGATTCTCAGGCAACAACATTTTCGAATAAGTTAGTGAAATGTTCTCCTAGCTCATGAGATGAATTATCACTATCAAGTTCAATAACTTGATCAACAACTGGATTGTCATCAGAAGAAGTGGAAACATTATCAAATGAAGCTGAAGTATCAACACTAGGATCTTCAGTTGGATCTACGGTTGGAGCTTCAACATCATTAGAACTTGAAAACCTTGGAATTGCCAAATGATCTTCAAAATACACACGAACCATATCTTCATCAGGTTGATCAGTTGTTGGAGTAAGTGAATTAAATAAACCATCATAGTCAAAACATCCAGTTGGGACCTTTCCCTTGAGGAGGTGTTGTGTACTTTTGACAATCCACATGGTACCATTCCTCAACACAACCGGAAGTGAAATTAAATACACATTTCTTTGGAGAAGCATAAACTAAGAAATACCCCTCAATGGCCTTCTCTTAAAATTTACCCACATTCTTTTTCAAGATCGTACATGAACACCCGAATGGTTCCAAATACTTTAGGTTCGGCTTTCGATTGTTTAAAATCTCATAACTCGTCTTCTTGAGTCTCTTAACAGTTAGAACCCGATTGAGCGTATAACAAGCAGTATTCACCGCCTCATTCCAGAATTGGACAGGAAGCTTAGAACTGACAAGCATAGTTCTAGAGGCTTCAATCAAAGTTCTGTTTTTCTGTTCAGCAACACCGTTTTGTTGTGGTACATTTGGGGCATTGTATTCTCGAAGAATTCCCTTTTGTACACAAAAGAAATCCAATACAGTATTTTTAAATTCAGTACCATTGTCACTTCGAATTCTCCTAACTTTTTGGTTGTATAGTGATTCGATCTTAGTGATTAAATTTTGAACAAGAACAGGTGTTTGATCTTTCGAACTCATAAATAAGACCCATGAGTATTTTGAATAATCATCGGTAACTACCAGGCAAAACCAATCTCCAGAGATACTAGCACGATTCACTGGACCAAAAAGATCCATATAAAGTCGCTCAAGAGGAGTATCAATGGAATTCAATAACTTAGACGGATGTGACTTTTTCTTTTGTTTGCCCTTTTTGCAAGCAATACGGTGATCGGATAACTTAAAGTTCTTCAAAGACACCCCTTCAACTAGGTCATTAGCCATTAAATAGTTCATCTTTCGAACATGAATGTGACCCATTCTACGATGCCATAGAATAGAGTCCTTCTCGGTTGCTTTTGAGAGAAAACATGTTTCGATAGATGTTGATACTTTAGAGCTCATATTTAAGACATAAATATCATTTGATCGAGGTGATCGCATGACAACCATGTCCTCGGGAATCACATATCCTGGTTTCAGAATTAGACATTCTTTATCGGTAAATATTGTAGTGTATTTCTTTTTACAGATTTGCGACACACTTAATAAATTATGGTCTACATTGTCACAATAATTGACCTTTTCAAATGTAATGTGACCATTTGAAACTTCACCTTCTTGTGTGATCATACCCCCAGAATTCCAAGCAAACGCCACATAACCCCCTTGAATATTTCTCACATTTGTTAAGTGGTCGAGATTTCCAATAATATGACGAGAACATCCGCTATCCATAATCCAATTTTCACCAGATATGGTCTTGGATGTACCCTACACACAAAAGAAAATGATTAGTTCAAAAAGGCAGCCCATGCCTCAGTCTTGGGCACCTTCTGGTTTCCATGAGTAACATTAAACTTGGTTGAATTCAACTGTTGTTCAGCAACTTGAGAATTAGTTACAGGCCTTTTAGACTTCCGTCTCAGATAGGCCGCTTGAACAATATTGGAGTTCACATTGTCGCAAATTGGACTAGTTGGAACAAATTTCGGTTTAACTTGACCGAATGTTTCACTCACATGAATCACCTTTCATGGATTCACATTAGTAAACATAATATGAGAATCATCATCACACGAAAAAGGTCGCTTCAAAATCTCCTCTATCAAAGGAACCGGTTTCGATTAGTCCTTAACAAACGGGTGAAGATTCTGAGGTTTCTTCTGTCCACAGTTTCTTACAACATGACCTTGTTGACCACAAAGAAAACAGCTTCGCATGTCCACACGATCAGTTTGTGATTTAGCAAAAACAGATGCCACAGAAGGTTGATGACTCACGTTCTTAGTAAAACTTTTAGCCAAATCATCAGACGACACCGATTTCTTTTTCAAATAGAAATCAAGATTAGAGCAATTTGAAAAGCTTTGCAAAGTGTCGGTTCCAGTAGATTTCACAAACTGAACTTTCTTAGCATGTCTTAAGGTTTATTAGCTTTAACCAGTGGATCTGATGTGTTTTATGCTTTGGCAGAAGCATACTGACGTTCAAGATCTTGAATCTTGGAGGTTTCATGTGAAAAACACTTTCAATTAATTCTGGTTTAATAATACTAATTGGAATTTCTTTCTCAGTGAACATTGTGTCAATTCCTTTTAATTTAAACACACGACCAGTTGATGGCTTGGAAACATTAGGTTTGATGAAACGTAACAAATCCTCATCAGAAATTTTGGGCTTTTATAGTTTCTTAGCTTTCACTGGTTTAACCTTAACATGATCTTCTTGTCTCACCTGAGTTGTGTGTGAACCATACACAGCCTCTTCAAATTCATGAGGTTCACAAAGAATGTGATTAGAACATGGAATGTTCTTGTTCTTGTGTATTACTTCAGGTTCAAACACATCCTCAATGATGACTTTATTAACATTCTCAACAAAAAATTTGTTGCTTTCAACATGAGGTTTATGAGTTGTAGATTGGGCTTTAATAGTTTCAGGTTTAACTAGTTTAACTTTTTCTGAAATCACAGGTTCTTTTACAGTCACATCCTCTTCTTTTCTAGCAAAAGGATTTGGTTTATAATCATTATGAAAAAGGTGGTGGAATTTCAACAAAACCTATACCTTTCTTTGAATCTTTTTGCTTACCAGATACTTCTATTATTTCATTTAGTAAAAATGATGAGTTTCTAAACTTGCCCAACTTGTTCTTCAACTCAAGAACTTCATTCTCAAACTCGGTTATCTTAGAACGATGTTTCAAGATTACTTGAAATTTTTTTATCATTAATCGTCATTTTAACAGATAAATCAGCTTTGAGATCATGATTACTTGTCGACAAGTCTTCAATTTTCTCCCTAGATCTCATCTGAGAATCTAAAGATTGTTGATAACTATCCTTAAGTGAAGCAATTTCTTTCATTAAACAGCCATTGTGATTTTTCAAGGAATCTAACTTAGGCTTGTTTTTCTCACATTCAATACAAGAAACAGAAGAACTAACCCTATTGATTTTGGCCATGCAAGCAAAGGTAGTTGGAAGCTTTTCACATGAGTCGTCAGAATCAGACTCAGTTTCATTGTCAGACGATAGCTCACTCCCACTTGCATCTTCAAAAGTTTTTTTTGACTCGAACATAGCCAGATTTGCTAGATTATCATTACACAGTAGTCTTTGTGACCAATCAGTTCCATCCATGTTGGACAGCATAGCTTGTGACCCAGAAGAAGACGGTTTAGTTCCAGAAGAATTTCTCGCATCATTTCCATTTTTTCCAGATGAATTGTGATCTTATTTTATGGGACCAGTGTACTCCTTCATTGGCTTATCACATTCTTTATAAAAATGCCCAAACTCTTGATAGTTATAGCATTTAACCTTTAATTTATCAAAACCCAACTTCTTGTTTAATGATGGAAGATCTTTGCCAGTTCTTTGCATATACTTTTTCACTTTCCTGACAATCATAGCCATATTCCACTTCGAGTCCATAAGTTCCAAATCATTGGGATCAATTTGATCATAGTCTTCATCAGTCAAATCGCTCGTTGCAATCTTACTACTAACCAGATTCTCGTATGAAGTCAAGAAGGCAGACAAGAAAGCAAAGTTTTGTTCGGCCTCCCTCATGTTCACATTTGGTTGTGATGAGAATTGATTTGCAGGTGATGAATTTCCAGACCCTCCAGATGGACCAGAAGCACAAGATGATATAGAATTTCCAGCAGTATAGAAACAAGCATGTGGATCACTATAAATAGTTGTAGCATTATCACTTGTAGTTTGTGTAAGAAAAGCGGTGATAGGAGAAATGTTTGAACTCAACGGCATACTTCCACCATAAAAAGCAGGATTTTGATTATCCTTAGAAGACTTTTGACATTTAAGATCGTATTCCCGTGCTTCGATCTTTTGCATGAATTCAGATGCTGTCAGATCTTCATTGTTGAAGTAGTTATTCTCTTTCAGAACCATTAAGAAAGTCGAGTAAGAACTCGGTAAAGCACTTTTAATGGTGTCAATCTTATCAATTTCAGAAGTTTCCAACTTCATCTTGTCCATTGTAGCTATTAGATGATTAAACCTTGTTGTCATCTCTTCGACAGTCTCACCCTTAAGTAGGTTAAAGTTTCTAAATTGAAACTTGAGCATAACCTTCTTGCTCTCAGCGGTGTTACCCAAACTCCTCATACGAATGTGCTGGAATAATGAAGCACAAATATTTATGCTACCAACTTGATGAAAAATGTTTTCGGGTAAAGCCATTGTAAGAGTATAGTAGGCTTTTGTTTCAATCTCTAACGCTTTCTTTTCTTCTTGAGAGTATTGAGAGATGGCCTTAGGTGTAAATCTGATAGTCTCATCTCCAATCATTGGAACGGTATTTACCTCATCCAAGCAATACGAACAATCAGGGTGAACCGACCCTATATGAGCACGGAAACGGGGTTCCCACTTAGCAAAGTCGCTAAATTTCATTAAACAAGGACACTTCGAATGAGATCCGATCTCGGTGTCCAGTTGTAACATTTGCTGCATAAGCATATTTTGGGAAGCTAATGCATACATACCATCCATGTTTCTAAATCACAATAATTTCAAACTTCAAGGGTTAAACTTGAAAATATATCAACTAACTGTGAACAGTGGTATTAACGAACTGTACACAGTAGTTAACGAATTATGAACAGTAACGAATCAAAGTTAACGAATTAGTTTGACGAAGTAGGTCAACGAATCTGAATTCAACGTAACGAATTAAGGAGACGAATCGCTAAGTTCCCTTAACGAATCAAGTAATGAACCAAGAAGGGAAATCTTAGCGAATTAAGATAACGAATTGCTACAGTTGATAACGAATCAACTATAACGAATCAGGTTGTTAAAAACGGTTGTAACAAACTCTGACAGCTATTGCCACGTGGCAAAAGTTGTTGGAATTAAAGTTAACGAAGTAGGACACGTATCACACAAATTGACTGACACGAATTAGAACAGGTAACGAACTGAATAACGAACCACACAGGAATTAGCGAACAACAATAACGAATTGGCTTGAAGTTTAACGAATCTTCAAATATTCAAACCTTCATCATTCCTTCATCATACATTTCCAGAATTCTGGAAAAAATATGAACATTCAACCAAGTCACAAATCCGTAATACTACCTCAATACATTACCAAATCGTTCACTTAACCAATCAAAATACTCGGAAACACAACGCGAATCCAAAACCAAAACACTCGTAACCCAAATAAACTTAACTCATTTCCAATTTGACCAAAACAACTGCTCTGTTTTCGGCCAAGACAGATCCAAATCAATATCTGCATAAACTCAATCCAATTACCAATACTTAACTACAACCACTTTCCAATACCTTAACGAACACAGATCTAACCAATTCAATCCATATTCCAATCAAATTCACAATGAATTTGATCCAAACTCAAACCGGAAACACAATAAAATCAAAATTATAACAAACAGTCTTTAATTTAGTCAAATCAAGAGCAATCGAGCAACCGAAAGCTCTGATACCACTTGTAAACACCTTAATTCTCAAATCTAAGGTATAATAACTATAAACAGATCTAGTTCATGATGCTATTGATTAAATGTTATATGTATATGTTATAGTATTAATTGTAAATATGTGTATGTATAATATTAAGGTGAAGCTTGAGAGAGGATCTGGACAGAGGTTTGATATATTAATCTCCAAACTTAAATTAACAGTGGATGAAACCACTATATATAGAAGATAGGTCTAGTTCGTTACACATTCCGTAACGAACTAGCCACCCACTTCGTTACACTACATTAAATAAACAAAGATAACGAATCACCCCCTGATTCGTTAAACATCCTTAACGAATCAGGAGGGAGCATAACTTATACTCTAGTTCGTTAAACATACTTAACAAACTAGACGGTTACCTTAACGAACTAGTTTAACATCTTAATAGTTATTACATTAATTAAACGATAAATACATTAATGATAATTACAAAGACTCGAGATGCAAAACCATGTACTAACAAATTGCATACAGCTGACACACCCGCGACCAATGTTTCAACGGTAGAGGGGAGGTACTATTCGTCAAATGTTTGGTAGTACTCTATTTCCAGATGTCGTACCAAACGAATTCATTGCTAGTACCTCATACTCGCATAGTACCTCGGCATATAGATGGAGGAATCCGCTCTCTGAAATCCTTAAAGATCCAATGAATATACCTACTATTAGTTCTGTTCCCGATCATTCTGTTCCAACAAAGATTCAACGGGATCATCCAATCGAGAACGTCATAGGTCCACTTGAAACAAGCGTCTCAACCAGAAGTTAGACAGGACACATCAACAGTTGTCTATATTCCTGTTTTATTTCTCAGATTGAACCAAAGTCTGTTGAGATGACACTACAAGAACCAAGTTGGGTGGAAGCTACGCATGAAGAGCTGAATTAGTTCGATAAACTTCAGGTTTGGAGATTGGTTGAGTTACCCGTCGGGAAAACGCTGTAGACACAAGATGGGTTTTCCGTAACAAGCAAGATGACACTAGAGTTATTGATCAAAACAAAGCGCAGCTTGTGGTTCGTGGTTTTCGTCAAGTTGAAGGTTTAGACTACACAGAAGTGTATGCTCCTGATGTGCATTAAATTATACATCTTTTTAGCATTAAATAATCTCTAAAAACTGCAACTTCTATCAAATAATATAGCTCAGAAGGCTACTTATCACTTTAAAATGCAATTTCAGGTAAACCAAGCCTTAAGCGAAGAAACAAGTGAAAAGACGAAGAAAAACGAAAGAAAACTCAAGAAAACCCCTAACCACGCCGCCGTGCTCCAAGAACCACGCACCCATGCTTCTGAACGCAAGAAAAGACAAATACTGGACACAAAAGCACGAGGTCGTGCTTAAGCCACTATGGGGCCCTGGTAACCTTTCAGATAACACAAAAAGAATTAGCACATGTCACTAAAATGCATGGGGCCGTAGCACAGGAAGCACGAGGCCATGGTGAATCATCATGTACGATATGACAGCATTTAATGAAACTGGACACGGGGACGTGCCTCATGGAGCAGACTTCCTATAAATAGAGGCTCATGTTGCACTCAATTGGTGTAACATCACGGAAAATATCGAGCCAAAAATGCAAAAACCCAAAGTCGAGGGACCAAATCTGTCAACTTACAAACTGAAGGGTTGAAAATGTAATTTCTGTTTTCCTGACCCATCGCGATACGCGATGGGGTGTCTGAAAAAATGTGACATGTGTGCCACGTGGCACACGATGGCACTATCTGCCGCCACGTGGCAACACGGCTGCCACTTGTCGCAATGCCTGCCACGTGGGTCTAGTGGGTGACTGGCCAAGCCTATGTAGCGGTACGCGACAGGCTACGCGACGGGATCCAACTTCTGCGTATAAATAGAAGGCTACGGGTTCATGTCCATCACACCTCAAATCACACATACATATCTCTCTCTAAAGTATATAAACCCGACCCTCGATACACCTCGAAACTCGTGCCCCGATTCCTCATATTCCATGCCCATTACCTCGATATTCATGCCATCACCCGACGACGTGTATATCAAGAAGGTGATACTATTCCGACTTTCCGACGATCATCTCTAAGTGCGTGCCGTGAAGTGTTGGTGCCTCGAGAAGCGTGCCAAGTGTGGAAAGAGTGAGTGATCAAGCGGCGACGAAGTGCTGCTAAAGTGAATAGGGTTCTATAAGCCAACCAAGGTAGGCATGATGCCCGAATAAAATATTAATAAAATATTATAAAGGCTTAATACCCTAAGTCGAGATTATACTCGATACCTCGAGAATAAAAGAAACATATAACAAAGAAAAGAAAAAGAAAGAAATGTAATTGTATATGTATGTGTGAATATAATTCTTTGTTATAAATATTATTTAAGTATAATGAGTATTCTTAAATAATAAAAGAAAAGAAATACGTTTCTTATAGAAGAAGAAACGTAGGGTTTTATAAATAAACTAAAGGTTTATAAACATTACTTTTTAACTAAAGGTTTTAAAGTAAAAGAAATTATGAACTAAAGGTTCATCGAGATAAATAAGATCAAAGGTCTTAAGCCGGATTATATATCCGACTAATAAAGGTTATACTCGTACTATAGGTGCGAGATAGCAAGGAAAGACTCACGGACAATGTTGGAAGCCGATCCCATTTGAAAGGTGAATACGCCCCACTTTTACAAACTTGTTTTCAAACAAACATACGTGTTATGTGTAAAAATTTACATGAGACTAAGTGTATCTAAAAACATTGTAAATAAGAGAATAAGCCTAGCCCTCAGGCTGTAGTATACGTTTGTCTGGATCCTTACATATGTGGAATGCGGTGGGCACATCGCACCACGCTTGGTCACGACCTCCAGCCTCGATGGGCCGGAACTAAGTTACGTTCGAGTGAGACTGACCATGTGTATATTTATGGTACCTAAGTTATGTCAAAACGCTGCGGTGTTTTTCTGAGGTGACCTAGTATAGATAATCGAGTTTATAATGATGTTGTTTTAACTTGACTATTCCTAAGCCAAGATAGGCCGAGACTTACGTGGTCTCGAGGGGTGATTAAGTAAAGAAAATATTTTAGTGTCAACATATTCACCAACATTCGTTGCTGACTTATTTTTAATATTTTACAGGTAACCAAAATTAGAGCTTGAAAGACGAAGAGCTCAAGAATCCGATGGCTCGGACAATTTTTTTTGAATATTAAAATATGGTGGTTTTGAAAACTCATAACAAGTAAACTTAAACGAGACTTTTGTCTCGTCTTTTGTGTTGTAAATATTTATAACTTTAATCCATATGTTTTTATAAGACTTCCGCATTAACCCGCTACTCTGATTTATTTACAAATGTGGTACCAACTGTCATTCACACTCCTAGGCCTAAGGTGGGGGTGTGACAGGTTGGTATCAGAGCCATCTATCTTAGCGAAAAATTTATTGTTTATTTGAATAGGGATAAGATTCGATACCCAAGCTTCGATCCAAGCATAGGAAATTAATTGTTTATTTGAATAGGGATAAGATTAGCTGGTAACCCTTTCTTTCACTCTCCTCAATCTAAACCACCTAACCTAGATGTCTTACGAGAAATTAATGGAGTATTATGATAATGAAGCGAGAAGAGCAAGAAAGTATTACAAATTCCCAAAGGACATCATGAGTAAGGACTGCTTTGAATCGTTTTTCAATTCCAACGAGGGACATTACCAACATCCCAATATTGAACCAAGTCCCATTTACCATTTGGACAACACTCCACATCAAGTGTACCAAGTGCCAAGACACTCAAGTTGTCATCCGACAAGTCTACCTATGTACCAACCATCCGAGTTCCCGACATATTATCCTTCCGAGATTCCGACTTATCAACCAACCGAAGTCCCTCCATATTACCCATCTGGAGGTTCAACACATCTACCTAATCCTCATCCTTCATACACTTTCCTCTCCAACTTACCAATTAAGGAGGAACCAAAATCTCCCTCATCCGACTGGATGCAATGCCACTCCGATCAACGAAGGTGGCATACCGGCACTTCAACTATGGATTATGCCGATTTCCACATCAACAAAGAAGGGCCATCTCGCAAGACCAAAATGAGAGTAACAATGCCATACGAGAAGATTCACATGCCGGCAATGACCGAAGAGGAACCAGAAGAGGAAACAGAACCTGAGGAAGAATATCCTGACAATCCAAACGAAGAAACCACACCAATGGAAGAACAACACTCAACTCCAAGCTATGGTTCTGTCGACCCGTATATGCAATTCCTCCATGAACTCAAGGGTAAGGCGTCATCAAGTTTTCCACCATATCAAGGTGAGATTCCATCCATTGAAGAACAGGCCAATGAAATTCGTGAGCAAAATGAAGCCACCGATGCATTCTTCAACTATCCCTCCTATGTGACAACATCTCCATATCCAAACCCGAAGAACCATTATGACATAGTGATGATGGGTTATCCCGACCCACCTCCAAAGTATGTTAGTGAACGGTTTTTCGTCTTGAGTCTTTGTAATTATCGTTAATGGTTTTTGTTTTATATTTAATGTAATAATTAGTTTAATTATTGTCTAGTTCATTAAATGTAAAGTCTAGTTCGCTAGGGGATGTTAGCGAACTAAGACTTAAACTTATTCCCTCCTGATTCGTTAGGGGATGTTAACGAATCAGGGGGTGTTTCGTTATTTAAGTGTATGTAACGAAGTGAACTCTAGTTCGTTAGGGGATGTTAATGAACTAGGTTCGTCTTCTATTTATACGTGAACATTGTTCACGCTTAATTTAAGTTTTTGAGAGTTTAATTAACGAAACCCTGTCCGAATTCTCTCTCGATCTTCATCCTAATATTATACGAATTACTGATATACATATACTAATAATACATATACATATACAACACTTAATCTAAAGTAATTATGAGCTAGATCTATTATTAATCATATACTCACAGATCTGAGATCTGTTATTGTTATTGGATTAATACAACGGGTTCCAACATGTGGTTTCAGAGCTGTTGGAGCTCAATTACACTTGATTTGGTGCTTAATTAGTTTTTGATATTGTTAGTACTCTGTTTAAGCAAATTTGGATCAATTTTTAGTTGAATTATGAACGATTTGGATTGGATTTGAGTTGTTTAAGTTTATTGATAAGGGTTTATGAGTTGGAATTGAAGTTTGGATTGGTTTTGAGTGGATTAGTATTGGTTTTGGTTTATGTCCGAAATAGAGTTCTAGTTTTGGTAAAATTGGACTGGTAATTGTGGATGTTTGGTATCGAGGATTAGCGTATTGGATTCGCGATTGTGTTACGAGTATTTTGGTAGGTAACTTGTGAGATTTGGTTTAGTATCGAGTTGGTATTACAAATTTCATGTTTCTGGGTTTCTGGGTTGATGTTCATCATTTCCAGATTTCTGGAAATTTTGTGTTGAAGATTTGAAGATTCAAAGATGAATTTGATTCGTTATCATCCTTATGGTGATTCGCTATCTTGTTTCCTTTGATTCGTTCATTAAGTTTGTCAATTCGTTATTCATTTCAAGTGATTCGCTAAACGATTCACTATAATAGTTGAGTTGTGTGATTTGATTCGTTATTTGGGGTTAACTGATTCGTCTGACACGCGTCCACTTTTGGACTTGTGTCATAACAACCTTTACCACGTGGCATAAGGTGTCAGAGTTTGTTACAAACGATTGTAACAACCTGATTCGTTATAGTTGATTCGCTATCAACTGTAGCTAATTCATTATCTCATTTCGCTAAGGTTTCCTTGGTGATTCGTTACTGATTATCCTCTAATTCGCTAAGCTGATTCTTTGTGATTCGCTTAGAAAATTCGCTAGTTTGAATTTCTGATTCGTTAACCTTTTGATCTGTTGATTGATTCGTTAAACTCAATTGTGATTTATTGTCTGATCAATCTTAACTTCGTTAAGAGTTGATTCGTTATTTTATTGTTCACAGTTCGCTACAACTGTTCACAGTTCGTTAACCTTATTCGCTGTTTGATTCGTTACACCTTTGAGTTTTTGAAACTTGTCAAAGATGGCCGGTATGTATGCATTAGCGTCTCAAAATATGTTGATGCAACAAATGTTGTAACTTGATACCGAGATAGGTTCACATTCGAAATGTCCAAGATTGATGAAGTTCAGTGACTTTGCCAAGTGGGAACCTCGGTTTCGTGCTCATTTAGGATCATTTCATCCTGATTGTTCATACTGCTTAGATGAAGTCTATACTGTACCTATGATTGGAGATGAGACTATTGGTTTT
This sequence comes from Bidens hawaiensis, assembly GCF_021521415.1. Classification (NCBI taxonomy): domain Eukaryota; kingdom Viridiplantae; phylum Streptophyta; class Magnoliopsida; order Asterales; family Asteraceae; genus Bidens; species Bidens hawaiensis. The sequence continues at coordinate 50,241 of NW_027492603.1, forward strand.
ACACCAAAAGCTATCTCACAGTATTCTGTTGAAGAAAAGAAAGCATTAGAGATAGAAACAAAAGCTTATTCTACTCTAACCATGGCTTTGCCTGAGAATATCTTTCACCAAGTGGGTAGTATAAAAATATGTGCTTCTTTGTTTCAACATATTCGAATGAGAAGTATGGGTAATACGGCTGAAAGCAAAAAGGTGATGCTTAAGTTTCAATTCAGAAACTTTAATTTATTGAAAGGTGAGACGGTTGAAGAAATGACAACAAGATTCAATCACTTGATTGCTGAGATGCACAAGATGAAATTAGGTGTCTCTAATAGGGATAAAATTGATACTATTAAGAGTGTACTCCCAAGTTCTTATTCTACATTCTTAATGGTTCTCAAGGAAAACAGTTATTTCTTAAATGAAGATTTGACTGCAACTGAATTCTTACAGAAGATTGAAGCCAGAGAATATGATCTTAAGTGTTAGAAATCTTCAAAAGAAAGTCAAGATCCTTCTTTCTATGGTGGTAGTATGCCTCTTAGTTCAACCATCTCTCCACTGACTGCTTTTCTTACTCAAGCTGCAAGTGAGAATGCAACTACATTGTATAGTGATCCACGAGCCTGTTTTTATACAGCTGGAAGTACTGGATCTTTTGGTATTTCTGGATCAACTGGAGTTTCGGGAAGTTCACCCAATACAACTCACTACTCAGAACCTTCAAATGTCAACATGAAAGAAGCTGAACAAAACTTTGCTTTTCTATCTGCTTTCATGACTTCGTATGAAAATCTGGTTAGTAGCAAAATTGCCACTAGTGATTTAACTGATGAAGACTATGATCAGATTGATCCAGATGACTTGGAAATCATGGATTTAAAGTGGAACATGGCAATGATTGTTAGAAAGGTGAAAATATTCATGCAAAGAACCGGAAAAGATCTTCCCGCTCTAAACAAAAAGTTGGTATTTGACAAGTTGAAATTGAAATGTTACAATTGTCAATAATTCGGTCATTTTGCAAAAGAGTGTGACAAACCGAAAAAGGAGTATACTGGTCCTCGTGGTCAAAATTCAAACTCTTCAACCCGACGAGGTAATGATACTGAAAAGAAACCATCAAGTTCCGGGTCACAAGTAATGTTAGCTAATGGAGACGATTGGTCACAACGACTACTATGTAATGATACACAAGCAAATCTGGCAATGATTGGACGTACTGAAAATGTTCAAGAGGATAGTGGAAGTGAGATGTCTTCTGATAATGATTCTGGATCTGAGTCTGATGAGTCAAGTAAAGATCTTCCAATCAATTTTGCGTGTATGGCAAAAATCAGTGATTCTTCCACATCTGCTTGTACGACCAAGCAAAATGAGGTTAGTAAATCTACTTCTAAGGTGTCATGTTTTGATTGTGATTATAATAAATCTAAAATTGATTCATCAAAACTACAAAATGATAATTTGCTAAAAGAGATTGTGTCCTTAAAAGATACTTATAGGCAATCCTTGACTTCTCAAATAAATTCAAGAGAGAAAATTGAGGCTTTAACAATAAGTAATCATAATCTTAAAGCTGAGTTATCTGTGAAAATGACAATTAATGATCAAAAGTTTCAAGAAATTTTGAAACACCGTTCAAAGATAACCGAGCTTGAAAATGAGGTTCTTGAGTTAAAGAACAAATTGGGTAAATTTAGAAATTCATCTTTTCTGTTGAATGAAATTATCGAAGTTTCTGGAAAACAAAAGGATTCAAAGAAGGGTATAGGTTTTGTTGAAATTCCACCACCATTTCACAATGACTATAAAATTAATCCTTTTGCTCCAACTGAAGAAGATGTTATTCTTAAAGAGCCTGTGATTTCAGAAAATTCTAAACCAAGTAAGTCTGAAACTGTTAAAACCCAATCTGTTTCTCAGAAACCTCATGTTCAAAGCAACAAAGTTTTTGTTGAAAACATTGACAAAGTTATCATTGAGGATGTGTTTGAACCTGAAATTATACATAAGTACAAGAACATTCCAAGTTCTAATCACATACTGTGTGAACCTCATGAATTTGAGGAGGCTGTGTATGGTTCGCATACAACTACGATGAAACAAGATTTGTTTGTCAAACCAGTGAAGGCTAAGAAAACAGAAAAAACCAAAATTTCTGATGAGGATTTGTTGCGTTTTATAAATCCTAATGCACTTAAGCCGTCATCTGCTCGTGTGTTTAAGTTAAAGGGGATGGACATAATATTCACTAAAAAAGACATTCCAATAAGTATCATTAAACCTGAACTAATTAAGAGTGTGTTTTACAATGAAACCTCCAAAGTTCGTGAACTCGAACGTCAATATGCTCAAGCGAAAACATCAGTTCCATCTGACACATTGACTAAAGCAAAACAGGTTTTAAAACATGCTAAGAAAATTAATTTTGTGAAGTCAACTGGGACAGATACGTTGAAAAGTTTTTCGAACTGTTCTAATTTAGATTTTTACTTGAAAAAGAAATCTGAGTTATCTGATGATTTTGCTAAGAGCATGACTAAAAATGTGAGTCATCAGTCATCATCTATGTCACATGCTCCAACAAGTTCTCAACATCATCATGTTGATATGCGAAGTTGTTTTCTTTGCGGTCAACAAGGTCATGTAGTAAGAAACTGTGGCCAGAAGAGCTATCAGAATCTTCATCCTTTTATCAAGGACCATTCCAAACCGGTTCCAGTGGTAAAGGAGATTCTGAAACGACCAGTGTCGTGTGCTGATGATACTCATATTATGTTTTTGAATATACATCCTCGAAAAGTTGTTCATGTGAATGAAACTCATGGTTCCGTTAAATCTAAGTTTATTCCTACTGAACCATTATGCCAAAATGTTAATTCAAATGTGGTTCAAGCTGCGTATCTAAGACGAAAGTCGAAGAAACCTGTAACTTATTCTCAAGTTGCTGAACAACAATTGCATGCAACTAAGGTTAACTTTTCTCAAGAAAACCAAAAGGTTCCCAAGACTGAGGCCTGGGCTGCCTTTTTGAACTAATCATTTTCTTTTGTGTGTAGGGTTCATCCAAGACCATTTCTGGTGAAAACTGGATCATGGACAGTGGATGTTCTCGTCATATTACTGGAAATCTCAATCTCTTATCAAACGTGAGAAATATTCAAGGGGGTTATGTGGCCTTTGCTGGGAATTCTGGGGGTATGATTACATAGGAAGGTGATGTTTCGAATGGGAAGATTACATTTGAGAAAGTTAACTATTGTGATAAAGTGAATCATAATTTATTAAGTGTATCGCAAATCTGTGATAAGCAATACACTACAGTATTTACAGATAAAGAGTGTCTGATTCTGAAACCGGGTTATGTGATTCCCGAGGACATGGTTGTCAAGCGATCACCTCGATCAAATGATATTTATGTCTTGAATATGAATTCTAAAGTATCTACATCGATCGAAACGTGTTTTGTCTCGAAGGAAACCGAGAAAGACTCAGTACTTTGGCATCGAAGAATGGGTCACATACATGTTCGAAAGATGAATTATTTAATGGCAAACGATTTGGTAGGGGGGGGTGTCGTTGAAAAATTTTAAGTTATCTGATCACTGTGTTGCTTGCAAGAAGGGCAAACAGAAGAAGAAATCGCACCCATCTAAATTATTGAATTCCATTGATACTCCACTTGAACGACTTCATATGGATTTGTTTGGTCCAGTGAATCGTGCGAGTATTTCTGGTGACTGGTATTGCCTAGTAGGAGTGATGATTATTCGAGATACTCATGGGTCTTATTTATGAGTTTGAAAGATCAAACGCCTGTTTTGGTACAAAACCTTATCACTAAAATCGAATCACTGTACAAGCAAAAGGTGAGGAGAATTAGGAGTGATAATGGAACTGAATTCAAAAACACTATATTGGATTTCTTTTGTATTCAAAAGGGAATTCACCGTGAATATAGTGCACCGTATGTACCTCAACAAAATGGTGTTGCTGAACGAAAGAATAGAACTTTGATTGAAGCTGCAAGAACGATGCTTGCTGATTCTAAGCTTCCTGTCCAATTTTGGAATGCTGTGAATACGGCTTACTATAACCTCAATCGCGTTCTAACTGTTAAACGACTCAAGAAGACCAGTTATGAATTATTGAATAATCGTAAACCGAATTTAAAATACTTGGAACCTTTTGGGTGTCCCTGTACTATGCTGAAAAAGGATGTGGGTAAATTTGATGAAAAAGCCATTGAAGGCTATTTCTTGGGGTATGCGTCACCTAAGAAACGGGTTTTCAATTTTATGTCTTGTTGTGTTGAAGAGTGGTACCATGTTGATTGTCAAAAGTACACTACTCCTTCACAAGGGAATGGTCCCGACTGGATGTTTGACTATGATGGCTTATTTAATTCATTCACTTCATCAACTGACAATCCAGATGAAGATTCAGTTCGTGCTTATTTTGAAGAACAGTTGGAAATTCCAAGGTTCGCAAGTTCAAATGATGTTGAAGTTCCAATTGCTGCTCCAATTGAAGAACCTGATAATGATTCTTCTATTCATGATGATAATGAGTCTACTTCATCTGATGATAATACTGTTGTGGATCAAGTTATTGCACTTGACAGTGATGTTTCATCTCCTGAATTGGGTGAACATTACACTAATTTATTTGAAAATATTGTTGTTTCTAAAAAATCCTACTCTCAGGATTCATAATTACCATCCACAAGAAAACATTATTGGAGACCTTAATGTAGGAGTTCAGACACGACATCAAGTTGCCTCTTCAAGTGACAATAATGCTCTATGTGCTGATGCTGACTTACACGCATCTGAAATTGCAACTGTTGCTAAATTTACTTGTTTTCTATCTCAAGTTGAGCCTACAACTCCTCGTGTGGCTCTGCAAGATCCTCCTTGGTTAGAAGCTATGCAAGAAGAATTACAACAATTTGCACGTTTAGGTGTTTTGGATCTTATTGACAAACCTGCTAGAGTTAAGAAGGCAATTCCGACTAAGTGGGTATATAAGTGTAAGAAAGATAATCGTGGCATAATTGTGAGAAACAAAGCACGTTTAGTGGTGCAAGGTTTTCATCAGCAAAAGGGTATTGATTACACTGAGGTATATGCTCCATTTGAAAGATTAGAGTCGATTCGAATCTTCCTGGCATATGTTGCTTACAAGAATATCAAAGTGTATCAAATGGACGTTAAGAGTGCTTTTCTCAATGGTGAACTTCACGAGGAAGTGTTTGTTTTACAGCCTCCAGGTTTTGAGGATCCTGATTATCCTGACTGTGTTTACCGATTAAACAAGGCTTTATATGGTCTACATCAAGCCCCGAGAGCTTGGTATGGCACGCTCGCCGACCATCTGACAGATAATGGCTTCAAACGTGGAACTGTTGACTGCACTTTATTTTATAAGAATATTGGTGAGGATCTTCTACTCGTTCAGATTTATGTTGATGACATAATCTTTGGGTCTACGAACGACATGTTATGTAAGGAGTTCGAGAAGTCTATGCAAACCAAGTTCGAGATGAGTTCGATGGGAGAGATGAATTTCTTTTTAGGGTTGCAGGTTCATCAGTCTGCGAAGGGAATCTTCATTCATCAGACAAAATATGTGAACGATGTCTAGGGCTGATTCAAGATTACTGCCGGAAAAATCCCTTCTACTCCTCTTCCCGTGGGTCACAATTTATCACCGGATGAATTGGAGGATATCGTTGATCCGACCCTCTATCATGCCATGATTGGTTCTTTAATGTATTTAACTGCTTCTCGACCCGACATAATGTTTGCTGTTTGTTTATGTGCTAGGTACCAAGCTAGTACCCGAGTGACTCACCCGGCAGGGGTCAAGCGTATTCTGCAATATCTACGGGGAAATCCTGACATTGGGTTACGGTACCCCAAAGATGATACTTTCGATCTTACCGCCTACTCAGACTCAGATTATGGAGGATGCAAGGTCAATTTCAAGTTGTTGGTGCATAATGTCAGTAGTTCAGTATCTTGTGTTTTGCCTGTGTTTGTAATCGTTTAGTTTGTTTGTAATGTTTTGAATATTGTTTATTATATGTTCGCTAGTGTTAGGCGAACTTGGAGGATAAGCGAAGTTATGACAACTTCGCCTAGTATGTTAGGCGAAGTTGTCGAGGTCTATTTAAACCTCCACTTCGGCTTTTAGGGTGAAGTTTTTTCTGAACGAGTTGGATTGTGATATTTAGCATCACGTGTTGGCTTTGGTAATATATCACCGTATGTTTATCTATCGATTCAACGTATTGCTTATCTTACACTCGTATCGTATTACGTGGGGATTCCGCACCCTCGTGTTACGAGATACTCCTGTGTAGATCCGGCTGGGAACCTACAATTGGTATCAGAGCTTTTTCTCGTGATTGTGTGGTTCGGGATTATCACACGGGTGTTAAGATCGTTCCGTTTGACTATTCGCGGAACGAGTTTACGTTGAAATACCTCGTTTTTGTGTCTTGCCCATCTTCCCCCATCAAATATACTTCTAAATCACCCTCGCGTCCCTCACAATAAATCTAACCAAACTGCAAAATTCAATTGTTCGTCAAGCGAAGTTTCCGTCACAAAAAGTAGGGTTTAGGCGAACATATAAGTGTTTGGCGAAGTTGATTAGCTGTGAAGTTAAGATACTAGCGAAGTTAGTAATCAAGCGAAGTTAAGGAAACTGCGAAGTTAGTGGGCTGCGAAGTTATAGATCCAGCGAAGTTGCAGACTAGGCGAAATTGTATTAACTTCGTTGTTCGCTGTTCACAGAGTCTTGTTTCTGTTTTTCTAGTACCGTTTTTTTCAACTATGACTTTGATAAACATCACAGAACTTGTAAAGATGGAAGTTGAAGTCGGTTCAGCAACTAAAGCTCCGAAACTACTGAAGGGTACTGATTTCGTTGCATGGAAAGATCGTTTTGAACAGTATGTGAAGTATCAAGACGCTAAGATGTGGGTTTGCATTCAAGACGGTTACATTCCACCAACGTCCTTGTTTGAAGGTCGTGAACAGATTAAAAAGTACAGTAAGATGGAAGAGGATGAAAAGAAAATGTATGAGGCAGAGAGTAAAGCGCATGCAGCTATAACAATGGCACTTCCACAAGAGATTCTCCATATTTTCAAAAAATACAAAACTACTAGAGAACTATGGGAAGCGCTAGAAAATAGATATGAAGGTAATGTTGGGATACGTACCTCCAAGACAAAGCTGCTAAAGACTCAATTCTCCGTATTCAAGTATCTGAAAAACGAATCACTTGATGATATTATCACACGATATTATCATTTGATGACCGAACTAAATAATTACTCCATTGAATACCAGGAAGAAGAGGTAGTAGAGAAACTTCTTGATGATCTCCCACCGAAATGGGAAATGTACACTGTTCTGATGAGAGAAGATAAAGACTTTGCCAAGATTGATTTGGAAACAGTGGTCAATAAGTTACGAAATTTTGAACTTAACATGGTTCGGAAGGAGACACCAACTGATCAGGTTCAGGATCCGGGAATGTATGGTGCGAAAGTCACTCCAAGCTCAAGTTCAAAATCATAATCCACTGCCTACTACTCAAAGGGAGAATCAAACTCAACCCATGATGGTCATGTGATTCTCAATATGGATGGTGACGTATGTTTCGTAGCTGGAGGTAGTAATCCTTCAAAACCTCAAGCCACAACTGGAAATTTCTCATCAAATGTTCCAAGCTACAACTACTCATAGATGCCCATGAGTGTTAAATCAGCTGAACAGAAGTTTACTCTCTATGCATCCTTCATTGCATCTTATGAGAACTACATCAAAGGTAAAATAGTCGACCATGCAACTTTGGATGAAGACTATGATCAGATCGATGCTGATGATTTGGAAGAGATGGACCTGCAGTGGCAGATGGCTATGATAGTAAGAAGGGTAAAGAGATTCATGAAGAAAACGGGTAGAAAGTTCGTTGGAGAAAGACCAGGGTTTGATAAATCAAAGGTTCGATGTTACAACTGTCAACAAAATGGTCACTTTGCTAAGGAATGTACAAATGAGAGAGTCGAACGAAGTCAGAACAGGCCTGCACAACAGAATGGGGGAGGTAGTGAAAATAGGGCTATGTTATCTAGACAGAATGGTGGATACAACTGGAATATACAAGTTGAGGAAGTGTTCGAACAGGCTAATTTTGTAAACATCGAAACTGGAGGAAGTGAAAAGGAGACGGGAGAAAATCAAGCATATATGGCAGAAGTGAACGATCAGCTCTCTGAGGTAAGTTCTGAACTTCATTGTATACAATGTGAAAATCTGTCTGAACAATTGAAAACCATAACTGATCAGTTTGTTCGTTTGGACACACAATTTAAAACCTTAAAAGAAGATCATCACTATACTAAAACTGGAGAAAACAGTTACTCGGTAAAAATAAAAGCTAGTGAAAAGGATATCAAAAGTCTTAAAGCCAGTCTAGCTGAAAAAATACAAGTAATTGATCTTAGTTATGAAGTGTTAGAAGAAAAAACCAAACTAATTTCTAAAAAAGATAAAAGATAGCTGATTACCAGGTAAAAGTGGTGGAACTGAATAGAAAAATTGAACAATTTAGAAATTCTTTTAATATGTTAGATCACATAATCAGTGTTCAACGTTCCCCGGTTAACAAAGGGGGAATTGGATTCTCTGAAGTTCCACCACCATACAACAATAACTATACTTATAATCTTAGTAATCAACAATATGCAAATGTTGAAGTTGGTCAGACAGTTCCAATCAAAGTTTCTACTAAAGAAACTGGAGTTAATAAGAGCAAAACGAGTAAGTCCAGTTCTAATGTTGGGATTTCTGTCCCTAGCTCTGTCTCATCAAATTCGGACAAGTCATCCGAATTGGGTGAGATAAAAGAAGAGGTTGTGTTACTAAAACGTGGGGAAGAATATAAGCCAGATGAAAAGAAATCTTCCCCAAATCCGTTCGTCCCACCATATGTTAGACAAACGGGTAGTAACGCAATCTCGACATCTGCAACAACTGTTGAGACGAAAGTTCAAAACAGAAGTTGTTTCAGATGCAATAAAGTAGGACACCTTGTTGCTGATTGTCCTCTAAAACAGAGAAAATTTAGAGGTATGAGGCCTCCGAAAACTGAGAATAAAACGAATACTAATTATGATGCTGGTAAGAATGTGAACACACCAAATTTCAGTCATTGGGCTAATCCAAGATTTCAAAGAAATCAGTCTCGTTTTTTCCCAGTTAACTACCAAACCAACAATTATAATTCAGTTAATTCACGAAGGTTTGGATGGCCTCATAGCCAGTCCTCTAGAAGGTTTCCGTTCAGAACTTACAGAAACCATCCTCAAACTGACTTTGGGCAACCAAAGTACTGGATGCCGGACAACAGATTTAATCGACCCAAGACCAGTAGGTCTTGGGTCCCCAGATTTTAATCTATTTCTTTATTTGTGTAGGAACAGTCAAACAGGGCTGTAAAAAATATGTGGGTTGTAGACAGTGGCTGTTCCCGGCATATGACTGGTAACAAGAAATTGTTACGTGACTGGAAATCTGTTCAAGGAGGAAGGGTTAGTTTCGCTGGAGAGAGTGGAGGAAGAATCAGTGGTATTGGAACTGTGACGAATGGAAGAATAAGGTTAGTTAAGGTGAATTTTGTGGAAGAGTTGAAGCATAACTTGTTAAGTGTATCTCAGATTTGTGACAAAGAATACACGGTGCATTTTACTAAAAATGAGGCAAACGTTATTTATCCTGGTTTCAAGATACCAGAGGCCTGGATTGAGATGAAAGCTCCAAGAGAAAAGAACACGTATGTAATGGATATGAGATCAACTGAGATGACAACAGAAGAGTCATGTCTTCTGTCAAAGGCAACTGAGTCTGAGTCAAAGTTGTGGCATCGAAGAATGGGACATATACATCTTCGCAAAATGAATTACATTGTCAAGAATGGGCTGGTACTTGGGGTTCCCTTGAAGAATTTTAACTTTGAAGATCAATGCTTGTCGTGCAAGAAAGGAAAGCAACACAAAAAGCCTCATCACTCCAAGAAGGTTAACTCAATTGTCAGCACCCTAGACCTATTTCACATGGATCTCTTTGGTCCTGTGAATGTAAAGAGTCTAGGTGGAACGTCATACTTCTTGGTTGTAACCGATGATTACTCTCGATACTCTTGGGTATATTTTCTGAAGACAAAGGATGAGACATTTCAGTTGGTAATTAACTTGATTACCAAGGTGGAAAATATTGTTGGGAAGAAGGTTAAGTACATCAGGAGTGATAATGGGACAGAATTTAAGAACTATCAGATGGAGATGTTTTATCTACAGAAATGGATAGAGCATCAGTTCAGTGCCCCATATACTCCACAACAAAATGGAGTAGCTGAAAGGAAGAATAGAACTCTAATCGAAGGCGCTAGGACCATGCTGGCAGATGCTAAACTTCCCGTGGTGTTCTGGGCTGAGGCTGTGGCTACAACTTGTTACATCCTTAATCGTGTTTTAAATTTTAAAAGATTAAATACCTGTTATGAACTTATGTATGGTAGAAAGCCAAACTTGAAAGGTCTTGAACCTTTTGGGTCCCTATGTTCGATATTAAAGACTAACTCTAAATTTGGTGAGAAAGCTGACGAAGGTATTTTAGTTGGCTATGTTGTTGGGACACCCAACAGAAGAGTCTTTAATCTATCGAACTGAAAGGTTGAGGTGATATGTAACACTGACATTACTAGTTACAAATCACCAAGGCCTAGCATGGGACCGGCAGAGGGTTTCGACTATGATAAACTATTCAAATCTTTTAATGTGCCTTACTTGGATTTTGCAGACACCGATGAGAAAATGGCCTCACAAATACTGTATGACGAGGAGGAGACCATTATGCAACGTCCACAATATGATGAAAATCAACCAACTTCGTCAAATGCAGTAGAAACTCTTGCTGTCTCGAAGGAAGATGAATTCTATAATCCATTTCACACTCAACCTCTGTCTCACACTGATGAACTTGCCACAAATCTTGAGAATAATCAGGAAGTCAGTCCGGTCCAGTCCACCAAAATTCACAAGAATCATCCTTTGGAAAATGTGATCGGTAATCCCTCTAATGGTGTACGTACTAGAAGAAGTTTGGATGAACACACATGTGTTTATGAAGCTTTAAAGATAAGGGTATTATAAATGAATGCTTGTACACCTGCTTCATCAGCCAGATTGAAACAAAGAATTATCAAATGGCACTGAAGGATAGCTCATGGGTTGAAGCCATGCAGGAAGAACTGGCACAGTTTGAGAAGATGGAAGTATGGCAGTTAGTTAAAAAACCGCAAGAAGTGAACGCTATCGGTACAAAATGGGTATTTAAATGTAAGAGAGATGATAAGGGGATAATCATATGGAACAAGGCAAGATTGGTAGTAAAAGGGTTTAATCAGCAAGAAGGAATCGATTACAACGAAGTGTTTGCTTCTGTGGCAAGATTGGAGGCAATTCGATTATTTCTGGCATTTGCTGCACACAAAGAGATGAAAGTGTTCCAGTTAGATTTGAAAAGTGCCTTTCTTAATGGTAAAGTCGATGAGGTGGTGTATGTTGAACAACCTCTGGGTTTCCCTGACCTTGGTTTTCCTGATCATGTGTACAAACTGAGTAAAGCTTTATATGGGTTACATCAGGCTCCTCGTGCCTGGAGAAAAGGGGGTGAGTTTCTTCTCGTTCAGGTTTATGCGGACGACATCATTTTTGCTGCATCAAAAGTCACTATGTGTCAGGAATTTGAAGCGGTCATGAAGAAGAGGTTTGAGATGAGCGCCATGGGCGAATTAACTTTCTTATTGGGATTGCAGGTAGATTAGAAGAAGGATGGCATGTTTATTCATCAAACGAAATATATCCATGATGTGCTCAAACGCTTCAAGATGGATGATAGTACCCCATTTGACACTCCAATCTGCGTCAACCACAAACTGGGTGCTGATTCCGACAGTGATGAAGATGTGGATCCCACTCAATATCGAGCAATCATAGGTTCCTTAATGTATCTAACCGCATCTAGACCTGACATTATGTTTGCAGTTTGTCTTTGTGCTCGTTTTCAGGCAAGCCCGAAGGAATCTCACATGAAGGGAGTGAAGAGAATCTTGCGGTATCTCAAAGGCAAACCTATGTTGGGATTGTGGTACACGAAAGGGGGAGAACTGGATTTGGTAGCTTACACAGATTCTGACTATGGAGGTTGCAATCAGAACAGGAAGTCAACAACCGGTGGATGTCAGTTTCTCGGAGGAAGATTGGTGTCGTGGTAGTGCAAGAAGTAGACCTCAGTAGCCATTTCCACCTGCAAAGCAGAGTACATGGCAGCATCAAACTACTGCTCCCAGGTTTTATGGATACAACAGCAATTGCGCGATTATGGTCTGAATTTCACTCAAACTCCTATTTGCATTGATAACACTGCTGCAATCTCAGTAACTAACAATCCCGTTAAACACAGCAAAACTAAACATATTGACATTCGTCATCATTTTATACGGGATTGTGCTGAGAAGAAATTAATTGTGCTTAAAAAGGTTGATTCTTTGGATAATTTTTCCGATCTTTTTACAAAAGCGTTTGACCGATCCCGTTTTCAAAATCTTGTTGAGCTTAATGGGATGATCAATCCCGAGTAACCTTGTTTTCTATAAAAAAAAACATCACTTACGCTTAAAATTATGTCGGTTGCTTAAGTTTGAAGGACATATCCTCGGATATGTTTGGTCCTTACTTCTGCTTGTAGATTATGAGGATAGCCATTAACCAGATGACTGAAAGTGACCGGGGCGGTTTATGACGAGTTTTTATTCTTTCGCTGAAAAATAGTCGTTCATACTTAGTTAGACGGACACATACTCGTATGTGGTCGGTCCAGCTGATCCATTGGATCTTCAGGATAGCCGTTTACCTGAAGACTTTGAATTGATCGGGGCGATAGGATTTTAAATTTTTTTTGGGAGATGATATAATTTTTCAAGTCTATAACTTCGTAAGAAGTTTCAATACGAGGTTTAAAAGAAAATTGATCCAACCTTGGAAAGTGATAGAAAAACTGATTTTGTGTGCTTAACTGGTGAAGTTATTAGGCGTAAAAGACTCTAGAACAGTCATTGTATGTTATGGTAGCTTTCTATGGCGCGTAAAGTAGAAGTGATACAAACTAAATCTCCTCGATTTAATGTGGAGAATCATTCTAAGTTGTGCATGTCTCCATATACATCTTTCCGAATGATAGGCAGAAAAGTGATTACCCAGTCATACACGAGCCCGTGAGTGTTCTGATTCCCGAGAAGATAGTGTTATGTACCTGCAGTGATCCAGATTCGGGACTTGCAATTTGTCTTCAAGTTGAAGTTGTATTAATGTCATTATTTGTATTAGTATAAAAAAATTATGTATAGTTTAGGCCTTCTGAAGCTTAAAGTGTTTCAAATATCTAGAAAGAGACAAGAAAGAATATTTCAAGCAGAAGAAAGAACGGGAAGAAGACTCTAAAGATAGATGTGTGCTCATTGATTAATCATACACTACGGGTCGAGGTCAACTCGGGGTGACTTGGGGAAAGCCAAATACGCTTTGTGAATAGATAGGAGGCATCACAATCTCTCATGTGATATCCATCTAAATTTTGAGCTTAATTGAACCTAATCCGTATCACAAAAGCGATGAAAACCATACTAAGTTTTATACCTTCCTACAACTTGCTTCTTTATGTCATAATACCGCTGAACATGAATCTGAGTGACAGCCGCTTAATCAGTATAATTCCTGTTCGGATCTTTTCTAAAACATGCAGGTTCTCGTCATGATTGAAATTTGATCCCGTTTATTTAATTATCTATACTTTGTTTTATATTTTATACCTTGGTACGTTTTAATAAACACTTGGTTACTTGTTTTGATCCCTTTTTCTTTAATTCTAATCAACTTCACTTAAGGCGAAGTTGTTTTTAAGCGTAGTTGGATCTGGCGAAGTTATCAATATAGCGAAGTTGACCAGCTGTTTGACCTTAGGCGAAGTTGTCAAAGGGGCGAAGTTAACCATAACTTCGCCCCTGTATTTTCAAAACTATATAAAGGTGAAAACGGTGGTCAACTTGGTCAAATTATTTCCAAACTTATAACCCTCGGCAAACTTATACCCACGAATTAACCCTCATTATAATCTGATTTTTGTCCGAGTTAAAGGTTTGTAGGATCATTGTGACCCGCAATTCGTAACATATGGTGAAAATCAGTGTCTTGATGATCTAATTTGTGGACTTGGTTGAATGGTTCTTTAAACCCTCGTTCAAAAATTCGTTTTAACAGTGTTTTAGTAAAAACATGGTCATCTGAGTTTTTTTCGAACAACCTTTATCATGTTTTCATCCTCAGATTGGTCAAACCTAGCTACAATTGGATCATCATGGTACGCCGATTAAGCAGCGAAGTTAGGGTTTAGGCGAAGTTGTTCTCAACTTCGCCATATGACTAACTTCGCCTGCTCAGGAACATATTACCTAAGTGATCTGGTTTGTTCTCAGGCGAAGTTGGGTTTTTACGCGAAGTTAACAATCAAATATATCATAACTTCGCTCCTGGTAAAAGGCGAAGTTATGATCTGTCAAGCCGGCGTTCTAACTTAAACCGTTTGTTGTACAGATATGGCAGCTGTGGCAGGTGCTGGTGGTGCTGGTGGTGATGAAGGTGGAGATAACAACCGACAGTTCTTTCCGGGTCACAACATGTATATCACTTTAGATCCGGATGCTAGTGGTATAGACGACTATCGTGAAATCATTTCATTTCTCGTTTGCTCACGTATTTTTCACGCCATCACGACTACTCTTCCCATTTCGCTACCAAATGTCGATGACTTTTGGCGAACAGTTGAATATGACTGTAGAGTTGATCCTCCGGTTATGCGCGCTACAGTGAACAATCAGGTAGTACAGTTCTCGGCAGATCAAATAAGGGTTGCTTTACAGTTCGGGGTTGAAACTACAAATGATCCCACAGACTTTCCGGCTACATTCAGAGATGGTGCGTTTCTGCGCATGGGTTATTCGGGTCCGTTGGGTGACACTCAAAGGAGAAAGGGATTTTTATTAGATCAGTGGCAGTTTCTGATGCACGTGATGATATGTTGGTGCATTTTGTGACCGTCGCTATGCAATTCTGACCAGCGGAACGCCACAGGCGAAGTTAGCACAACTTCGCCTTAGGCGAAGTTAGAACAACTTCGCCAACGGCGAAGTTGTAACAACTTCTGCCTTAGGCGAAGTTATCACAACTTCGCCAACGGCGAAGTTAGCACAACTTCGCCTACTGAAGCCCAGGCCCGTGAATGTTTGTCTATATATAGTTGTGTCTTGTTTAGTTTTAGGTATCCAGAAATTAGTGTGTGTTTGAGCAGCTTGTTTATTGAGAGAGAGTAACAGACTAGAGTCATGTGAGACGACCCGAGGTAGAGCTCACCTCGGGTCAGTCGTGTTTTCTGTTTTTGTTACGGTATGTAACGTGATTATTTTATATATGAATCTGCAGATTTGTTTATCCCGTTCTAGTATTTGTTTGTGTATTTGATCGTGTACGTGTTTGTGTTATTTGTCTGTACACCATAAACGAGTCTAGGAGGATTCCGCACTCCTAGACCTCGTGCGGATCTCGTATCGATCGCCGACGCCCCGGGGGGACTAACAAGTGGTATCAGAGCCTTAGGCTCTTACGCTATGGTTCGAGATCTGCGTTTTGGTGTTTCTGGCACGTTTCTGTGCGTTTCTGGCCGAACAGTTCTTCAGGCGAAGTTATTGTTCATCAGGCGAAGTTGCCGTCACTGTTCGTAGGGTTTCAGCGAAGATATAAGGTCTGGCGAAGTTATGAACAGGCGAAGTTGACTTTAGGCGAAGTTGACTTTAGGCGAAGTTGACTTCTCGGCGAAGTTATAGCCAGGCGAAGTTATGAACAGGCGAAGTTATGAACAGGCCAGGCGAAGTTATGAACAGGCCGGGCGAAGTTATGAACAGGCCAGGCGAAGTTATGAACAAGCGAAGTTAGCAGCCAGGCGAAGTTATGGCCAGGTGAAGTTAGCAGCCAGGTGTTGTTTAAAAAAAAAAAAAAAAAAAAAAAAAAAAAAAAAATTGTTTGGAGTTTTCGTCTGTATGGCCAGGTGTACACGATTATTGTGAGACCGAAGATGTTGTTCCGTCAACGAGTGATCTTGTTATCTCTTGGTCTTACGTGTGAACAAATACGTGTCAACTCTGATTTGGAGTTGAGGTTGTGAATGGGTTATTGTTTGAAACTGGATAGTGACACATATTCGGGTGTTTGTGGGAAAGGAAATTGTTGTTGTTCGTGGTGACCAACCGAAGAAAGTCAAATTGAACTGAAGGTTTTTCGTCATTACTGGATTGCGGTCAGAGCATATTTTTTATGTTATTTTCAAGGCGTTCGAGAATTGGATCCTGAAACGTGATGCTTATTTATTAGAGTGAAGATTCTGGAATAAGTTGGATTTAACCGGGAATTAAAGTGTTTATGTTCCTGATCGTTATCCCTGGTGATTGAAGATGCTTCAGATTTTTTAACGGTCGTGTGTTAGATTCTGTCAGGGTGGTTTTGTGATGAAATTGATCACTTGATGTTGAGTAGTTGAAGATTAAACCTTATCGTATGCCGACGAGTTGGTGAAGTTGTGGAGGAAGCCCAACTTCATGTGGTGGTGAAGTCAGATGGACTCACGTGATTGGTTGAGATGATCTATTGGCACGAGGATGCATGCATTACAAAGACCTCAATCGTTATAGTCGGAGAAGCTTACACTGAAGGGGAGATTTGATATGGAAGACGCTGGGTGATTGGTAGATTTGTGAAGCTACAGGACAGTTTCTGACACGGCTGGTTGACTGCAAACAGAAGATCATCAGTTAAGAGGGAGTCTGTTGGTGCATGTTTTGTAACAGATGATCTTTCGTGTTTGTTAGAATTGAGAGCAACGGTCAAAGGGGAGACTGTTGGTGCATTTTGTGACCGTCGCTATGCAATTCTGACCAGCGGAACGCCACAGGCGAAGTTAGCACAACTTCGCCTTAGGCGAAGTTAGAACAACTTCGCCAACGGCGAAGTTGTAACAACTTCTGCCTTAGGCGAAGTTATCACAACTTCGCCAACGGCGAAGTTAGCACAACTTCGCCTACTGAAGCCCAGGCCCGTGAATGTTTGTCTATATATAGTTGTGTCTTGTTTAGTTTTAGGTATCCAGAAATTAGTGTGTGTTTGAGCAACTTGTTTATTGAGAGAGAGTAACAGACTAGAGTCGTGTGAGACGACCCGAGGTAGAGCTCACCTCGGGTCAGTCGTGTTTTCTGTTTTTGTTACGGTATGTAACGTGATTATTTTATATATGAATCTGCAGATTTGTTTATCCCGTTCTAGTATTTGTTTGTGTATTTGATCGTGTACGTGTTTGTGTTATTTGTCTGTACACCATAAACGAGTCTAGGAGGATTCCGCACTCCTAGACCTCGTGCGGATCTCGTATCGATCGCCGACGCCCCGGGGGGACTAACAAGTGGTATCAGAGCCTTAGGCTCTTACGCTATGGTTCGAGATCTGCGTTTTGGTGTTTCTGGCACGTTTCTGTGCGTTTCTGGCCGAACAGTTCTTCAAGCGAAGTTATTGTTCATCAGGCGAAGTTGCCGTCACTGTTCGTAGGGTTTCAGCGAAGATATAAGGTCTGGCGAAGTTATGAACAGGCGAAGTTGACTTTAGGCGAAGTTGACTTTAGGCGAAGTTGACTTCTCGGCGAAGTTATAGCCAGGCGAAGTTATGAACAGGCGAAGTTATGAACAGGCCAGGCGAAGTTATGAACAGGCCGGGCGAAGTTATGAACAGGCCAGGCGAAGTTATGAACAAGCGAAGTTAGCAGCCAGGCGAAGTTATGGCCAGGTGAAGTTAGCAGCCAGGTGTTGTTTAAAAAAAAAAAAAAAAAAAAAAAAAAAAAAATTGTTTGGAGTTTTCGTCTGTATGGCCAGGTGTACACGATTATTGTGAGACCGAAGATGTTGTTCCGTCAACGAGTGATCTTGTTATCTCTTGGTCTTACGTGTGAACAAATACGTGTCAACTCTGATTTGGAGTTGAGGTTGTGAATGGGTTATTGTTTGAAACTGGATAGTGACACATATTCGGGTGTTTGTGGGAAAGGAAATTGTTGTTGTTCGTGGTGACCAACCGAAGAAAGTCAAATTGAACTGAAGGTTTTTCGTCATTACTGGATTGCGGTCAGAGCATATTTTTTATGTTATTTTCAAGGCGTTCGAGAATTGGATCCTGAAACGTGATGCTTATTTATTAGAGTGAAGATTCTGGAATAAGTTGGATTTAACCGGGAATTAAAGTGTTTATGTTCCTGATCGTTATCCCTGGTGATTGAAGATGCTTCAGATTTTTTAACGGTCGTGTGTTAGATTCTGTCAGGGTGGTTTTGTGATGAAATTGATCACTTGATGTTGAGTAGTTGAAGATTAAACCTTATCGTATGCCGACGAGTTGGTGAAGTTGTGGAGGAAGCCCAACTTCATGTGGTGGTGAAGTCAGATGGACTCACGTGATTGGTTGAGATGATCTATTGGCACGAGGATGCATGCATTACAAAGACCTCAATCGTTATAGTCGGAGAAGCTTACACTGAAGGGGAGATTTGATATGGAAGACGCTGGGTGATTGGTAGATTTGTGAAGCTACAGGACAGTTTCTGACACGGCTGGTTGACTGCAAACAGAAGATCATCAGTTAAGAGGGAGTCTGTTGGTGCATGTTTTGTAACAGATGATCTTTCGTGTTTGTTAGAATTGAGAGCAACGGTCAAAGGGGAGACTGTTGGTGCATTTTGTGACCGTCGCTATGCAATTCTGACCAGCAGAACGCCACAGGCGAAGTTAGCACAACTTCGCCTTAGGCGAAGTTAGAACAACTTCGCCAACGGCGAAGTTGTAACAACTTCTGCCTTAGGCGAAGTTATCACAACTTCGCCAACGGCGAAGTTAGCACAACTTCGCCTACTGAAGCCCAGGCCCGTGAATGTTTGTCTATATATAGTTGTGTCTTGTTTAGTTTTAGGTATCCAGAAATTAGTGTGTGTTTGAGCAGCTTGTTTATTGAGAGAGAGTAACAGACTAGAGTCGTGTGAGACGACCCGAGGTAGAGCTCACCTCGGGTCAGTCGTGTTTTCTGTTTTTGTTACGGTATGTAACGTGATTATTTTATATATGAATCTGCAGATTTGTTTATCCCGTTCTAGTATTTGTTTGTGTATTTGATCGTGTACGTGTTTGTGTTATTTGTCTGTACACCATAAACGAGTCTAGGAGGATTCCGCACTCCTAGACCTCGTGCGGATCTCGTATCGATCGCCGACGCCCCGGGGGGACTAACATGATAGTGTGCATATCTAGTCGTAAAGCTGGTACAGACGGTATGGGGGAAACGATGCAATCTGCAATGACTGCCCTGACTTACAACAAGCCCTACAGCTTTAGTCAGATGGTTTTTTATGAGATTGATCGTCAGAGACGCACGGTCGCTAGGGAAAGATTTTTAACGTGTCTGAGATTCCAACAGATGATTCTGAATCACGTAGCTCCTACTCTGCCTCAACGACGTCCTATCCGTTATGTTGAAAGTGTAAATAAGAGAATTTTTGCGCAATGTAGGTCATCAAGTGCTCATAGCAAACCAGAACTTCGTCCGCGGCACACTACATTGTTTGGTTATTTGGTGAATCCTGCATATGTTGCTCCTCCAGGAGATGAATTTCTTAATCCGGCACCACAACATGCTAATGTTCCTCAACCACCTCCTGTGGTTCAACCTCCACCCATGGGACAGCAAGCACCGCCTGCTGATCCGGAAGTTGCCTTTGGAGGGCAAGGGTTATTTGACATGGATCCGGCTACTGAAGCTCATGTCTCAATAGCATAGTCATCTGGTGTTCATGTTTCTATGGTCGCTACATCTGTGGCGGATTCTGAGAGAACCGACTCTGACTCCTCGACTGACGATATCGTTGAAGCATAACAGATTCTTCCCAGACAAGAATGAATACATGGCAAGAGAAAGAAAGACACGGATGACAGCGAAGATCAAAGAAGGAACGGGTTGGTGAAAGTTCAAGTGTTGGTGAAGGTTCGAGGGTTGTTCGCTTTTCTCCACCCTCGTTATCCGGTATGACCATGGTTCCTGCTTCTACGACTGTCACAATGCCGATTACCACAGGTGTTCCATTGGTGACAATGTCATCATCATTTGGTATTCCTCCAACCACGTTTCAGTTTACTGCTCCGGAGATAGTTTCCTTGCCAACTCCTACTGTTACTCCACCGGAGGTTGTTGCAAGATTTGTTGAGTCAACGTTGGTTGCTACTGCGGGGTTACCTGTCACAATACCACCCGCGGTTACTGTTCAGCCTGCTTCTAATACTCCAGCTAGTTTGGGAATTCCTCCACCTTATGCTCAAGACGTTTCTCACATGCGTTTTGATTTTGATGCTACTTTGTCTGATTCTGAAAGGATAGCGGCTCTTGAACGGGTAGTTGCTGAACAGTTAAGAATCAATCTAATCCAGACTCAAGCTATCCAGCGACTTGTAGCTGAAAATCAGATCCAATCTGTTAGTCCCCCCGGGGCGTCGGCGATCGATACGAGATCCGCACGAGGTCTAGGAGTGCGGAATCCTCCTAGACTCGTTTATGGTGTACAGACGAATAACACAAACACGTACACGATCAAATACACAAACAAATACTAGAACGGGATAAACAAATCTGCAGATTCATATATAAAATAATCACGTTACATACCGTAACAAAAACAGAAAAACACGACTGACCCGAGGTGAGCTCTACCTCGGGTCGTCTCACACGACTCTAGTCTCTTACTCTCTCTCAATAAACAAGCTGCTCAAACACACACTGATTTCTAGATTACTAAAACTAAACAAGACACAACTATATATAGACAAACATTCACGGGCCTGGGCTTCAGTAGGCGAAGTTGTGCTAACTTCGCCGTTGGCGAAGTTGTGATAACTTCGCCTAAGGCAGAAGTTGTTACAACTTCGCCGTTGGCGAAGTTGCTCTAACTTCGCCTAAGGCGAAGTTGTGCTAACTTCGCCTGTGGCGTTCCGCTGGTCAGAATTGCATAGCGACGGTCACAAAATGCACCAACAGTCTCCCCTTTGACCGTTGCTCTCAATTCTAACAAACACGAAAGATCATCTGTTACAAAACATGCACCAACAGACTCCCTCTTAACTGATGATCTTCTGTTTGCTGTCAACCAGCCGTGTCAGAAACTGTCCTGTAGCTTCACAAATCTACCAATCACCCAGCGTCTTCCATATCAGATCTCCCCTTCAGTGTAAGCTTCTCCGACTATAACGATTGAGGTCTTTGTAATGCATGCATCCTCGTGCCAATAGATCATCTCAACCAATCACGTGAGTCCATCTGACTTCACCACCACATGAAGTTGGGCTTCCTCCACAACTTCACCAACTCGTCGGCATACGATAAGGTTTAATCTTCAACTACTCAACATCAAGTGATCAATTTCATCACAAAACCATCCTGACAGAATCTAACACACGACCATTAAAAAATCTGAAGCATCTTCAATCACCAGGGATAACGATCAGGAACATAAACACTTTAATTCCCGGTTAAATCCAACTTGTTCCAGAATCTTCACTCTAATAAATAAGCATCACGTTTCAGGATCCAATTCTCGAACGCCTTGAAAATAACATAAAAAATATGCTCTGACCGCAATCCAGTAATGACGAAAAACCTTCAGTTCAATTTGACTTTCTTCGGTTGGTCACCACGAACAACAACAATTTCCTTTCCCACAAACACCCGAATATGTGTCACTATCCAGTTTCAAACAATAACCCATTCACAACCTCAACTCCAAATCAGAGTTGACACGTATTTGTTCACACGTAAGATCAAGAGATAACAAGATCACTCGTTGACGGAACAACATCTTCGGTCTCACAATAATCGTGTACACATGGCCATACAGACGAAAACTCCAAACAAATTTTTTTTTTTTTTTTTTTTTTTTTTTTTTTTTTTTTTAACTTCACCTGGCTGCTAACTTCGCCTGGCCATAACTTCGCCTGGCCATAACTTCGCCTGGCCTGTTCATAACTTCGCCTGTTCATAACTTCGCCTGGCCTGTTCATAACTTCGCCTGTTCATAACTTCGCCTGGCTATAACTTCGCCGAGAAGTCAACTTCGCCTAAAGTCAACTTCGCCTGTTCATAACTTCGCCAGACCTTATATCTTCGCTGAAACCCTACGAACAGTGACGGCAACTTCGCCTGATGAACAATAACTTCGCCTGAAGAACTGTTCGGCCAGAAACGCACAGAAACGTGCCAGAAACACCAAAACGCAGATCTCGAACCATAGCGTAAGAGCCTAAGGCTCTGATACCACTTGTTAGTCCCCCCGGGGCGTCGGCGATCGATACGAGATCCGCACGAGGTCTAGGAGTGCGGAATCCTCCTAGACTCGTTTATGGTGTACAGACGAATAACACAAACACGTACACGATCAAATACACAAACAAATACTAGAACGGGATAAACAAATCTGCAGATTCATATATAAAATAATCACGTTACATACCGTAACAAAAACAGAAAAACACGACTGACCCGAGGTGAGCTCTACCTCGGGTCGTCTCACACGACTCTAGTCTCTTACTCTCTCTCAATAAACAAGCTGCTCAAACACACACTGATTTCTAGATTACTAAAACTAAACAAGACACAACTATATATAGACAAACATTCACGGGCCTGGGCTTCAGTAGGCGAAGTTGTGCTAATTTCGCCGTTGGCGAAGTTGTGATAACTTCGCCTAAGGCAGAAGTTGTTACAACTTCGCCGTTGGCGAAGTTGCTCTAACTTCGCCTAAGGCGAAGTTGTGCTAACTTCGCCTGTGGCGTTCCGCTGGTCAGAATTGCATAGCGACGGTCACAAAATGCACCAACACAATCGTCCCTCCTTGTTGAACACGGTAAACTATTTGATGCTCTAAAACAGTTCTTAGCATCTCAGGGGGAGACGAGCTGCAAGGGTGATGAGTTGAGAACCAAGAAGAGGCAAGATAGAGACGATGATCCCAATGCATCGGAATGTGCAGGTGGTGAGTTGCCAAGAACTGAACAAGCTCTTGGGACTTCCATATCTCAGAGGGAGTCTGCTGGTACATCAGGTGGATCAGGTGGTGAGAATGTGGTGGTTGTGGATGATGAGGAAGTGTTGGGTAATGATGATGTGTCAGCTGATGAGTTTGGAAAGATTGGGGAACATATAGAGATTGACAGTGACTTAGAAGAAGGGGAGATTGTTGATGATGGTGTAGAGTATGATATTCTGAATATTGATAAGGTGAACTTGAGTCAAGATGCAAATGTGTCTGATGAGTCTGAGTGGGAAGAACAGCCGAGATGGAAAGAAGGCTGTGCTCAGTGGTTTGTTAAGACAAAGAAGCCAGCGGTTCCAACAATGTTTAAGAAGAGTTACAACATCAAGGGATACGCTGAGTCAAAGAAAGGTATCATTTGCTGGTTGTATGATAAAGAGATAAAGTTGTTTGTGATAAAACGTTATGATGGGATTCAATATTTTAAGAAGGCTTTGAGATCGCTCAACACCTTTCCTGAGTGTGAGGTGAAAGATTTGGCTCGTTTGAGATTGATTAATAGGAGTGATGATGAAATTGCAAGAATAATTGGAAAGATAGTATGGAAGGAAGCTATTAAGGAGAAAAAGTTTGAGCTTCTAAAGCCTCAGAAAGGAAGGTTGGTTGAAGATAAGGATCGGGGAATGAGGGCTGATGGCAAGCCTTGGATGGTGATGAAGTATAAGCCGATCCGGTGTTTGAAAGAAGTGCCGATGAAGATGATGCCCAAGGATGTTTTAAAGAGTCTCAAGTGGTGGTACGTTGATAGTCAGACAGCTGAAGCTGTTATGGAAGATGAGGACGAACAGGATATTCTGAGAGTGTATGATCCCATGCACTTGGTAAATTTGTCTCAAGCTGATTTGCAGGTACTAAACGATAAGAAGATATTCTACATTCCTGCGTGGAAAGATGAAGCCAAGAAGTACCAGAAGGTGGTCTCTGTCTGTGTAAGACAGGGCGTTCATGCTTAAAGACGGGTGGCACGAGATTTTTAGGATTACTAGACACGAGAAAGAAGATAGAGATACGAAGCTACTGCCAAGGGGGAGTCTGTTGGTGCATAATGTCAGTAGTTCAGTATCTTGTGTTTTGTCTGTGTCTTTAATCGTTTAGTTTGTTTGTAATGTTTTGAATATTGTTTATTGTATGTTCGCTAGTGTTAGGCGAACTTAGAGGATAAGCGAAGTTATGACAACTTCGCCTAGTATGTTAGGCGAAGTTGTCGAGGTCTATTTAAACCTCCACTTCGGCTTTTAGGGTGAAGTTTTTTCTGAACGAGTTGGATTGTGATCTTTAGCATCACGTGTTGGCTTTGGTAATATATAACTTTAATCATTCTATTCCCTGTGTTTATCTATCGATTCAACGTATTGCTTATCTTACACTCGTATCGTATTACGTGGGGATTCCGCACCCACGTGTTACGAGATACTCCTGTGTAGATCCGGCTGGGAACCTACACAAGTCTACTACAGCGGGATGTCAATTCTTAAGAAGCCGGCTTGTTTCCTGGCAGTGTAAGAAGCAGACAACGGTCTCCACTTCAACCGCCGAAGCTGAGTATGTTGCAGCCTCGAGTTGCTGTTCCCAGGTTTTGTGGATACAACAACATCTTCGCGACTACGGTTTGAAGTTTCTTACTACTCCCATCCTGATTGATAACTCTGCTGCTATTAGTATCACCAAGAATCCCGTACAACATTCTAAAACAAAACATATTGAAATTCGATATCATTTTATACGGGATTGTTATGAAAAGAAATTAATTGATCTTGAGAAAGTGCACACTGATTTTCAAAATGCCGATCTATTTACTAAAGCGTTTGATAAAACACGTTTTAACTTTTTGCTTGGTTTAAATGGATTGAAGACCCTTGCTGAGATCCTAAAATTAGGATAATTATCTTTACTTGTTTTATTGTTCTAGTTTAATTTCCTTCTGTTTTTAGGTTTTAGGGGGTGAATTCTAGAAAATACAAAAATATTGTGCTTTGAGTTTGTATAGATAAAACCCAAAAACATTAGAAAACATAGAAAAATCAAAAATATTGTGTTCCTTCTTGTTTTATTTTAATATCTGAAAAACCAAAAACATTTTAAGATTAGAAAATTCCAAAAAGATTGAGATTTCTGTTTGTACAGAAAAATTTCTGAAAAAGTCAAAAAGAATGTGAATTTTTCTTGTTTTTGTAAAGAAAAATCTGAAAAGACAAAAAGATTGTGTTTTTAGTTTGAAAAGAGAAAAACCAAAAAGATTTTGGCTTATGATCGCCGAAAATTATGTCATTTGCTTCTATTTCGAAGGACATATACTCGTATATGTTTGGTCCTGATAATTTCTTGGAATCTTCGGTTTAGCCATTTATCTGACAAATAGAAAGTATTTGGGGCGTTCGTTAAGCACTCTACTTTACTTTTATCTGAGAATTTAGTCAGTTATTTAAGTTTGTGAAGCGTGCTTGCATGTTTTGGTCCTGTTCTCTACTTGTAGATGGATAGGATAGCCATTAATTTATGAACTTAAATTAACTGGGTCAATTTAAATCATTTTTTTTATGCTCCTCAAAATTTTGAGTTTTTGAAGCAAAAAGAGAAAATGATAGTACATTGATTATTTGACCCCAAATCCAGAAAGAAATAAGCTTAAAAGACTGTTTGCTTAATCATTGGTGCATTGATAGGTCTTAAACAAGCTGTTAGAGTAAAGTAAGTGATATAAACTTAAAGAAAAGCCAAATGAAAGAGGTGTTAGTCTCTAGCAAAAGTCTCGGTAAAGATGGCAGAAATGTAATAAACGGTCATACTCAAGCCTTATAATTGTTGATCACCCAAAAATATAATAAAACAAATAACAAGCGTTAGGATTATAGACACTGTGAGTCTTTATGCGGCTTAATCATCTGGGTATTCATAAGCATGAATATTTCACTCGCTTTCTAGAGCAAACCCAAAGTCATTAAACTTGATCACCGTGTACTTTGTACAATTTAAATTACTGACTTGAAAAGAATCCGCTGTTATTCATACAATTGTTCCTCCCTTGCGTGCGTCTCGTTAATCACTCACAGTAAAGGAAACTTGATGCATTGCTCAAATATTTAAAAAAAAAAATTCAAATTTTGATCAACATTATAATGGTTTAAGTCAAGTTGGGGTGATTTGGCAAAAATCAAATTAAGCTTGAACTGAGATTAGAGGCTGATAGTTTCTGATATTCTGTGCGTTAATTGAACCATAAATCATATCACAAAAATGCTCGAAGGTTCGTTATAAGATTTAAGTGGACAACAATATCAATGACCGACTTAACGCCAGTCATAATAGTGCTAAATATAAAACTGTGATGGAAAGGCATTTTGGTCAATATGATTCTCTGCTCCAACTCAACAAAAATATGTCTTGCTTTTGATAAATCTTAAAAAAAAACACAAAAAGATTGTCTATTTTTATATTCGGATATTATTTGTAAATACATTCTTAAATTTTTTATAAAATACCAAAAACATTTTATTTTTCATACTTTACAGATTATTTAATAATTTTAAGTTATTTAGTTATCGGGGTAAACGGTTCTCGGTAATTCATTAAATTAAAAAATTTTATTTTATTTAATTAATTCATTATTTAATTCATGTAATTATTTAATTTAAAATTAAATAAAGTTTTTAATTTTTTAAAAAAATAAAAAACAAAACTACTTCGTTAATTATGGATAACGAACTAGGTGATTCTTAGCGAACTGGTTTCTAGTTCGCTCACCTAATTCGCTTCCGCACTCTGTAACGAATCATCCCTTCTTCGTTATACATATTTAACGAATCAAGACACAAGTCATGTCTTGTTCGCTACTCTAAGGTAACGAACTGAAATAGCGAATTATCTAATTCGTTACTTATAATTTAAACGAATTGCATAATTCGTACATTGTGTGCCTCGAGTAGCGTGCGAGTCTATATAAGACAGAAAAAGACGAACAGTCCTTCACTGTTCATCTTTTTCTTCATCCTAATGACACCTTATTCAAAAAGTTTCTCTGAAAACGACTTTCAAATCTCAACATTTCAAGGCTATCATTGTTTGTCTAAGGTATAGAGGACACTGCGATGTGATTTTCGTCAAAAATGACTGAACTTTGATAGACTATTTATGGATTTTTGTGATTCAAGGGTTTTCCGAGTTTTTAAACCCTAATTTGTTTATGAAACATTGTGTTAATGTAACTTATTTATGATTCAATGTGATCGGAATGCAATTCCGATACCCTGGGTAGACTTTAATCAATGTTTGATTATTGTTTGCTGGGTCGATTGAATGATTATATGTTTGACGGTTTGGACTATGTTTAATGGACTGATCATTCTTATTAAGGGCACGGTGTTAAGCCTTAATCTTAACTTCGTGAGTTTAGTTTTGTGATTCCGAGTCACATAGACTTGCTACTTTGATTGTTCGACGATAAGAATGAGCTAATTATAGCTGGGTTTGTGTTGTTGACTATCTGTGTTCATCGTAATTTTGACTTTGACTTTGAAGGTCAAAGATCAAGTCTAATTTTATTGACCATTCGTTATTCTTAGCGAATTGGAACTACTTCGTGTCCAATTCGTTAAGGAAATACACGATCTAGCTCACCGAATAATTTATTTCACGAATCAGATGTGGATTCGTTAAAAGTATAACGAACTAGTTCCATAGTTCGTCATTTTGAATAGTAATTCTCTAAGTCTACTTCGTTCGCTTATTTACCTGATAGCGACTTGCTTGATTCGTTGCTGAATGGTAACGAATCAGAGTGATATTTAACGTATGACATTCATTTTAATTATTAATTAAATTTACAATTAACATTTAAATTGGTTAACGTATTTCAACCGTCTAAACACGTATATATATTAATTACACTTATCATATGACATTGAATACACCAATTTTTTTTATAATAACTAAACATACATTTGTGCTAAATGCATATTACGTCTTCATAATCCTTATATCTGTTTCTATTTATTCAGTATAAATGGTTGATCAAGTAAATCAAGATCCACTGATTACCGATCAAGGGCAACACGAGCAACCACCACTAGAAAAACCTCCATAAGATCAACCACCACAACAAGAACAACAAGACGACGTTATTTTACTACCATTAGACAAGAAACATAATATCTGTTCTTACGTGAATCAAGATGTTGCAGATTTGGATGTGTTTGGGGACATGTTAACCTTCTTAAGACGCTCAGTGATACACTATGCTATAACTGCTAGACCTAAAGTGTATCTGAGTATTATCAGGCAATTTTGGGACACAGCTAAGTATGTTAAGGAAGAAAACCACATTCGAGCTACAATCAATCAAACTCCGATTACAATTGACGTTGAGGTTATTCGCCATGTACTTCACTTTGCTGATAATATTGACAACCCTAGTGAATTCGACAAGACACTGGTCAAGGGTTTATTCACACGCGTGCGTTATGGTGGTGATATTGATAAATCTATGTTGAATAAGAATGGATTATGTCCACCATACAAGTATCTTCTACATGTTCTAATTCACTGTATGAGTGGTCGTCGTGGTGGGTTTGATGAATGTAGACTTAGTTTGACTCAGATTTTGTAGCTTTGATCCTGAACAAGCCATTTAACTTCTCGGAACTAGTCTTTGATCATTTGAAAGAACAAGTTCAGCAAACTGTTCAGTCCAAGAAGTTCTTGATGTATCATTGTTTCTTGCAATTGATTATCCAAGAGTTGATTCCTAATTTGGCTATTGATCAGACTTTGGTGAACGATGTACTTCATATGGAACATATGAAAGCTGACACTGTTCATCGAATGTTAACTTATAGAAAGGAGAATCCAAAAGATAAACGGATGATTGGTCATATAATCAATCCGAATTATGTATGTCCTCCTAATGAGCGCTGGATCCACGATGACTCGGATTCCGAGCGTGAAGGGGGAGAAGGTGGGAACGATGATGATGGGAATGATGATGAAAATGATGGTGATGGTGGATCTGGTGATGCTGCCTTTCAAGAGCAACAAGAGGCAGTAAATGCTGCTTTAGCTGCCATCATTGCAGCTCAACAAGAAAGGAAAAGGAAAGGGAAAGCGGTGGCAACTGGTGAGCCATCGAAGAAAAGACGTGTCTCAGCGAAGGCTGGGGTAATTATTGGTGTTCCACCACCACGTCAATCAACGCCTCAACGCTCGGGAGTGTCGCCAACTACTAGCACTCCAATGCTTACATTGACAACGTCGATGGTGTCACATGAAAGGCTTGGTTTAATCCCACAAATGGCGTTATCTGAGATTCCAAGGCCTCCTGCTACATTATCTACTGTCCCTTCAACACCCTCAATGAGGCCTCCTCCTCCTCGTCCTCCTACTCCACCTCCTCCAAGTGATGTCTTGTTTATGCGAATCACTCGGCCTCAGGGACCAATCCAACCTGTTCATCCATCACTATACAACTTGTCATCAAACCGTCAGACTGAGATGCTGCTAAACCTTCTCCACCTTTATGAAAACCAAATGGCAGCTGGCCGTCAAAATCAAGAACGCCTCATGGAGATTCAAAGACGGATGATGAGCTATATCTCTTTTTTTCAGAAGGAGACTAAAGCACTGCGGGCGATTGTTGAGTCTCAGGGGGTGAAAATGAAGGAACAAGAAGAATTGATCTTGCAATTGACTTGCAAAGAAGATGCCCTTATGAAACTCAAAGATGATGACCAAGATCCTGACGAGTCTGGTGCAGGAGGTGAGCCTAAACAATCGCACGGTTCATCTTCTGGTGCTGGTACAAGTGGCGGTGAAGACTCGGGTAAACAGATTATTATATATCAGGATCCAACTGCTGCTAAGCCAATTGAGATGATTGCGGCTAATACTGTGATATTTGTGGATGGATCGGGGATGGTTAAAAGTGTGGTGAACAGGGATGAGATAGAGGTTGGTGAGCTTGTGGATAGGTATCTGACACGGGAGCAGATTTCTATATTGCTTGGGCTGAATGACGATCAGTTGACTGCTTTAGAGACTGAGCCTGATGTCGAGGTGGTGAATGAGGAAGGTATATCATAAGATCCGTCAGCAGATGAATATGGACTATATTTATGAAGATGAGGATGTTGAGATGGAAGATGTAACTGTTGAGGAGTATCCGGACTTGTTTCAACACACTAATGTTGATCAAGGTGCTCCGGTATTTGATGAACAGACGGTTAAAGCGGCAGAAGATGAATTGGAAAAGGTGTTGAAATGTAAGCGGACAGTTCAGTCACTTGAAGTCATAACTGATGATGATATTGCAAGATGGTTCAAACGTCAGAAAGTGGGTAAAATCATCAGTGTGTATCGATACGTTGATCAAGAACGTAAAGACACTGCTGCTGCATGGGTTAAAGAAAACCAACTGACCTCCTTCAAGACTGTTTCCAAGATACATGGTGATATTTTCTCATGGCTCTATGATTCTGAGCTTAAAGTATGTATAGTTAAGTGAGAGAAGGGGGTCCAGTACTACGAAACGATGAAGGACGTTCTTACTTTACCGCATTGGGATGTTCGTACCCTCGCGAGACGTCCATTTATCAATCGTGGGGGTTACCGAACAACTGAGTGGTTTCACCAACACTTACTGTTCGAGGTCAATCATGGCTTCAAGTTCTTCAAGCCTCAGCTCCCTAGGCGTAAGTGTATTGACGAGATTGATCCGAGGACTGGCTGGAGGAAACTTGTCCTGAAGGTTAAGCCGCCAAAGACAATGAAACAGGTTCTTGTGAAGACGATGCCTCAAAATATTTATCTCTCGTTCAACCGTTGGTTCTTGGTAGAGGACTGAAGACTGAGCTCATCAAGATAATTGACCCGATGTGGTTGGTTAATTTATCAGAGACAGACAATGACATGCTCCAAAGGAAGCAGATTTTGTTTGAGCGCCATGAAAGCTACGACCTGGCTATGCAATTCCAACGCGTTGTGCGTGTTTGTCATGAAAATGGAATTCATAATTGCCGAGACTGGCAGTCCAAGCGCTTCAAATAATTTAATGACAAAGAGCTCAAGACGAGGGGGTGTCTGTTAGTGCACGGTTTTGCGTCTTGAGTCTTTGTAATTATCGTTAATGGTTTTTGTTTTATATATAATGTAATAATTAGTTTAATTATTGTCTAGTTCGTTAAATGTAAAGTCTAGTTCGCTAGGGGATGTTAGCGAACTAAGGCTTAAATTTATTCCCTCCTGATTCGTTAGTGGATGTTAACAAATCAGGGGATGTTTCATTATTTAAGTGTATGTAACGAAGTGAACTCTAGTTCGTTAGGGGATGTTAACGAACTAGGTTCGTCTTCTATTTATACGTGAACACTGTTCACGCTTAATTTAAGTTTTTGAGAGTTTAATTAACGAAACCCTGTCTGAATTCTCTCTCGATCTTCACCCTATTATTATACGAATTACTGATATACATATACGAATAATACAAATACATATACAACACTTAATCTAAAGTAATTATAAGCTAGATCTATTATTAATCATATACTCACAGATATGAGATCTGTTATTGTTATTGGATTAATACAACCGGTTCCAACAAAGTATGGATACCCGAATGAGATACCACAATCGCAGGAGGAACATCTTGATCGAGCTTTACATGAGATGGATGAATTAAGGAAGAAGTTAGCTATGGACGGAAAGAAAAAGAAGAAGATAGGAGAGACGCTTCTTCGAAAGTGCAACAAGCTAACCAAAGTGGTGAAGAAATTCATGAAGGATTGAGAAGATAATGATGATGGCATGTTTTCAAGGGATGAAGTTTACATGTTAAGATAGTCTGTGTGATATATGTAACATATGATGTAATAAGGATAGGAGTTTATATATCGCTTAAAATGATATATATAAGTATGTTGTAAAATAATATACATATCATTTTATGATATGTATATATGTGAAATAAATAAAATTGTGTATTAAGAAAAGAAATATATTAAATTTCAGATAAAAAGTAAAGGATAGAAAAAGAATAAAAGATAATAATGTCTAGACAAAGTGATAACCGAGAGGTTTCCCGAAAAGAAGCCGAGAAACGAGAAGAAAAAGGGAAAGGTCCTGAAAAAGAACAAGAGGAACCAATCCCTAATAAATATATGAATCAAATCAAACAAATGATCAAAAAGGCTGTTAGGGAAGAATCTGAATTCAGATCACAATCTAGACAAACAAAGCATTCCCAATCTGTTCACCCTTCCCAAAAATCTGTTAAATTTCGTCCGAAACCATCTCATTTAGAAGAAAGTGTTCATGAGTCGAATGCCGATGGAGGTTTCAGACAAGAATTTAAGAAACTCAAGATGGGTGTTCGTTTAAATATTTCAATTACTATGGACCAAAAGAGTTTCATGGTGACAAGGGAGCCATCACAACCGTGAGGTGGCATGAAGAGATGGAGACGATTGTGATTACAAGCAAGTGTTCTGACGAAGAGAAGATTCAGTATTCTGCCCTGATGTTCAAAGGCGAAGCACTAGAATGGTGGAACATGTTAATATTGAGTAGAGGAAGGGAGGTGATGTATAGTTTGACCTGGAACGAGTTCAAAGAGTTTTTGATGTCAAAATTATGTCCGATGCATGAAGCGGACCAAATTCAAATGAAATTCTTGACTCACAAGGTTATTGGAACGAACCTTCGTGAGTATAACACAAAATTCC
Source organism: Bidens hawaiensis (assembly GCF_021521415.1). NCBI lineage: Eukaryota > Viridiplantae > Streptophyta > Magnoliopsida > Asterales > Asteraceae > Bidens > Bidens hawaiensis. The sequence continues at coordinate 83,281 of NW_027492603.1, forward strand.
ACGAATACTGTCGTTTGGTTCCCCAGCTGGTTACCCCTGAATCCAGCAAAGTTACACGATATATATGGGGACTACCACGAGAGATCCGTGAAATGGCGAGGTCACACTTGCAACAAACCGCTGACTCCGCGATGGAGTTGGCTGGGTACTTGATGGGCGGAATGATCCGCAATAAGAAGGAGGATAAGAAGGTCGTAACAACACACGACTCAAGGAAAGGAGGAGACACCCGCTTCAATGGTAAGGAATTTGACCAACGAAGGTCCAGCTTCAACCCCAGCATTCCACAATGCAAAACTTGTAAGAAATATCATAGGGGTAGATGCAACTTTGCTCCTCGAGTCTGTGAATCGTGTCATCGACCCGGCCACGCAACGGACGATTTTTGGAAGAAGAAGATGACCTGCTACAACTGTAAAGAAATGGGACATCTAAGCTTTGAATGCCCCAAGAACAAACCCGCGACGGGTGGTGCGGGTGGTAGCGGTCAAAAGAACGAGCCCAAGAAGCGCAACGCAAGGGTTTTCATCCTAGAAACAAAGAAAGTGGCCGACATACCGAAAACCATCACCGGTACGTTCATAGTTAACAGCAATTATGCTAGAGTCTTGTTTGATTCGGGTGCCAACTTAAGTTTTATGGATTATAACTTTTGTAGTCTATTAAACGAACCTTTAATCAAACTTAATAAAACTCTAAGCGTCGAGACCGCTAATGGCGAAATTGTTAAAATCTCCGAAGCCCTAGAAAACGGAAAAATCTTATTAGCCGGCTATGTTTTGCCTATTCAATTGCTACCTATGACTCTTGCTGGTTTTGATGTTGTATTGGGTATGGATTGGTTATCCGACAACCATGCTCGTATCATCTGCAATAGCAAAACCGTTGAACTTCGAGCCCCTGATAAATGAATTATTCGAATTGAAGGGGATAAAGACGCTGGCCAAGTTAGCCTAATCTCAATGATAAGGGCTAACAAATGTTTAAATCAAGGATGCTTAGCATTCATCGCCTACGTCACCGAAGAATCTAAACCCAAAGAAATCAAAAACGTTCCTGTTGTTTCCGATTATGCCGATGTCTTTCCCGACAAACTTCCTGGCATTCCTCCCGATCGTGAAGTAGAGTTTAGGATCGATCTTATTCCCGGTACTGTTCCGATCGCTAAAGCTCCGTATCTCCTCGCGCCAACCGAGATGAAGGAACTGAAGAAACAACTTGACGAGCTTCTCAAAAAAGGTTTCATACGACCAAGTTCATCACCATGGGGAGCACCGATACTATTCGTCAAGAAGAAGGACGGATCCTTGTGTATGTGCATCGACTAATGAGCTCTCATCAAAGTTACAATCAAGAATCATTATCCACTCCCTCGAATCGATGACCTATTCGACCAACTTCAAGGTGCTAGCTTCTTTTCTAAAATCGATCTTCGTTCCGGCTATCACCAACTCAAAGTTCAATCCGAAGATATTTCGAAAACCGCCTTTCGAACAAGGTATGGCCATCATGAGTTCACCGTTATATCATTCGGACTTACTAATGCGCCAACTGTGTTCATGGACATGATGAATCGAATCTGTAAGCCTTACTTGGATAAATTTGTTATCGTCTTCATCGACGACATACTCATTGATTCTAAGTCTAAGGACGATGATGAAAATCATCTTCGAACATTACTTGAAATTCTTAGAACCGAGAAGTTGTACGCCAAGTTCTCGAAATGCGAGTTCTGGTTACACGAGGTGCAATTCCTTGGTCACATCATCAATGTCAATGGTATTCAAGAGGACCCCGCTAAGATTGAAGCTATCTCTAAGTGGGAGATCCCAAAGTCTCCAACCGAGATCGAAGTTTCTTGGGATTGGCTGGCTATTACCGTAGGTTCATTGAAAACTTCTCCCGGATCGCTGTTCCCCTAACCTCCCTAACTCGCAAAAATATCAAGTATGAATGGGGAACGAAACAACAAGAGTCGTTTGATATACTCAAACAAAAGCTTACTCAAGCACCTATACTGGCCTTGCCAGAAGGTACTGAAGATTTCGTTGTCTTTTGTGATGCGTCCCATTCCGGCTTGGGATGTGTACTAATGCAATGAAAGAAAGTAATCGCTTACGCCTCTCGTCAACTCAAAGTACACGAAAATAATTATACAACTCACGATCTAGAGTTAGGTGCCATAATCTTTGCACTTAAGATATGGAGGTATTATCTCTATGGAGTAACATTTATCGTGTACAATGATCATAAAAGCCTGAAGCACATCTTTGATCAAATAGAGCTTAACAAGCGCCAACGACGCTGGATGGAAACTCTTAATGACTACGACTGTGAGATCGTTTATCATGAAGGTAAAGCTAACGTTGTGGCTGACGCCTTAAATCGTAAAGAGCACGAAAATCCAAAAAGAGTCTGAGCGTTAAGGCTAGACCTTCAAATCGATCTTATTGACCAAATCAAATCTGCTCAAACTCAAGCGATCATTGAAAACAAGATCTCCGATGAAAAACGTAACGACACCATTGACTCATTAGTCAAAGGTGACGATGGTATCTTTAGAATGGGAAACCGGATATGGGTACCAATCGTTGGGGACTTGCGTGAAAAGATTATGAACGAAGCTCATAAGTCCAAAATGTACCAAAATCTTAAACCCAACTACTGGTGGAATGGGATGAAAACGAACATCGCTTGGCATGTTGCAAAATGCTTAACTTGTTTAAAAGTCAATGCTGAACGCCAAAAGCCTTCGGGACTACTTCAGTAACCCGAACTTCCCGTATGGAAGTGGGAGTTAATAACTATGGATTTCATAACCAAACTCCCAAAGACGACTCGACAACATAATGCTATTTGGGTGATCGTCGATAGATTAACCAAATCCGCTCATTTCATTCCAATCAATGAGTCGTACTCAATGGATAGATTAGCGCGTATTTATGTAAACAACATCGTTGCTTTACATGGAGTACCGCTATCTATAATTTCTGATCGAGACAGCCGTTTCACGTCTCATTTCTGGAAAAGCTTCCAGCAAGCTCTCGGTACAAATTTAAACCTTAGCACTGCCTATCATCCACAGACCGATGTACAAAGAAAAAGGACAATTCAAACGTTGGAGGATATGCTCCGCGCTTGTGTGATAGATTTAGGTGGAAGTTGGGATGACCACTTACTCCTAATGGAATTTTCGTATAACAATAGTTATCACACGAATATTCAAGCCGCACCATTCGAGGCATTATTTGGTCGAAAATGTAGAACGCCCGTATGTTGGTCTGAAACCGGAGATAATCAATTGTCTGGACCCGAAATAGTCCAAGAAACCACCGACAAAGTTCTTCAAATCCGAGAACGACTTAAGACGGCACGCGATCGCCAAAAGAGTTACTCCGATGTCCGTCGTAAGTCGTTGGAGTTCAATGTTGGTGACAAAGTCTTATTAAAGGTCTCGCAATGGAAAGGCGTAGTCCGTTTCGGCAAGAAAGGAAAGCTAAGTCCTCGATTCGTTGGACCCTTGGAGGTACTTGAACGAATCGGCACTGTTGCATATCGTTTACGACTGCCCGAAGAAATGCAAGGGATACACGAAGTATTCCATGTTTCGAATCTGCGTAAGTGTCTAGCCGAAGAATCTCTTTCAATTCCATTAAAAGATGTAGAAATTAACGAAAACTTAAAATTCATTGAAAGAACAATACAAATAGAAGTTTCGAAAACAAAGAAACTTAAAAGACGAACTTTGAAAATTGTGAAAGTAAGATGGGACTCACGAAGAGGGCCCGAATATACTTGAGAACTCGAGTCGAAAATGAGAAAGAAATAACCCCACTAGTTCTCGTAAGCAATCTCGAGGATGAGATTTATTTCAAGGTGGGGAGGATGTAACATCACGGAAAATATCAAGCCAAAAATGCAAAAAACCAAAGTCGAGGGACCAATCTGTCAACTTACAAACTGAAGGGTTGAAAATGTAATTTCTGTTTTCCAGACCCATCGCGATACGCGATGCGGTGTCTGACAAAATGTGGCACGTGTGCCACGTGGCACACGGTGGCACCATCTGCCGCTACGTGGCAACACGGCTGCCACGTGTCGCAACGCCTGCCACGTGGCAGGTCTAGTGGGTGACGGGCCAAGCCTATGTCGCGGTACGCGACAGGCTAAGATGTGGTACCAACCCGCTACTCTGATTTATTTACAAATGTGGTACCAACTGTCGTTCACACTCCTAGGCCTAAGATGGGGGTGTGACAATTGGTGTGCTTGAAGAAAATCTCTAAACGGTTTTCTCTTATAAAAACACCCACATTACACTCATATTGAAGATCTTGTGAGGAGTTTGAAGGCTTGGAGATTATCATCATCATCCATCATTACCATCATCATTATCATCCATCATCAACATTAAGAATGAAGATTCATCCATATTTGGTTAGATTGTTCTAGTTTAATCATGTGTTTGTTATCATCATCCCTTTTAATGTTTAAAATAATGCTCATTATGAGCTAAAGTCCATTTACCATCTATAATCTATGAAGAAGCTTTGTTTTACTTGATGGTTATGTGAAACATGTGGTTTAGTTTGGAATAGTACATGGTTATTTTGCAATTATCCTTTGATGAAGAAATGTTTTATCACTTTAACTCAATACATCAAAGTTGATAATTAATAATCATTCATGTTAACTCATGTTCTTGGAAACTAGAAATGGTAAAAAGAATACATAGATAACTTATTCAAGATAAAACATGGATCCTTATGTTGTACTTAGAAATGATGAGATATAAGTTATGATCTACTTCTCTAGTTTTGATAACTCTAAAATAACATTGTTAACACGATTGCTTAGCTTATCATGCTAGTTAAAGAAATCATATGTTAATGGAATGTGTAATTAAAACCTAATTAAATCAACCAAGGGGAGGTGTGTGAGTTAACTACAACCACTCAAAGTTGTTAGGATTGGTATTTGAGAATTCGAAGTCAATCCTAATCGTTCTACTATACCAAACTGCTTGTCTACTAAAATTGACATTCTCATGGTAGCATGACATTAGGAAAGGATGGGCTTTAAAATTTGCATGCTACTTTCTTTTATGTCATAGAATATGTTCACTTAGAAATGAGAGACTATTCTATCATATATTATTAGGACCAGTTTATCACATGTTTATTTAATAATCATCAAGGAATAATGGAGTGGATTCTTGATCTTAGATGGTAACCTTCATATCATTGAATTACTCACTTAGAATTTCTCTTCTTGTCACCTATATATTATATATAAGTATTTCTATTTTATAAAAAGTTTGAAAATCAACCTCAAAATGATTAAACCCTCCGATTGCCACGTGAAGACTTTTGTCTCGTCTTTTGTGTTGTAAATATTTATAACTTTAATCCATATGTTTTTATAGGACTTCCGCATTAACCCGCTACTCTGATTTATTTACAAATGTGGTACCAACTGTCGTTCACACTCCTAGGCCTAAGATGGGGGTGTGACAATTGGTGTGCTTGAAGAAAATCTCTAAACGGTTTTCTCTTATAAAAACACCCACATTACACTCATATTGAAGATCTTGTGAGGAGTTTGAAGGCTTGGAGGTTATCATCATCATCCATCATTACCATCATCATTATCATCCATCATCAACATTAAGAAGAAAGATTCATCCATATTTGGTTAGATTGTTCTAGTTTAATCACGTGTTTGTTATCATCATCCCTTTTAATGTTTAAAACAATGCTCATTTTGAGCTAAAGTCCATTTACCATCTATAATCTATGAAGAAGCTTTGTTTTACTTGATAGTTATTTGAAACATGTGGTTTAGTTTGGAATAGTACATGGTTATTTTGCAATTATCCTTTGATGAAGAAATGTTTATCACTTTAACTCAATACATCAAAGTTGATAATTAATAATCATTCATGTTAACTCATGTTCTTGGAAACTAGAAATGGTAAAAAGAATACATAGATAACTTATTCAAGATAAAACATGGATCCTTATGTTGTACTTAGAAATGATGAGATATAAGTTATGATCTACTTCTCTAGTTTTGATAACTCTAAAATAACATTGTTAACATGATTGCTTAGCTTATCATGCTAGTTAAAGAAATCATATGTTAATGGAATGTGTAATTATAACCTAATTAAATCAACCAAGTGGAGGTGTGTGAGTTAACTACAACCACTCAAAGTTGTTAGGATTGGTATTTGGGAATTCGAAGTCAATCCTAATCGTTCTACTATACCAAACTGCTTGTCTACTAAAATTGACATTCTCATGGTAGCATGACATTAGGAAAGGATGGACTTTAAAATTTGCATGCTACTTTCTTTTATGTCATAGAATATGTTCACTTAGAAATGAGAGACTATTCTATCATATATTATTAGGACAAGTTTATCACATGTTTATTTAATAATCATCAAGGAATAATGGAGTGGATTCTTGATCTTAGATGGTAACCTTCATATCATTGAATTACTCACTTAGAATTTCTCTTCTTGTCACCTATATATTATATATAAGTATTTCTATTTTATAAAAAGTATGAAAATCAACCTCAAAATGATTAAACCCTCCGATTAAAGTAAGACGAAGATTCATTATTAGAAACATTTGTGTCCACGGATCGATACTTGGTTCTTACCAATACTTTTCTACATATACGATAGGTACACTTGCCTATTTTGTGTGTGTTTAGTCTTAGTAAAAACACGATTTTGTGCGAACGCTAAAACTCCAATCAGTATCATTTTACCAACACGCGCAGCACACATTAAGTTTTTGGCGCCGTTGCCGGGGACACGGTACATTTATAAGAATGATCCAATTTCTAATTTGGTCATTGTTTATTATTGTAATAAATTTATAACTTTTATTTTAATTTTTTTCACTAACTATTAAATTATATACTTTTAAGGATAGCCTAACCTTTACTTTACTTTACTTTAGCTTAATTAACTTAGACCTTAGTTTAGTTTTAAAATAGTTTAGCCTAACTCTTTGTTTAACTTCAACTAACCTTTAGTTTAATTTAAACAGTTTCAATTTGATTTAATCCCAAGTATGTCCTCTACATTTGGACTTGTGCTTGTTTCACCAATTTCTGAACCAGAATGACTCTTTCTTCGACGACCACGTAAACGGACTGCAGAAACCGCCGAAACAATCAAAGACGAATCAGTAGACGCCACCACATCAGGAGAAAATCAAACCAAAGAAATTATGGAGGCCCAAAACAATGAACCAAACATGTGCCAGTATGCCAAGCAAACTCTCGAAGACTACGACAATGGAGTGGCTCCACCCGATATCACCGAACATATCAAAATCAAATCAAGCACCATTCATATGCTGGAAAATTCAGTCCAATTTCATGGTCTCCTCGACGAAGACCCTCTTTCTCATATATCTCGATTCTTACGAATCTGCGGAATCTTTAAAATTCAAAACTGTTCAGAAGATCATATCAAACTCAAACTCTTTCCTTTCTCGCTAAGGGGTCAAGCCCTAGAAGTGATAGAATCTCTTTCCTCTGGTTCCATCACCACTTGGAACCAGATGGTTGAACAGTTTCTCCTCAAATACTTTCCGCCTGATAAAACTGCCAAATACCGAGCCAGCAATACCGGATTCCGGACCGATGATGATGAATCGTTACACGCAGCATGGGAGAGATACAAAAGTCTTCTGAGAAGATGCCCACATCATGGACTGAGTGTATAGTTACAAGTACAAACTTTCTTTGACGCACAATCTAGTCAAAACAAACAGTCCAAAGAAGAGTACAAACTTTCTTCGCCGGTGGAGACCTGGGATCCAAATCATCTAACGAAGCATTTGAAATCATGGAGAAGGCAGCAAAGAAGAGTTTCGCTTATAACACACCAAGATCTACACAAACACATAAAGGATTGCACCGCGTCGATTCGAACACTCTTGTCACCGCACAGCTTGAAGCACTCTCTAATATTTTGAACAACTTCGAGCCGAACTATTAAAAACCAAGATTACGTGTGACACCTGTGGAGGAACTCACAAGACGAGTGACTGCAGAGAAGTTGACTTCATTGCCCGTCAAAACAATGCTTTCAGCAACAACTATAATCCAGGTTGGAGAAACCACCCGACTTTCAGTTGGAAAGACGAAGGTAACACTCAAACCCTACCCGGATTCGAAAAAAGACCAATTAATCAATCCTTCCAGCCTAAACCACAATTCCAAGATCAAATTTCGAGTAGCCATCAAAATCCGAGCTACTATAAAATCAAAAAAATGTTGATCCAAATCATGACCAAAACAAATGAAGCAGAAAAGAAAGCCGAGTCAAGAGTCGTTGATATCAGCGGAGTATTACTGAAGCATGAAGCTGACCTTAAAAGTCAACAAGCATCAATCCAGAATCTAGAAACTCAGATCGGACAGATTGCCCGACAATTATCTGAAAGACTACCTGGCACTCTTCCAAGTAAAACCATAAGCAATCCAAATGCGACAGCCAACGTTGTCACATTACGAAGTGGCACAACCATTGTTTCCTCACCAAAGCGCAGGAGACACTAGTTCCAACAGACACCGTACAACCTAAGGAACCGGTCCGAACTTATGTTCCACCTATTCCATACCTTGGACGGCTAAAACATGAGAGATTGGAAGCTCAGTACGGGAAGTTTTTAGAACTCTTCAAACAACTCTACATCAACATCCCTTTCGTCGAAGCCATTTCTCAAATGTCGAAATATGCAAAATTTCTCAAAGAAGTGCTAACAAACAAAAGGAAGCTGGAGGAGCTATCACATGCCACCCTGAGTGAAGAATGTTCAGTTGTCCTTCAAAACAAGCTGCCGCCGAAAATGACCGATCCAGGGAGCTTTACTATCCCGTGTCTCATAGGAAATTTATCTGTTAGCAATGCCCTGGCTGGCCTAGGAGCTAGTATTAATTTAATGACTTATGCGGTTTTTGCAAAACTAGGGATATGCGAATCAAAGCCCACCCGCATGAGCATTCAGCTAGCTGACCGATTCGTTAAATACCCTCGGGGCATTGTTGAAAACATGCTTGTCAAAATCGACAAATTTGTTTTCCCAGTAGATTTTGTAATTCTAGATATGGAGGAAGAAAAAAGTGTACCCCTGATCTTAGGAAGACCCTTTCTTAGCCACTTCAAAGGCTATCATTGATGTTTGCACCGGCAAACTCACTCTCAGTGTCAATGATAAGGCTATCACTTTTGATATAGGAAAATCTACGCAACATCCGCAACATCACGATGATACATTATACTGCGTAGACATCATTGATTCTATCGTGAGTTTTTATGTGCGGAAATCTTCCCTTAATACCTCATTAGAAACACAAATCTTAATTGACACTACTACCAAACCAATTTCAGAAAACGATAAACTCATTACTATCAACAACAATCATGAAACATCATAAGTAGTATGTGAGATCACTGAATGTAACGAAAAATCAAAAACATCAATCAAAGAACCACCAGCCTTAGAGTTAAAAGAACTTCCAAACCATCTCGAATACGCCTTTCTGGAAAAAGACTCTCAACTCCTAGTAATTATTTCATCTCACCTTGCTAAAGAAGTGAAAGACGAACTTCTTAAGGTTCTTAAGAAGCATAAGAAGGCTATCACATGGAAGATCATGGATATAAAGGGCATCAGTCCTTCCTTTTGTACTCACAAAATCCTCATGGAGGAAGAATACACACCTGTGGTCCAACATCAAAGACGTCTTAATCCCAACATGCAAGATGTGGTGAAGAAGGAAGTAATCAAACTCATTGATGCCGGATTAATCTACCAAATCTCATATTCACCTTGGGTTACTACAGTCCAGGTAGTACCCAAGAAGGGAGGAATGATAGATGTAATGAACGAGAAGGACGAGCCAATACCAATGAGGACCGTCACAGGCTGGCGGGTTTGCATTGATTACCGGAAGCTTAATGATGCCACAAGAAAAGATCATTTTCCATTTCCTTTTATCGATCAAATGCTTGAATGTTTATATGGAAAAATGTTCTACTGTTTTCTTGATGGATTTTCCGGATACTTTCAAATTCCAATTTCTCCTGAGGATCAGGAGAAGACCACCTTTACATGTGCGTATGAAACCTTCGCCTACCGAAGAATGCCATTTGGACTATGTAATTCTCCAGCCACCTTCCAACGTTGCATGGTGACTATCTTTCATGAAATGATCGAACACTCTATGGAAGTTTTCATGGACGACTTCTCAATCATTGGAGATTCCTTCGATCATTGTCTGAAAAAACCTAGACAAAATGTGGGCTAGGTGTGAAGAAGTGAACTTAGTACTCAACTGGGAAAAATGCCACTTTATGGTCAAAGAAGGCATTATTCTCGGTCACAAGATATCCCAAGCAGGACTAAAAGTTGATAGGGCCAAAATAGAAACCATATCCAAACTTCCGCCACCAAGTTCAGTCAAAGCCGTTAGAAGTTTTCTAGGCCACGCAGGATTTTATCGCCGCTTCAGAAAAGACTTCTCCAAAATTGCTAGACCTATGACCAAACTTCTAGAGAAAGATGCACCATTCGTCTTCTCTGAAGAATGTGTTGAATCATTCAACATATTGAAAAACAAACTTGTCAATGCACCAATCATGACTACACCCGATTGGACCCTTCTATTCGAGATCATGTGCGATGCAAGTGACTTTGCAGTTGGAGCCGTACTTGGACAACACAAAGAAAAAAAATTTCACCCAATTTACTATGCTAGTAAAACTCTTAATGATGCACAAGAGAATTACACCACAACAGAAAAAGAGTTATTAGCAGTAGTCTTTGCCTTCAAAAATTTAGATCCAACCTAGTTCTTTCCAAAACCATAGTTTACACCGATCATGCCGCCATACGATACCTCTTCAACAAGCAGGATGCCAAACCTAGACTTATCTGATGGATTCTACAACTCCAAGAATTTGAAATTGAAATTAAGGACAAGAAAGGAGCAGAGAATGTAGCCGCAGACCATCTATCACGCTTAGAATGCCCAGCTTCAAAAGAACATCACAAGGATATTATCGATGATAATTTTCCACATGAAGTTCTCATGCATATCCAAGCAGTCATGCAGGAAGAAGAGAAAGTCCTTGGTTTGCCGATTTCGTGAACTATCTAGCTTGTAGAATCTTAAGAAAAGGGCTAACTCATCAACAACGAAAGAAATTCTTTTCTGACCTTAAGTTCTACTTCTGGGAAAATCCATACTTGTTTAGGATAGGTGCCGATCAGGTTGTGCGTAAGTGTGTATCAGGAAAAGAAGCCTTAGATATTCTCAAACACTGCCATGAAGGACCTACCGGTGGATACCACAGTCCCACCACCACGGTCAGGAAAGTATTGATGCAGGATTCTTCTGACCCATCATATATAAAGACACACATTCTTTGATCCAAGCATGCGATGCTTGTCAAAGAACCGGAAACATCTCAGCCAAAAATGAGATGGCTCAAAAAGGCATTCAAATATGTGACGTCTTTGATGTATGGGGAATAGATTTTGTGGGCCCCTTTCCTAACTCATTCGGAAATAAGTACATCCTTGTAGCAGTCGACTACGTGTCTAAATGGGTAGAAGCACAATCTCTTCCCACTAATGATGCTCGAGTAGTCGTACGATTTCTGAAAAAGCTATTTTCACGTTTCGGTACTCCAAAAGCCTTAATCAGCGACAGGCTACCAACTTCTGTAACGCTCTAATGGACAAAGTCTTAGCATGATATGGAGTTCACCACCGACTGGCAACACCATATCACCCTCAGACTAGTGGGTAAGTAGAGGTCTCGAATCGAGGAATAAAAGGATTATAGAAAGAACTATAGGAATGAATCACAAGAATTGGGCAGAATAATTAGATGACGCTTTTTGGGCCCTTAGGACAGCCTACAAAACCCCCATAGGTACAACACCTTTTAAACTTGTTTATGGGAAGGCATGTCATCTACCCGTAGAATTAAAATGCAAAGCTTACTGGGCACTTAGAGTTGTAAAATTTGATCTAACGTCCGCTGGTAAAAATCGGAAAGATCAAATCCACAAGCTCGAAGAACTAAGAACATTAGCCTATGAAAACTCCTGGTCTTACAAAGAGAAGACTAAACGTCTACACGACGGCCATTTAAAAGGAAACAAAATTTCAACTTGGCGATCGAGTACTGTTATACAACATACGTTTACGTCTTTTCCCAGGAGAATTGAAATCCCGATGGACAGGTCCGTACATAGTTCGATCCGTTTTTGACTATGGGACAGTCAAGATTTCAAATCCTGATGGCCACAAGTTCAAATTTAATGTACATCGATTAAAACCATACATCGATAGGCCATTTGAAGATGTTTCGGAGGTAATAATCCTCCAACCAACTCAGTAAGCATGCAAAGAGAAGGTTCGGGCCAAGACCCTCGGTTAACTATGCCTTGTATATATGTTTTACCCAAAAAAAATTGTCTCAAAACACGGGGGCGTGCTCCTAGAAGCACGGTCCCGTGCCATAGAGTGCGGGCCGGAATCTTCGCTGCCAAAATCTCAGTCATACTGGTTTGTAACAGAAATGTCAGATCAAAAACACGGGGCCGTGCATCACAAAGCAAGGGGTCGTGTCTGACATCTTGTTGGCTATAAAAGGCATCTCTTGCCAATGCATTACTTGCACCAACCCAAACTAAAACACTCTCCCCTGAAACTACAACATTCCTATTGAGATGAACGAAGCAATCCCTGTAGGTTCCCAGCCGGATCTACACAAGAGTATCTCATAACACGAGGGTGCGGAATCCCCACGTAATACGATACGAGCGTAAGATAGATAATACGTTGAACCGATAAACAAACACACGTCACAATACTAATAAACACGATTGTATTGCAACACTTCAACACGTGATATCGATAATCACCAACACGTTCGTAAAAACTATATCAAAATAAGCCGAAGTGAGGTTTAAATAACCTCGACAACTTCGCCTAACATACTAGGCGAAGTTGTCATAACTTCGCTTATCTCCAAGTTCGCCTACATCCCAGGCGAACTTGTGTAAAACAATATTCAATACCAAAACAAACAATCTAACACGATTACAGACACATACAAAACACGAGATACTGAACTACTGACATTATGCACCAACAATCCCCGTCCCTCGTCAACCGAGGAACGAAACCTGACACGTTTCCAAAACCGAGCTTCTGATGAAACTTCAAGAATTCGTTAAGGAACTTACCGAGATGAACCTCCTCGCAGAGATTCGTTTGGTCCAACTTACTGAATCGGTGGAGAACATGAAAATGGAGCTTCGAGATTTCACCGTACAACTCCAGTTTCAAGTACTCGGTTTCACGTACATACTTCTGCCCGGACCATTCGATGGAGGAGAACCTTTCGATGGAATCTAGAGACATTAGTTTTTATGTTTTCATGTGTAAAAAAGTGCATTAAGCACAATGTTTTAGGACCCTCGGGCTTAACCTGAGTAAATTTATGTTTTTAGGAAAAACGGGCTTATCCCATATTTGTGTTTAGGGCTTTTAATTTAATGAAAAAGTAATCTTAGGAAGTTCAAAATGTTCAATTAACTGTTAAACATCATCCCAAGAATTCCGGCTCTCGCGTTTTTGTTGAAATATCAAAGAAAAATTTCAGTGGCAAAAAGCACGGGGCCGTGCTTCTTGAAGCACGGGGCCGTGGTCACCCTAGAATCTTCAGCATGATACGCGCTGACCCCGTACAATTCTCTGAATCATAAACATTTATTCCCCTAGCAGCACAGGGTCGTGCTTGACGTTCCAGTCTCTATATAATGCATGCCAAAAACTCACTATTTCATTCATACCAACCAAAGTTTACTGAAATGGAAAACAAACGGGCAGATTAAAGGCCAGTGAGAAAGGCCAAGAATGGTGATTCTTCCTCACAACTTGAGGAATAAATCATCAGGCTCCAATGCATCCTAAGAGACCAAGTCGAGAGTAACATCAAAACTGAGGCTCGCCTAATCAAGCTTACTAACAAAGTACAACTACTGCGATTCGAGAATTTCCACATCGTGGATAGCCACAAAAAAGATGTGGACTTTAAGCTCAATTATCTTAACCGAGAAATCGCAAAGCTCGACAAGAAGCTCTCCGAGCTCTTGGAAGCCTCACCACACATCAGGACTTGTTCGGGAATGGTGGTCGTTAGAAGTTCGGACTTTGTCTTGCTAGGAGTTACACTTGCTAGTTTTAGGTTTCGTGATTCGAGATTGTTGTTTTACTTTTCTTTCTATTGTGTTTAATCATGTTTTAAGCTTAATGAAGAATAGGACTTTTAATTTCTATCTTAATTTTAATTCTTAAAGAATATCAGTTAAGAAAATAAACCAGCTCGATAAATGAACAGCAAAACAAAATGGAAACTGACTGTTTCAAACAGCACGGTACCGTGCTTCAAAAAGCACGGGGTCGTGCTTTTGTCTACAGTACGGTTACATTTTTGTTTTAAAAAAAAATTCCATTCACTTAACCCTAAAACCAACCTCGTCCAAAGTCGAAAACCGACGCCTACCCACCTATAACTCGATTCTTTGCTTAAATTCTTCAAATTCTAACCAAAGGTATGTTAATTTAGTAAATCTATTGTTCAAATCAATCATTCTAGGTCTTAAATAAACCCTAAATCTCACAAATTGATGAAATCGGGTCTAAACCCGGAAAATAAATGGGTTAATTGTTTAGATCTAGGATAGTGAGTTGTTAGATAGATTCTCAATTAAGATTTATTGAGAAAAACCATTAGGGTTTGGATCTTGGATGATTTGTTTAAAAATTTTGAACCTGAATGATATGTTAAAACCGGTTGGAATCGCAAGTTCGAGTCTTGATTATGGTAGAATTAGGATTAAAAAAACGGGCTGTGCTTTACAAAACACGACCCGTGGTCACCCTCTGGTCAACAAAAAGTCAAAATCAGAATCTAGGTTAAACTGCCAAAGACCGCAGCTTGGGCCGGTGCTTCTAAAAGCACGATACCGTGCTTTTCAGAAACATGGGGTCGTGCTTCTAAAAGCACGGCACCGTGGTTTTACACACTGTTCCAAGTTTTTCAGCAATTTTTGATAAAAAAAATGAACTAATCTGAATACAAATTGCAGATGGCTAAGTACGGTAATGACGAGCACGCTTTCCTTGTCTTCCACGAAGACACTGATAGGGATGAATGGGCCCTACAACGAATGGGCTACCTTAACAACCATCTCCCCGAAGCACATTTCTATGCTTGCAAAGACACACTAAAGCAAGTAAACCAATGGGGGAGGTACAAAAAGTTCGTAAAAGGTCCATAGGAGCGTGTTTTAAATCAAAAGGGTAAAGCGGTAACTGAGCTGACCATGTAATATTTAGCCTCGTTCTCTTTCAAGACGAGAAAGTTTTCTATGTGGGACGAGAATGCTGTTGAATTTAGGTGTGGTGCAGAGTGGTACACGACATCGGTCACCTAACTCGGGATCGATTTGGGTATTTACACGAGTAACGAGAACGACATTCCCATCTGGTACGAAGCCATGACTACATTGGGAGATAAAGATACTGATGATGATGCAGAAGCAGGTGATACCAGGAAACAAGCATTGGAACTACTGAGTTACGAGGATGAATCCTACTGTGCCAGCAACACAAAAAGCACCGCCATACGTGACCCAATCATGAGATACATTCTCCGACTATTGAGCCACACGGTAACAACACCCGGTCACAGCAAAGGAGTTGTGAATATGAGGGATTTTTGGGCCTTGTATTGCATCAAAAATGGCATAGCTTGCAACATCACTTATCTGTTCTGTCATCTTTTCAGAACCAATGCAAAGAGCCGAACAGACTCCCCCTTGGCAGTAGCTTCATATCTCTATCTTCATTCTCGTGTCTAGTAATCCCAAAAATCTCGTGTCACCCGTCTTCAAGCATGAACGCCCTGTCTTACACAGACAGAGACCACCCTCTGGTACTTCTTGGCTTCATCTTTCCATGCAGGAATATAGAATATCTTCTTATCGTTTAGCACCTGCAAGTCAGCTTGAGACAAATTTACCAAGTTCATGGGATCATACACTCACAGAATCTCCTGTTAGTCTTCATCTTCCATAACCGCTTCAGCTGTTTGGCTATCAACGTACCACCACTTAAGACTCTTTAAAACATCCTTGGGCATTATCTTCATCGGCACTTCTTTCAAACACCGAATCGGCTTATATTTCATCACCATCCAAGGTTTGCCATCAGCTCGCATTCCCCTTTCCTTATCTTCAACTAACTTCCCTTTCTGAGGCTTTACAAGTCAAATTTCTTCTCTTTCACACTTTCTTTCCACACAATCTTCCCAATTATTCTAGTCATATTGTCATCACTCCTATTAATCAAACCCAATTTAGCCAAATCCTTCACCTCACACTCAGGCAAGGTATTGAGCGATCTCAACGTCCTCTTAAAATAGTGAATCCCATCAAAGCGTTTAATCACAAATAACTTTAACTTCTCATCATACAGCAAGCAAATAATACCTTTCTTCGACTCAGCATACCCTTTGATATTGTAACTCTTTTTGAACATTGTTGGAACCACTGGCTTCTTTGTCTTAACAAACCACTGAGCACAGCCTTCTTTCCATCTCGGCTGTTCTTCCCACTCAGACTCATCCGATACATCCATATCTTGACTCACATTCACCTTGTCAACGTCTGGAATATCATGTTCTACACTATCATCCACAATCTCACCTTCTTCTATCTCACTATCAATCACAATCTATTCTCCTATATTTTCAATCTCCTCAATAGTTAGCACATCATCATCACCCACATCATCATCACCCAACATTTCCTCATCATCAACAACAACGACATTTTCACCACCTGATCCACCTGCCGTACCAGTTGACTCCCCCTGAGATGTGGATGTCCCAAGAGTTTGTTCAGTTCTTGGCAACTCACCACCTGCACCTCTCGATGCATTGGGATCATTGTCTCTATCTTGACTCTTCTTGGTTCTCAACTCGTCGCCCTTGCAGCTCGTCTCCCCCTGAGATGCTAAGAACTGCTTTAGAGCATCAAATAGTTTACCGTGTTCAACAAGGAGGGACGATTGGATCTGATTTTCTGCTACAAGTCGCTGGATAGCTTGAGTCTGGATTAGATTGATTCTTGACTGTTCAGCAACTACCCGTTCAAGAGCAGCTATCCTTTCAGAATCAGACAAGGTAGCATCAAAATCAAAACACATGTGTGAAACGTCTTAAGCATAAGGTGGAGGTATTCCCAAACTAGCTGGAATATCAGAAGTAGTCTGAAAAGTAACTGCGGGTGGTATTGAAACCGGCAACCCCACAGTAGCAACCAACGTTGACTCAACAAATCTTGCAACAACCTCTGATGGAGTGACAGTAGGAGGTGGCATGCCGACTATCTCCGGAGCAGTAAACTGAAACGTGGTTGGAGGAATACCAAATGATGATGATGTTGTCACCACGGGAACACTTGAGGTCATCAGCACTGTCACAGGCATAGAAGCAGGAACCATAGTCATACCAGATAACGAGGGTGGAGAGAAACGAACCACCCTAGAGCTTTCACCAACTCCGGAACCCTCACAAGTTCTAACCTTCTTCGATCGTCGTACCAACTTGTCTAACTTCTCCTCATAGTCTGATTCACTGTCATCCGAGTCTTTCTTTCTCTTGCCATGTATTCTTTCTTTTCTGACCAGAATCTGTTGTGCTTCAGCGATATCATCAGTGGAAGAGTCAGAGTCGGTTCTCTCATAATCCGCCACAGACGTAGCAACCATAGAAACATTCACACCAGATGCCTCAGCTACTGGGGCTCGAACCTCAGCAGCTGAATCAATTTGTTCCATGTCAAAGAACCCTTGCCCACCAAAGGCTGCTTCAAGATCGACCTGTTCTTCCGGAGCTGCAACAGGATCAGCAGGCAGTGCTTGCTGTACCTCAGGTTGTAGTTGAACCACAGGAGGTGGTTGAGGAACATTAGCCTGTTGGAGTGCCGGGTCACGAAATTCATCTCCTGGAGGGGCCATATAAGCAGGTTTCACCAAATAACCAAACAATGCTGTGTGCCACGGACGAAGCTCTGGTTTGCTACGAGCACTTGACGACCTACATTGCGCAAAGATTCTCTTACTTACACTCTCAACATAACGAATAGGACGTCGCTGAGGCAGCGTAGGGGCTACATGATTCAAAATCATCTGTAAAAATCTCGGGTACATTAAAAATCTTTCCCTGGCGATCGCGCGTCTCTGACGATCAATTTTATAAAACACCATCTGACTAAAGCTGTATGGCTTGTTGTAAGTCAGGGCTGTCATTGCAGATTGCATAGTTGCCCCCATACCGTCTGTACCAGCCTTACGACCCGACATGCACACTATCATCACGTGCATCAGAAAACGCCACTGATCCAATAAAAATCCCTTTCGCCTTTGAGTGTCACCCAATGGACCCGAGTAGCCCATACGTAGAAATGCACCATCTCTGAACGGAGCCAGAAAATCTGTTGGATCATCTGTAGTTTCAGCCCTGAACTGCAAGTCGACTCTGATTTGATCTGCCGAGAACTGCACCACCTGATTGTTCACTGTAGCGCGCATAACCGGAGGATCAACTCTACAGTCATATTCTACCGTTCGCCAAAATTCTTCAATATTTGGTAGAGAAATGGGGAGAGTAGTAGTGATGGCGTGAAAAATACGTGAGCGAACGAGGAAGGAAATGATCTCGCGATAGTCGTCGATACCACTAGCATCTGGATCCAAAGTAATATACATGTTGTGACCCGGAAAGAACTGTCGGTTGTTGTCACCACCTTCGTCACCACCAGCACCACCAGCCCCTGCCACAGCAGCCATATCTGCACAACAAACGGTCTTAGTTAGAACATTGTCGTAGCAGATCATAACTTCGCCTGTTACCATGAGCGAAGTTATGATAACATCTAATGTGCAGGAGAAGTTAGCCATATGGCGAAGTTGAGTACAACTTCGCCCTAAACATTAACTTCGCCTGAGAACAAACCAGAACTTTTAAATAATATAAGCTTGAGCAGGCGAAGTTGAATATAACTTCGCCTAACCCTAACTTCGCCTGAGAGCAAAACAGACTAAGTAATTAAAGCAAACTTGAGCAGGCGAAGTTATACCTAAGGCGAAGTTGAGAACAACTTCGCCTAAACCCTAACTTCGCCTGTAACTGAAACGGCGCAAATCAGATGATCATTTCAAGGTTTTGTTAGGTAGTTTTTGAGAATGAAAACATGAAGAGTTAGTTCTATCGAGATCTAGAAGATTAAATGGGTTACAAACACAGTAGAAACAGATAGTTTATCGAGTGTTTAAAGGTTTGCACAAACTATGTCACAAATCGGACCACAAAGGCTTCTGATTAACACCATTAATATGAATTACAGGTTAAACCGATCCTACACACCTTGATCACGGACAAGAAACAGATAAAAATGAGGTTCGATTCAAGGATTAAGTTCGCCGAGGGAGTATAAGTTCGCCAAGGGTTTATAGTTTTGAAAATTTGACCAAGTTGACCACTGTAACTCCTTATATAGTTTAAAAAATACATGGGCGAAGTTATGGTTAACTTCGCCCTGTGACAACTTCGCTCCTTAACAGCTTATCATTAACTTCGCCCCTGAACAACTTCGCCCCTTTACCTTACCAGTAAGTTCGCCTATTTTAATTTACAAACAAGACCTTATAAATTTGATCAAAAAGCAACTGGATTTTAAGAACCAAGTAACCAAGTATTAAACCATAAAACGAAATATGCAATGAAAATTTTAGTAATTAAATAAACGGGATCAAATTTCAGTCTTGACCAGAACCTGCATGTTTTAGAAAAGATCCGAACAGGAATCATACTAATTAAGTGGCTGTTACATAGATCCATGTTCAGCGATATTATGACATAAAGAAACAGGTTGTAAGCAGGTATAAAACTTAGCATGGTTTTCATCTCTTCTGTGATACGGATTAGGTTCAATTAAGCTCAAAATTTAGATGGACATCACATGAGAGATTGTGATGCCTCCTATCTATTCTCAAAGCGTATTTGGCTTTCCCCAAGTCACCCCGAGTTGACCTCGACCCGTAGTGTCTGAATAAACAGTAAGTACATATCGATCTTTAGAGTCTTCTTCCCGTTCTCTTTCTTGCCTCTTGATTGATATTTGAAACAACATTAGCTTCAGAAGGCTCAACAATATATTTTTTTTATTTTTTTTATTTTTTTTTATTTTTTTTTAATAAAGATATTAATACAGCTTCAAATAATAGACAACTGCAAGTCCCGAATCTGGATCACTGCAGGTACTTGACACACCATCTTCTCGGGAATCAGAACACTCACGGGCTCGTGTATGACTGGGTAATCACTTTTCTGCCTATCATTCGGAAAGATGTATATGGAGACATGCACAACTCAGAATGATTCTCCCCATTAAATCGAGGAGATTTAGTTTGTATCACTTCTACTTTTACGCACCATAGTAAGCTACCGTAACATACAATGGCTGTTCTAGAGTCTTTTAGGCCTAATAACTTCACCAGTTAAGCACACAGAATTAGTTTTTCTATCACTTTCCAAGATTGGATCAATTTTCTTTTAAACATTGTATTGAAACTTCTTACGAAGCTATAGACTTGAAAAATTATATCATCTCCCTAATAAAATTTTAAATTCTATCGCCCATATCAAGTCAAAGTCTTCAGGTAAACGGCTATCCTGAAGATCCAATGGATCAGCTGGACCGATCACATACGAGTATGTGTCCTTCTAACTAAATATGAACGACTATTTTTCAGCAAAAGAATAAAAACCCATCATAAACCGCCCCGGTCACTTTCAGTCATCTGGTTAATGGCTATCCTCATAATCTACTAGTAGAAGTAAGGACCAAACATATCCGAAGATGTGTCCTTCAAACTAAAGCAACCGACATAATTCTAAGTGCTAGTGATGTTTTTTTTTATATAAAAACAAAAAAACAAGGTTACTCAGGATTGATCATCCCATTAAGCTCAACAAGATTTTGAAAACGGGATCAGTCAAACGCTTTTGTAAAAAGATCGGCGAAATTATCCAAAGAATCAACCTTTTCAGGCACAATTAATTTCTTCTCAGCACAATCCCGTATAAAATGATGACGAATGTCAATATGTTTAGTTTTGTTGTATTTGACGGGATTGTTAGTTACTGAGATTGCAGCAGTGTTATCAATGCAAATAGGAGTTTGAGTGAAATTCAGACCATAATCGTGTAATTGTTGTTGTATCCATAGAACCTGGGAGCAGCAGTTTGATGCTGCCATGTACTCTGCTTCGCAGGTGGAAATGGCTACTGAGGTCTGCTTCTTGCACTGCCACGACACCAATCTTCCTCCCAGAAACTGACATCCACCGGTTGTTGACTTCCTGTTTTGATTGCAACCTCCATAGTCAGAATCTGTGTAAGCTACCAAATCCAGTTCTCCCCCTTTCGTTTACCACAATCCCAACTTAGGCTTGCCTTTGAGATACCGCAATATTCTCTTCACTCCCTTCATGTGAGATTCCTTCGGGCTTGCCTGAAAACGAGCACAAAGACAAACTGCAAACATAATATCAGGTCTAGATGCAGTTAGATACATTAAAGAACCTATCATTGCTCGATATTGGGTGGGATCAACGTCTTCATCACTTTCAGAATCAGCACCCAGTTTGTGGTTGACGCAAACTGGAGTATCAAATGGGGTGCTATCGTCCATCTTGAAGCGTTTGAGCACATCATGGACATATTTTGTTTGATGAATAAACATCCCATCTTTTTTCTGATCTACCTGTAATCCCAAAAAGAAAGTTAATTCGCCCATGGCGCTCATTTCAAACCTCTTTTTCATGACTGCTTCAAATTCCTGACACATGGCGACTTTTGATGCAGCAAAATGATGTCGTCCACAGAGAATTGAACTAGTAGAAAATCTCCCCCTTTTCTCTTGACAAACAGCGTGCTATCGAACTTTCCTCTTTCGAACCCATTCTCAAGCAAGTAATCGGACAAGGTTGCGTACCAGGAACGAGGTGCCTGATGTAGCCCATATAAAGCTTTACTCAGTTTGTACACATGCTCAGGAAAATCTGGGTCAGAGAATCCCGGAGGTTGTTCAACATACACCACCTCATCGACTTTACCATTTAAAAAGGCACTTTTCACATCTAATTGGAACACTTTCATCTCTTTGTGTGCAGCAAATGCCAAAAAAAGTCGAATTGCTTCCAATCTTTCCACAGGAGCAAATACTTCGTTGTAGTCGATTCCTTCTTGCTGATTAAACCCTTTTACTACCAGCCTTGCCTTGTTCCGTATGATTATCCCTTTCTCATCTCTCTTACATTTAAAAACCCAATTTGTACCAATAGCATTTATATTCTGTGGTTTATCAACTAATTTCCATACTTCCATCTTCTCAAACTGTGCTAATTCTTCTTGCATGGCCTCGACCCACAAGCTATCCCTTAGAGCCATTTGATAATTCTTCGGTTCAATCTGGCTGATGAAGCAGGTGTACAAGCATTCATCTATGATACCCGTGTCTTTGATGCTTGCGTAAACACATGTGTGTTCATCCAAACTTCTTCTTGTTTGAACACCGTCAGACAGATTACCTAACACGTTCTCCAAAGGATGATTTTTGTGAATTGCAGTAGTCTGAACCGGACCGACTTTCATATTGTTTTCTAAATTCGAAGAGAGTTCATTAGTGGGTGATTGATGTTGAGAGTGGAATGGATTGTAGAATTCTTCTTTACTAGAGGCAGCAGGAGTATCAACGGTATTTGACGAGGAAGGTTGACTTTCTTCATATCGCGGACGTTGCACAATATTCTCCTCCTCGTCATACAGAAACTGTGAAGTAATTTTCTCATCAACTTCTGCAAAATCCAAGTAAGGCATATTAAAAGATTTGAATAGCTTATCATCGTCGAAAGCTTCAGCGGGTCCCATGCTAGGCCTTGGTGATTTGTAATTCGTAATGTCAGTGTTACATACCACCTCAACCTTGTTGTTCGATAAATTAAAGACTCTTCTGTTGGGAGTCCCAACAACATATCCGACTAAAATACCTTCGTCGGCTTTCTCACTAAATTTTGAGTTTGTCTTTAATATCGTACATGGGGACCCGAAAGGTTCGAGACCATTCAAGTTTGGCTTTCTACCATGCATAAGTTCATAACAAGTTTTATTTAATCTTTTAACAGTTAAAACACGATTAAGGATATAGCAGGCTGTGGCAACAGCTTCAGCTTAGAACACCACGGGAAGTTTAGCATCTGCCAGCATGGTTCTGGCTCCTTCGATTAGAGTTCTATTCTTTCTTTCAGCTACCCCATTTTGTTGCGGAGTATACGGGGCGCTGTACTGATGTTCTATCCCTTTTTGTAAGCAGAACATCTCCATCTGGTAGTTCTTGAATTCTGTACCATTATCACTCCTGATGTACTTAACCTTACTCCCAACAATATTTTCAACCTTGGTAATCAAGTTAATTACCAACTGAACTGTCTCATCTTTTGCCTTTAGAAAGTATACCCAAGAGTATCGAGAGTAATCATCGGTTACAACCAAACAGTATGACGTTCCACCTAGACTCTTTACATTCACGGGACCAAAGAGATCCATGTGAAGTAGGTCTAGGGTGCTGACAATTGAGTTAACCTTCTTGGAGTGATGAGGTTTTTTGTGTTGCTTTCCTTGCTTGCATGACAAGCATCGATCTTCAAAGTTAAAAATATTCAAGGGAACACCAAGCACCAGCCCATTCTTGACAATGTAATTCATTTTGCGAAGATGTATATGTCCCATTCTTCGATGCCATAACTCTGACTCCGACTCAGTTGCCTTTGGCAGAAGACATGACTCTTCTGTGGTCATCTCAGTTGACCTCATATCCATCACATACGTGTTCTTTTATCTTGGAGCTTTCATCACCACCCAGGCCTCTGGTATCTTGAAACCAGGATAAAGAACGATTGCCTCATTTTTAGCAAAATGCACTATGTATTCTTTGTCACAAATCTGAGACACACTCAACAAGTTATGCTTCAACTCTTCCACAAAATTCACCTTCTCTAACTTCATTCTTCCATTTGTCATAGTTCAAATACCACTGATTCTACCTCCACTTTCTCCAGCGAAACTAACCCTTCCTCCTTGAACAGATTTCCAGTCACGTAACAATTTCTTGTTACCAGTCATGTGCCGGGAACAGCCACTGTCAACAACCCACAGATTGTTTACAGCCCTGTTTGACTGTTCCTGCACAATTAAAGAAATAGATTAAAATCTGGGGACCCAAGACCTACTGGTCTTGGGTCGATTAAATCTGTTGAATGGCATCCAGTACTTTGGTTGCCCAAAGTCAGTTTAAGGATGATTTCTGTAAGTTCTGAAAGGAAACCTTCTAGAGGATTGGCCATGAGGCCACCCAAACCATAGTGAATTAACTGAATTATAAATGTTGGTTTGGTAGTTAACTGGGAAAAAATGAGACCGATTTCTTTGAAATCTTGGATTAGTCCAATGTCTGAAATTTGGTGTGTTCGCATTCTTACCAGTATCATAATTAATATTCGTTTTATTCTCAGTTTTCGGAGGCCTCATACCTCTAAATTTTCTCTGGTTTAGAGGACAATCAGCAATAAGGTGTCCTACTTGATTGCATCTGAAACAACTTCTGTTTTCAACTTTCGTCTCAACAGTTGTTGCAGATGTCGAGGTTGCATTACTACCCGTTTGTCTAACATATGGTGGGACAAACGGATTTAGGGAAGAATTCTTTTCATCGGGCTTATATTCGTCCCCACGTTTTAGTAACACTACCTCTTCTTTTACCTCACCCAATTCGGATGACTTGTCCGAGTTTGATGAGACAGAGCTAGGGACAGAGATCGCAATGTTAGAACTTGACTTGCTCGTCTCGCTCTTATTAACTTCAGGTTCTTTAGTAGAAATTTTGATTGGATCTGTCTGACTAATCTCAACATTCGCAGATTGCTGATTACTAGGATTATAAGTATAGTTATTGTTATACGGTGGTGGAACTTCAGAAAATCCAATTCCCCCTTTGTTAAACGGGGAACGTTGAACACTTATGATGTGATCTAGCATTGCTGATGAATTTCTAAATTGTTTAATTTTTCTGTTTAGTTCCACCACTTTTACCTGGTAATCAGCTATCTTTTATCTTTTTTTAGAAATTAGTTTGGTTTTTTCTTCTAACACTTCATAACAAAGATCAATTACTTGTATTTTTTCAGCTAGACTGGCTTTAAGACTTTTGATATCCTTTTCACTAGCTTTTATTTTTACCGAGTAACTGTTTTCTCCAGTTTTAGTATAGTGATGATCTTCTTTTAAGGTTTTAAATTGTGTGTCCAAACTAACAAACTCATCAGTTATGGTTTTCAATTGTTCAGACAGATTTTCACATTGTATACAATGAAGTTCAGAACTTACCTCAGAGAGCTAATCGTTCACTTCTGCCATATATGCTTGATTTTCTCCCGTCTCCTTTTCACTTCCTCCAGTTTCGATGTTTACCAAATTAGCCTGTTCGAACACTTCCTCAACTTGTATATTCCAGTTGTATCCACCATTCTGTCTAGATACCATAGCCCTATTTTCACTACCTCCCCCATTCTGTTGTGCAGGCCTGTTCTGACTTCGTTCGACTCTCTCATTTGTACATTCCTTAGCAAAGTGACCATTTTGTTGACAGTTGTAACATCGAACCTTTGATTTATCAAACCCTGTTCCAACGAACTTTCTACCCGTTTTCTTCATGAATCTCTTTACCCTTCTTACTATCATAGCCATCTGCCACTGCAGGTCCATCTCTTCCAAATCATCAGCATCGATCTGATCCATAGTCTTCATCCAAAGTTGTAGGGTCGACTATTTTACCTTTGATGTAGTTCTCATAAGATGCAATGAAGGATGCATAGAGAGCAAACTGCTGTTCAGCTGATTTAACACTCATGGGCATCTGTGAGTAGTTGTAGCTTGGAACATTTGACGAGAAATTTCCAGTTGTGGCTTGAGGTTTTGAAGGATTACTACCTCCAGCTACAAAACATACGTCGCCATCCATATTGAGAATCACATGACCATCTCGAGTTGAGTTTGAGTTTGATTCTCCCTTTGAGTAGTAGGCAGAGGATTCTGATTTTGAACTTGAGCTTGGAGTGACTTTCGCACCATACATTCCCGGATCCTGAACCTGATCAGTTGGTGTCTCCTTCCGAACCATGTTAAGTTCAAATTTTGTAATTTATTGACCACTGTTTCCAAATTAATATTGGCAAAGTCTTTATCCTCTCTCATCAGAACCGTATACATTTCCCATTTCGGTGGAAGAGCATCAAGAAGTTTCTCTACTATCTCTTCTTCCTTGTATTCAATGGAGTAATTACTAAGTTCGGTCATCAAGTGATAATATTCTGTGATTCATTTTTCAAATACTTGAATACAGAGAATTGGGTTTTTAGCAGCTTTGTCTTGGAAGCACGTATCCCCACATTACCTTCATATCTATTTTCTAGTGCTTCCCATAGCTCTCTAGCAGTTTTGTACTTCTTGAAGGTATGAAGAATCTCTTGTGGAAGAGCCATTGTTATTGCTGCATGAGCTTTACTCTCTGCCTCATACATTTTCTTTTCCTCCTCTTCCATCTTACTGTACTTCTTAATTTGTTCACGACCTTCAAACAAGGATGTTGGTGGAATGTATCCGTCTTGAATGCAAACCCACATCTTAGCATCTTGATACTTCACATATTGTTCAAACCGATCTTTCCATGCAACAAAATCGGTATCCTTAAGCATTTTTGGAGCTTTAGTTGCTGAACCGGCTTCAACCTTCATTTTTACCAGTTCTGTAATGTTTATTGAAGTCATAGTTGAAAGAAACACGACTCGAAATACAAAGAAAGTATTTTTTTTTTATTTTGTAAACAATGATCAGAAAGAGAAGTTATTATAACTTCGCTTAGTGGCTAACTTCTCTTGTGCTTAACTTCGCTTCCTTAACTTCGCTTGTACTTAACTTCGCCTTCACTATAACTTCGCTTAAACCTTATAAGTTCGCTTAAACCCTACGTAAGAGGACGGCAACTTCGCCTGATGAACACGAGTTTTTGCAGGTTTTAATTGGATGTATTGTGAGGTATGCGAAGGATTTTTGGGGTTTATTTGATGGTGGGAGATGGGCAAGACACAAAAACGAGATATTTCAACGTAAACTCGTTCCGCGAAAAGTCGAACGGAACGATCTTAACACCGGTGTGATAATCCCGAACCACACAATCACGAGCAATCGCTTTGATACCAATTGTAGGTTCCCAGCCGGATCTACACAGGAGTATCTCGTAACACGAGGGTGCGGAATCCCCACGTAATACGATACGAGCGTAAGATAGATAATACGTTGAACCGATAAACAAACACACGTCACAATACTAATAAACACGATTGTATTGCAACACTTCAACACGTGATATCGATAATCACCAACACGTTCGTAAAAACTATATCAAAATAAGCCGAAGTGAGGTTTAAATAACCTCGACAACTTTGCCTAACATACTAGGCGAAGTTTTCATAACTTCGCTTATCTCCAAGTTCGCCTACATCCCAGGCGAACTTGTGTAAAACAATATTCAATTCCAAAACAAATAATCTAACACGATTACAGACACATACAAAACACGAGATACTGAACTACTGACATTATGCACCAACAATCCCCGTCCCTCGTCAACCGAGGAACGAAACCTGACACGTTTCCAAAACCGAGCTTCTGATGAAACTTCAAGAATTCGTTAAGGAACTTACCGAGATGAACCTCCTCGCAGAGATTCGTTTGGTCCAACTTACTGAATCGGTGGAGAACATGAAAATGGAGCTTCGAGATATCACCGTACAACTCCAGTTTCAAGTACTCGGTTTCACGTACTTACTTCTGCCCGGACCATTCGATGGAGGAGAACCTTTCGATGGAATCTAGAGACATTAGTTTTTATGTTTTCATGTGTAAAAAAGTGCATTAAGCACAATGTTTTAGGACCCTCGGGCTTAACCTGAGTAAATTTATGTTTTTAGGAAAAACGGGCTTATCCCATATTTGTGTTTAGGGCTTTTAATTTAATGAAAAAGTAATCTTAGGAAGTTCAAAATGTTCAATTAACTGTTAAACATCATCCCAAGAATTCCGGCTCTCGCGTTTTTGTTGAAATATCAAAGAAAAATTTCAGTGACAAAAAGCACGGGGCCGTGCTTCTTGAAGCACGGGGCCGTGGTCACCCTAGAATCTTCAGCATGATACGCGCTGACCCCGTACAATTCTCTGAATCATAAACATTTATTCCCCTAGCAGCACAGGGTCGTGCTTGACGTTCCAGTCTCTATATAATGCATGCCAAAAACTCACTATTTCATTCATACCAACCAAAGTTTACTGAAATGGAAAACAAACGGGCAGATTAAAGGCCAGTGAGAAAGGCCAAGAATGGTGATTCTTCCTCACAACTTGAGGAATAAATCATCAGGTTCCAATGCATCATAAGAGACCAAGTCGAGAGTAACATCAAAACTGAGGCTCGCCTAATCAAGCTTACTAACAAAGTACAACTATTGCGATTCGAGAATTTCCACATCGTGGATAGCCACAACAAAGATGTGGACTTTAAGCTCAATTATCTTAACCGAGAAATCGCAAAGCTCGACAAGAAGCTCTCCGAGCTCTTGGAAGCCTCACCACACATCAGGACTTGTTCGGGAATGGTGGTCGTTAGAAGTTCGGACTTTGTCTTGCTAGGAGTTACACTTGCTAGTTTTAGGTTTCGTGATTCGAGATTGTTGTTTTACTTTTCTCTTTATTGTGTTTAATCATGTTTTAAGTTTAATGAAGAATAGGACTTTTAATTTCTATCTTAATTTTAATTCTTAAAGAAAATCAGTTAAGAAAACAAACCAGCTCGACAAATAAACAGCAAAACAAAAAGGAAACTGACTGTTTCAAACAGCACGGTACTGTGCTTCAAAAAGCACGGGGTCGTGCTTTTGTCTACAGTACAGTTACGTTTTTGTTTTAAAAAAAATTCCATTCACTTAACCCTAAAACCAACCTCGTCCAAAGCTAAAAACTGACGCCTACCCACCTATAACTCGATTCTTTGCTTAAAATCTTCAAATTCCAACCAAAGGTATGTTAATTTAGTAAATCTATTGTTCAAATCAATCATTCTAGGTCTTAAATAAACCCTAAATCTCACAAATTGATGAAATCGGGTCTAAACCCGAAAAATAAATGGGTTAATTATTTAGATCTAGGATAGTGAGTTGTTAGATAGATTCTCAATTAAGATTTATTGAGAAAAACCATTAGGGTTCGGATCTTGGATGATTTGTTTAAAAATTTTGAACCTGAATGATATGTTAAAACCGGTTGGAATCGCAAGTTCGAGTCTTGATTATGGTAGAATTAGGATTAAAAAAACGGGCTGTGCTTTACAAAACACGACCCGTGGCCACCCTCTGGTCAACAAAAAGTCAAAATCAGAATCTAGGTTAAACTGCCAAAGACTGCAGCTTGGGCCGGTGCTTCTAAAAGCACGGTACCGTGCTTTTCAGAAACATGGGGTCGTGCTTCTAGAAGCACGGCACCGTGGTTTTACACACTATTCCAAGTTTTTCAGCAATTTTTGATAAAAAAAAATGAACTAATCTGAATACAAATTGCAGATGGCTGAGTACGGTAATGACAAGCACGCTTTCCTTGTCTTCCACAAAGACACTGATAGGGATGAACGGGCCCTACAACGAATGGGCTACCTTAACAACCATCTCCCCGAAGCACATTTCTATGCTTGCAAAGACACACTAAAGCAAATAAACCAATGGGGGAGGTACAAAAAGTTCGTAAAAGGTCCATAGGAGCGTGTTTTAAATCAAAAGGGTAAAGCGGTAACCGAGCTGACCAAGGAATATTTAGCCTCGTTCTCTTTCAAGACGAGAAATTTTTCTATGTGGGACGAGAATGCTGTTGAATTTAGGTGTGGTGCAGAGTGGTACACGACATCGGTCACCTAACTCGGGATCGATTTGGGTATTTACACGAGTGACGAGAACGACATTCCCATCCGGTACGAAGCCATGACTACATTGGGAGATAAAGATACTGATAATGATGCAGAAGCAGGTGATACCAGGAAACTAGCATGGGAACTACTGAGTTACGGGGATGAATCCTACTGTGCCAGCAACACAAAACGCACCGCCATACGTGACCCAATCATGAGATACATTCTCCGACTGTTGAGCCACACGGTAACAACACCCGGTCACAGCGAAGGAGTTGTGAATATGAGGGATTTTTGGGCCTTGTATTGCATCAAAAATGGCATAGCTTGCAACATCACTTATCTGTTCTGTCATCTTTTCAGAACCAATGGAAAGAGCCGAAATACCCCGATCTTTGGTGGTCCGTGGATCTACAAACTTTACAGAGCTTACCGTGCAGACACAGAAGGTACCCGAAGCCCAAACCCGATACCACTCAGCCTCAGTTTTTGTATCAGCATGCAGATGGTCCAACAAGTCAGCCGAAACCCGGAAATGTGGAGGTTTCAGGATGCCCTGAACCAGATCTGGGATCCTGAAGACACGGCTCAGATCTGGGATCCTGAAGAACCGCCGCCGCACTTTCCACCAGCAGGGTGGCCCTTCATCATCAAGAGTCGGCCCCAGCTCGTCACACCACAGCCAGCACTCATTTGAGGGCCTATACGGGCTCGTTGACCAGTTCCAGACTCACACTACCGCCTCTTTTGACAGGTTATCAGGACAGATTTCTGACTCCAATACACAGCGAGCAGCAGAATATGAAGAAACGGGGCGAGAGATTGACCGTTTGGGTGAGCACATGGACAAGCAGCGAGGACCGTTCGACCCGGAAACGGGTAACTGACGAGCAGCGGCACTGCAGGTCTGGTATGGGTATGGGTCAGGGTGGTGGTACTTTTATAACATTATTATCATGTTTATTTTAAACAATTTACTTTCTGTCATTTAGTTGTTTGTTTATTTGGATACTTGTTATGGTCGTGGGTGCCAAGACATTTTATTAGGTACTTATTTAGCCCGTGTGGGCAGGATGTGGATGATTCCACACCCAATTTTCAGTAGTATTATGCTTGGTTGTTTGTGGTTGTTTGCAGTTTTAAATTATCCTGGTACAAAACAGGAAAACGGACGAAAAACAGGGGACGCTCTGTAGAAATTTTGTTAACCCGTAGGGAAGTTCCTTTCCATTTTACTCACCATACTTCATTCGAATCTTAATCTTTATATGAATCTTTTCACATTGAGGACAATGTGATATTCAAGAGTGGGGAGGGGAATTACTTGACCAATTGCTTGCTCAACTAATTATAAGATTCTCTAAATAACAAATTTTTTGTAGAAAATAAAGACTATTTTTATAAATAAAAATCAAAAGAAAATCCAAGAAAATTTTTTGCAAATAACCAATTACAAATATATTATAACCAAAAAGTGAAAAAGTAAAAAGAAGTTTTGAAATATTGAGAATAAATTTATGCAAAATATGGCGTTTATACCCAATTCATCCGTTACTATGAGATAAACCTCATGTCATATAAATATTTTTTCGGAAGATTTGAGAGAGTTATATGTTTCGTGTGATTTAGAACTTGTCACAATTATTCATTTCAAGAGCGCACGAAGCGTTATATAAGGAAGAGGGTAATGTCGATATAAACCCCTCAAACCATTTTCCAAATTACAAAATCTTAAACCAAAAACTTACCACTTTATCCCTCTCACCGGTAAAATACAACGCTGGTCTTTTATCGGCAGACCCTAAAGAACTGGAAATGCATACTTTTGATTTCAATTTCCTTTGCTGCATACATTTCGCAAAACCTAGGTTGCCTCCAGAACTTAGGGAGATAATTTTTCTCTTTAGCAATGAGGTGAGGGAAAAGTAGCGCCAAGATGAACAAAGGCCACCATTCTATGGAGTTTCCAAAAGCGCAATGAAAAGAAGAGCAAAAGGATACGAGCGATGCTTAGGATGCGAAAACTGGTCCCACGAAGGGAGATGTAGGAAAAGTCAAACCCAGTCTCAACATGAATATACTAAACTAATGAGGGTGGGGGCTATTAGGCTCAAAGCCGAACGATCCATTAGAGCTGCGAGTTATGTTCAGAACAGAATTGAGGAAGAACTGATTCACATCCTTGACAAAACTGGTCTTGACGATCTGACAAAACTGAGGATGTTTGATGTACATTAAATTATACATATTTTTAGCATCCAATAATCTCTAAAAACTGCAACTTCTATCAAATAATATAGCGCAGAAGGCTACTTATCACTTTAAAATGCAATTCAAGGTAAACCCAAGCCTTAAACGAAGAAACAAGTGAAAAGACGAAGAAAAATGAAATAAATCTCAAGAAAACCCCCAACCAGGCCCCCGTGCTCCAAGAACCACACCCCCATGCTTCTGAACACAAGAAAAGACAAAAATCTACAAGAAAAGACAAATACTGGACACAAAGCACGTGGGCATGCTTAAGCCACCATGGGGCTGTAGTCACCTTTCAGATAAGACAAAAAGAATGAGCACACGTCACTAAAAAGCATGGGGTCGTGCCTCAGGAAGCACAGGGCCGTGGTGAGTCATCATGTACGATCTGACAGCATTTAATGCAACTGGACACGGGGCCGTGCCTCTCACTCCAGACTACCTATAAATAGAGGCTCATGTTGCACTCATTTGGTGTGCTTGAAGAAAATCTCTAAATGGGTTTCTCTTATAAAAACACCCACATTACACTCATATTGAAGATCTTGTGAGGAGTTTGAAGGCTTGGAGGTTATCATCATCATCCATCATTACCGTCATCATTATCATCCATCATCATCATTAAGAAGGATGATTCATCCATATTTGGTTAGATTATTCTAGTTTAATCATGTTTTTTTTTATCACCATCCCTTTTAATGTTTATAACAATGCTCATTATGAGCTAATCCATTTATCATCTATAATCTATGAAGAAGCTTTGTTTTACTTGATGGTTATGTGAAACATGTGGTTTAGTTTGGTATAGTACATGGTTATTTTGCAATTATCCTATGATGAAGAAATGTTTTATCACTTTAATTCAATACATCAAATTGATGGTTAATAATTATTCATGTTAACTCATGTTCTTGGAAACTAGAATTAGGAAAAGGAATACTTTTATAACTTATTCAAGATAAAACATGGATCCTTATGTTGTACTTAGAAATTATGAGATATACGTTATGATCTATTTCTCTAGTTTTGATAACTCTAAAATAACATTGTTAACACGATTGCTTAGGTTATCATGCTAGTTAAAGAAATCATATGTTAATGGAATGTGTAATTATAACCTAATTAAATCAACCAATTGGAGGTTGTGTGAGTTAACTACAACCACTCGAAGTTGTTAGGATTGGTATTTGATATATTGAAGTCAATCCTAACCGTTCTACTATACCGAGCTGCTTGTCTACTTAAATTGACATTATCGTGGTAGCATGACATTAGGAAAGGATGGACTTTAAAAATGCGCATGCTACTTTCTTTTATGTCATAGAATATGTTCACTTAGAAATGAGGGACTATTCTATCATATATTATTAGGACAAGTTTATCACATGTTTAAATCATCAAGGAATAATGGAGTGGATTCTTGATCATAGATGGTAACCTTCATATAATTGAATTACTCACTTAGAATTTCTTTTCTTGTCACCTATATATTATATATATGTATTTCTATTTTATAAAAAATTTGAAAATCAACCTCAAAATGATTAAACCCTCTTATTAAAGTAAGACGAAGATTAATTATTAGAAACATTTGTGTCGACGGATCGATACTTGGTTCTTGCCAATATTATTCTACATATACGATAGGTACACTTGCCTATTTTGTGTGTGTTTAGTCTTAGTAAAAATCACTTTTATAAATTTAAAACACGATCTTGTGTTAAAGCTAAAACTCCAATCAGTTATCATTTTACCAACACGCGCAGCACACATCAGCTCCAGTGGCTCGTCTTGAGGCCATTCGGATTTTCTTAGCATGTGCTTCCTACATGGATTTCACGGTTTCTGATGGATTTCAAGACGGTATATTTGTATGGAGAAGTAAAGGAGGAGATATACGTGGACTGATCTAACGCTAAATGTTTATGTTTCCCGTGTATAGTTTATCTAATATTTTAATAGTTTTTGTTCGTTTTTAGTCGAGATTTGTATACTACTAACACTTTTATGTTTCATAGGTTCCGGAAGTTGATCGTGATCGAAAAGGGCGAAAAAACGACTTAAAAGAGCCAAAACGGAGGTCCAGAACGTGTCAGGAAGGAACCAGAACAGAGAACCAGTCAGACCGACCGGCCCCCTTATTGTGACACGCCGTGCCGCGCGACTAGGCACCCTATTCCCGTTGCGCGGCGCCTAGAGGAAGATGATGGGATTTTTAAATTCGTTTTTGTTACTTGTTGGGCCTTGTTTTGGGTATTAAAACATCTTTAACTTAAACCTGAACATAACCTGAAGCCACCAGACGAATTTGAGAGTTCTTGGAGCTATATTTCGAGTTTCTTGGTGATTTTTAAGGCAAGAGGACAGCCGGTGAAGAATTACACGTTCACGTTTGGAGATTACGGGTTTTATCGCCTTTAATCTTTCGTTTATTAGATTTTCACCATGTTTTCAGTTTTATCTATTTTGTTTGATTTAGACTTTATGATGTTAGGCTAAATTCCATAAACTACCTAGGTCGTGATGAACCTTAGTTAGGTTTGATTTTATTTGGATTTGGTTTCGTTATGGATTTTATGTTCTAAGTAAACTGTTGAGTTTGATTTAATCGATGCGTTTGATTGCTTGGTTTTGTTTACTTGGATTTATTGTTTCACATTGCCCTTGTTGATTGTTTCATAGGATAGGGTTTTGTTATGTCATTTACTGTGTGTTCTTGACTAGTTTGTGATTAATATCGATTAAAATTATAGAAACAATAAAATCAATTAAACAGATAAAAGTGAGCTGCTAGCATAGAAAGTTGTAAGGTGATAGGCTATTGATAGATCTTTGCTTGTCGGGATTGCTAGATTTAGTTCTTCGTAAAGAGTCCGTCTAGGTTTGATTTTCAGCTTAGTCTATTAAGTTAATTGAGTCTGCTTTGCTATCTTTCAATTCCGCGCTGTAAGGTAGGTTTTCGTCATAAAAGATACTTAGACATATGTTATTAAATAACCGTAAGGAAGTTTAATTCATAAAACTGGTGAGTCATAAACTTGTCTGAAATCCATAGACGTCTTCTTGAAGGTCAAGGGTCATGTTCATGTTTTCTGTCAAGGGTCTATTTCATGATCCCAGTTCCATAACTTGAGTTTTCCATTTAATTAATAACCGTAACTTTGGGGATTCTAGCCTTGGTAGTTATCTTTATCATTTGCATTAATCTAAGAGTTTTTAATTGTTTATTAGTTTAAAGTAATTAGGTTTATGTTTTATATTAATTTAATTAGTTTTAAGGTTATGATTATGTTTTATTATTATATTAATTAGGTTTAGGGTTATAAAATTTTAATATTAGTTTAATAATTAATTAATTAAAGTAATCATTAGTAAGTTAATTATTATTAGTTAATTAATTATTTAGAGTTTTAATTAATTAGTACAAAATTCCCCCTCAAACATTATTAATAAATAGTCGTGTCTTATAGTTGAGTCTAATTTGCTAGTTTCGTAATTTATAGAGTCTCGTGGGTTTGATATCCTGACTTACTTAGCTTTACTAGAGTTTATCGGTTCACTTGGCAGTTAGTAGTTTAAGAGTCTAGAGTATTACTTAGTGTCTAGATTAGTATAATTTTAGTTAATATTTATTTGACTACTTTTAACACATCAAGTTTTTGGCGCCGTTGCCGGGGACTCTTGGCGATTGCGTTATTAGCGCTGATTGGACTTACTTGTTATATACGTGCTATTATGTTTTTGCTTTTGAGTTTTTAGGGTTTTAGTTAATTAGATAATTACGTGTTTATTTTTTTTCTTTGAGTCGTAGGTGTTTAATTGTCTGTGTCTTTTTCTTGTTTATATTCTTGTAATTATGTGTGAAATTTGTAATGGACCTCACTTTACAATTAAATGTCCATACTACAGTAACATTAATTGTGATACGTGTGGTGATCCTCATTTACCCTATGATTGTCCATACAAGGGGTCTAGATTTATTTGTTATAGATGCGGTGGTTGTCATATGACTCGTGCATTTCCATATAATCGTACTAACCCCTATGTGCAGCAACAATCTTATCTTTCACATGGGTCCCCGTCATATTTTTATAAGGAACCGGATCGGGGATATCAATACAAACAAGGGCAAGATTATGGTCAACTTTCCGAGAGCAAACCCAACAGGGGTGCTGAGGCGTATTTAAATAAGATCGAGGAGTTGTTGAGCCGACCATTGGAGAAAGATGCTCAATACCAACAAACATTAGCTGTACTTCGTGCTATACTAAGAAATCAAATATCTGTTTTTGCAGGTCTCCAAGATGCAGTTAAAGAAATCTCCAGAAAACTGATAAAGGTGGAAGAAGGGCCAAAGCATATCTCCCAATGTGTGTACGAGTCAGATAGCGAATTTATTCGAGCTACCCAAGAGGAGAGTGTGCAGCTGGAGCAGTAACCGACACCTGGTTATAAGTATGATGCAGAAGGCAACTATTTAGGATACATGAATCGGTTGGGCGAGTTGTTCTCGATGTTTCCAGAAGAAGGGAAAGAGCCAATCATGGAGTATATAGACGATCCAGAGGAGATCATCTCGGATACGGACACATGGGTAACTGATGAAGTTCCACCTTAGGTTTCACAGGTATGTGTTGCTAATTTTACTGAGTTTTGCAGTGACTCCGATGATGATTGTGACGAGGAGGAGTGGGCTGCATATCTGAGATCAATTATGGAGAAACCTGTGTTTGAGGAAGAGATAGAATTGGGAGAGTCACTCGAGCTAATGTTTGGTGTTGAGGATATGGTTAAGGTTGATAATAAGCTTAACGAGGAAGATGAATACCTGAATCTGGAGTTGGATGGATTGTTGGATTATGACGGGGGAGACACATTGGATGTTAATGAGGATGTTGCGTTTTCGATGTCCTACTTGTGGAGGACAGTGTAGATGAGGATGTGGTGTTAGAGGAAGAACATCATTGCCGACCTGTGGAGTGTGTTTTGAATGCTGATCATAAATCAAAACCACGGGATAAGGCCGAGGATGATAGGTTACCTGAAAACCAAAGTTGTATATATTTTAGGGATGGTCTACGGGAATGAAAAAGCCATAAAAATGTCAAACATAACCATTCTTCTCGATACTTACAACGCATTCGGCTCTTTCCAGGTAAGTTTAAATATAGGTTTTCTGACCCGTTACTGATTTTGAATTCTAATTTAATATTTTGCAGTTCCGTCATTGATATATTATTGTTTGATAAGTACCGGGTGGAACTGAACGGGTTGGACAGGGTCCAGATCAAGGAGAAACCTCCTGATTAAGTTCAAGTGTGGGGAGGTTTCGCAGAGTTTGTATAATTCATCGAATCACTAACGTAGTTTTTGTAGTTCGTCTTTGTTTTTATGTTTTTAAGTTAGTCTAGTTTGAAAAAAGGATTGAGCTAGAGACGATCCCCAAGGAAGAGTATAATGAAACAAACAAGTGTGGGATGAAGTAGCAGCTGAGCCGTATACTTTATATTTATTTATTTGCTGCTCATTATTCATGTTTTATATATTTGTGGGTTGGTGAAATACTTTGAATGCATAATATCTATCAGTTTGATAAGATATATTTCTAGATATTGTTTGTTGAATTTATGTCGCTTATGTTCGTGTGTGAGAGAAAGAGTTACCGTTTTCTTAGTACGTTCGTAGTTGGAAGGCATTTATGGAAAGAAGACTTTGGCAACACGTTTTCATGCGCATATTCCCAGCTAAGTCTTTTCCATTATCTAGTTTATTAATTTTTTTTATTTTGTTTTAGTTTTTATCTTTAGGTTTTTTTTAGTTTATTTTTGTAGTCCGATTTTATTTTATTTTAAATCGTCCTTATCCTTGCATTGAGGACAATGCAAAATTTAAGTGTGGGGATAGGATATTTGAGTCATAGTATAAATTGAGTTTATGTTTAAAAAATAAAATAAATAAAAAAATTTGAAAAAAAAATATATATATATAATAAAAAATTGAAAAAAATTGTTTTAGTCCCTGGAATACAGTTTTTTGCGTTAAAGTGGGTGATAATGATATTTATCGGAAATTGGTTTTTCAAACTACTAATAATATGAGATAAATAAAATAAAACGCACTTAACTTAATATGTGTCGGTAGGCTCAGCCTTGAGAATGAAAGGGCAATTTGATAAAATGGTTAAAACGGAAATCTTTTGTGGGTAAAGCGTTTTGTCCGTGGAAGATAAGTAATGAAAGGTCGGGCCATACTCAAGCCTCAATTCTTGGTATGAAATGTGAATTTTAAAAATATTATGAATTTTTAAAATTTGAATACGTTATCAAATGATGCTTGGGTAGGTTTAACATTAGAGTATGCCGTGTAGCTTGTGATATAAATCTTAAACTGCTTAGTTTTAGTGTTTTACACATCATTGGCGTATGGTTTTCTAACCTTAAATCTTGTATTAATGGGATGCCCCGGGTCCGGAGACCATGGGTTGTGAATATTTAAAATAAAGCAAAAAAGAGCAAACCCGCATATTTCTGCCACATAAGTCTTTAAACATGATCACAAAAGTACAAATACACTACAGACTTGATCATCCACGTTGTTAGCCATGTGGGGTCCCCTTGGTCGCGTCTCATTACCATTAAGAAACGGACCACAAGGGACACGCTACATGTAAGCCCTATAGATGAAATTTTGCATACTCACCTATGTTGATGGTTCGGTGTATTGCTTGATAACGGGGGTATGTCATGTTGTGGGGAACACTAGTTATTAAATTAATTGTACCTTAATCATATCTAATGGCTGTTTGGTAGACTTTGATGCTTAAGTTGGGGTGATCTGGTCCGGTAAAAGCTGAACATAAGCGGGTCGTAATTGTGTAAACCACTGAGTAATATAATCACCGGATCTTATTTGTCCCGGTAAAGATTAAGACATGAGTTTAAGTAGACAACAATATCGGTGATCGCGGTTTTTGTGTATTTCTGAGCTTTAAAAATTAACCTATATGTTTTTAAGTCTGTATTTTCCGATTCTGATCCAACTGCATCAGACTATTTTAGGGACGAAAAAAGAATAAGTGTGAGGATATTTGATATAATGCTAAATGTTTATGTTTCCCGTGTATAGTTTATTTAATATTTTAATAGTTTTTGTTCGTTTTTAGTAGAGATTTGTATACTACTAACACTTTTATGTTTCATAGGTTCTGGAAGTTGATCGTGATCGAAAAGGGCGAAAAAACGAGTTAAAAAGAGCCAAAACGGAGTTTCAAAACGCGTCAGGAAGGAACCAGAACAGAGAACCGGTCAGACACCGGCCCCCTTATTGTGACACGCCGCGCCGCACGACCAGGCATTCCATTCCCGTCGCGCGGCGCCTAGAGGAAGCTGATGGGATTTTTAAATTTGTTTTTGTTACTTGTGGTGCCTTGTTTTGGGTATTTAACATCTTTAACTTAAACCTGAACATAACCTGAAGCCACCAGAACGATTTGAGAGTTCTTGGAGCTATCTTTCGAGTTTCTTGGTGATTTTGAAGGCAAGAGAACAGCCGGTGAAGAGTTACACGTTCACGTTTGGAGATTACGGGTTTTATCGCCTTTAATCTTTCGTTTATTAGACTTTCACCATGTTTTCAGTTTTATCTATTTTGTTTGATTTAGACTTTACGATGCTAGGCTAAATTCCATAAACTACCTAGGTCGTGATGAACCTTAGTTCGGTTTGATTTTGTTTGGATTTCGTTTTGTTATGGATTTTATGTTCTAAGTAAA
Organism: Bidens hawaiensis; assembly: GCF_021521415.1. Classification (NCBI taxonomy): domain Eukaryota; kingdom Viridiplantae; phylum Streptophyta; class Magnoliopsida; order Asterales; family Asteraceae; genus Bidens; species Bidens hawaiensis. The sequence goes on from NW_027492603.1 coordinate 123,549, forward strand.
CGGTTGAGTTTGATTTAATTGATGCGTTTGATTGCTTGGTTTTGTTTACTTGGATTTATTGTTTCACATTGCCCTTGTTGATTGTTACATAGGATAGAGTTTTGTTAGGTCATTTACTGTGTGTTCTTGACTAGTTTGTGATTAATATCGATTAAAATCATAGAAACAATAAAATCAATTAAACAGGTAAAAGTGAGCTGCTAGCCTAGAAAGATGTAAGGTGATAGGCTATTGATAGATCTTTGCTTGTCGGGATTGCTAGATTTAGTTCTTCGTAAGGAGACCGTCTAGGTTTGATTGTCAGCTTAGTCTTATAAGTTAATTGAGCATGCTTTTCTATCTTTGAATTCCGCGCTGTAAGTTAGGTTTTCGTCATAAAAGATACTTAGACATAAGTTATTAAATAACCATAAGGAAGTTTAATTCATAAAACTGGTGAGTGTTAAAACTTGTTAGAAATCCATAGGCGTCTTCTTGAAGGTTAAGGGTCCTGTTCGGGTTTTCTGTCAAGGGTCTATTTCATGATCTCAGTTCCATAAGTTGAGTTTTCCATTTAATTAATAACTGTAACTTTGGAGATTCTAGCCTAGGTAGTTATCTTTATCATCTGCATTAATCTAAGAGTTTTTAATTGTTTATTAGTTTAAAGTAATTAGGTTTAAGTTTTATATTAATTTAATTAGTTTTAAGGTTATGATTATGTTTTATTATTATATTAATTAGGTTTAGGGTTTTAATATTTTCATATTAGTTTAATAATTAGTTAATTAAAGTAATCATTAGTTAATCATTAGTAAGTTAATTATTATTAGTTAATTAGTTATTTAGAGTTTTAATTAATTAGTATAAAATTCCCCCTCAAACATTATTAATAAATAGTCGTGTCTTGCAGTTGAGTCTAATTTGCTAGTTTCGTAATTTATAAAGTCTCGTGGGTTCGATATCCGGACTTACTTAGTTGTACTAGAGTCGATCGGTTCAGTTGCCGGTTAGTAGTTTAAGTTAATTTTAAGGGTCTAGAGTATTACTTAGTGTCTAGATTAGTATAACTTTAGTTAATATTTATTTGACTACTTTTAGCACATCATGGACCAGCCACTGGGTTTTACTGATTCGAAGCATCCTACTCATGTCTACAAGTCGGACAAATCTCTTTGTTTTTTTAATCAAGCTCCTCGGGCATGGTATGCTACTTTGACGGCTCATCTGCTGGGACATAGGTATAAACGAGGGACCATCGATCAGACTCTGTTCCTCAAAACTGTTGGGAAAGATCTGATCTTGGTTCAGATTTATATGAAAGATATTATATTTGGTTCCACCAGTACTGCATTATGTTAAGAATTTAAGGAGGTAATGAAGAAAATGTAACAACTCGGGTTTTTTGTATTTGAATTCGTATTCGTTTACCCAACTCGGGAATATATTTCGGATCATTCAAATTATTCAAAATCTTATATTTATTAGTATTTAAATTTTTTAGACTTATTTTATATTCATATAACTTTCAAACTCGTTAAACAACTCTTAAAAACACTTAAAATCGCTAAAAACGCGTTTATCGAAGTTTATTAACTATTTTTGCCAAAAATCAAGAAAATTAAGCTCCAAGTTAAACCTTTTAATATTATAACATATCCAATTTCATTCCCTAAATAATAAAAATGAATTTTAATAGTTATCATACCCGATTTCATCATTAATTGATTATTTTGTTTCCTAAATGAATTCGTTAACCAAATAAATAAATTCTAACTCTTATTATTATAACCAACCTATCAAGGAACCCTACATACATCTGTAAACATCATCCTCCTTCCCAAATTCGTGACTTAGGGTTTCATATTGGTGATCTCCTCAAGTTCTTCAACCTTTGGTTTGACTTTCAAGACTCAAGAACCTTTGACTCGTCTTTCTTGTCTTTTCCTCTAACATTCCCCCTAGGTGGTCTTCATGAAAATCATTTCTTTTTATCTCCTAAACAAAAGCCCTCAATAAATTTCACTTATTGAAGGAGATTTAATGGTCAATTTGATCCCAACCCGTTTAGGGTTCATAAAAAGTCAATTATTGTGTTTTATCAATTACTATAGCTTATGGTCAAAATTTGCTTTCGAGCCATAAGACTTTTTTGTTTTTTTTTTTTTGAAATTTTGAGTGTACAGGTCAAAACCCAAATCCCAACTCGATGTTCGGATTTTGGTTAGTACAAGCTCGCTTATTTGCTGAGAATCTCATAACCGAAGTTCTATACATCCGTTTGGATTGATTCCAACGGCTATGTTCTCGGTTTTGACTCTATTTTCTTATGTATAAGTCTCAGGTCTGTTTGGTTCGGATCACTCATCGCGTGAATTTTACTCGTTTAATCATTCTTTCAGTTTACTCACTTAATCATCGAGGTGAGTAATCACTCCCCTTTTTACTTATTTTAAACTTTTTAGGGACATATGCGTATTACAGTATTTATCTATTATCTACTATTCAAAAACCGCAATTGTTTAATCCTTGTGTGTATATCAGGTTATGCCTAACTTGCAATTTGCTTACATGTTTTATTTGAACGCATTTTTGTGATATTCCTCATTATAGTATGATCATATGACTATCGTCGGCAACCGATGTTCATTTTTATGGCAACGGTTTAGTCCTTGCTTGGTAACCAATGTCCATTTATATGGAATTGGTTGAGTCATTTCTTTATGGTTTGATTGATTGTGTATGTGCTATGGCTTAACTGCTTATCTCAGAGGAACAGTTTGCATCTTTCTTTTATTATATATTATTATTGTTGTGTCTTAAACTGGTGTTTTACTAACTCAACATGTGTTGTTGATAAACCTTTCTATTTTATATGCATATGCAGGTTATTGTTTGAACTAGTTGCGGGATTTAGTGAAGACTTAGTGAAGAACTTAAGTTAGAAGAATTTAATCAAGATTTAGATTTGTATTCATTTTTTGTTTAATGTGTTGTACTTTGTACTTGAATTATTTGAATCATTCAATCGAATTAAATAGGTATTGGCACTTTTAAATATTGCATAATAGTACCTTGAGAGCTGGGGTTGGGGTGTGACCGAAAATATTCGAGATGAGTTCGTTAGGGGAGATGACGACATTTCTGGGTCTAAAGGTTCGTCATATTTCGACAGGAATTTTGCTGCACCATGAGAAATATGTCGAGGACATGTTGGTGAAGTTTGATTTCCAAGATTCTAAGTGTGTGGTGACTCCTATGGCAGAAAGACCTCTTCTTTCATCTGTTCCTAAAGTGAAATCCGTAGATCAAACGTACTATCGATCAATGATCGGATCCCTGATGTATCTCACTGCCAGTCGCCCCAACATCATGTTTGTAGTCTGTCAATGTGCGCGTTTCTAGGCTAATTCTACAATTTCTCACTTAACTATTGTTAAATGTATTTTTAAAAATCTGAAAGGACAACCGAAGCTTGGTCTTTGGTATCCCAAAAACTCATATTTCGATTTATATGCTTTTGCTGACAGCAATTTTGGAGGCGATGATATTGACAGGAAATCTACATCTGTTGGATGTCAATTCTTGGGCGATCGCTCATTCATGGCAATGCAAGAAACAACAAACGGTGTCTATATCCACTGCTGAGGCTAAGTGCGTTGCTGCTTCTGCCTAATGCTCACAGGATATCTGGATGCAACACCAATTATTTTGTGATAATGATGTTGCTATTGCTATTGTTAAAAATCATGTTTAGCATTCTAAAACCAAGCACATTGACATAAAAATTCATTTCATTCGTGACTGTTATGACCGGAAATTGATCCACCTTGAACAAGTTCACACTGATAATAATGAGGCGGACTTATTTACAAAACTGGTCGGAACAGCCAGATTTAATATGCTTGTAAGGTTTCTTAAAATGCTACGTTTCGACGATTAAATCTTTTTTAGGTTAAATTTGTACATAAAAGTTTATTTCTGTCATAGTTTTTGCATAAATTTAGGGGGGGGGGGGGATTCAAAAATACAAAAAGAATGTGCGTGTGTTATAAAAGTAAAAAATTCAAAAAGAGTGTGCGTGTGTTTTCTAAAATTAAAAATATATCAAAATTTTGGCTTTTGGTTCTTTTTCTACATGGGAAGTGATATGATTATTTAGTTACTAGCTTTATAAGAAGCTTAAAAAATGTTTTTAAATGAAAATTTGATGCAACCTTTGGAAAATGATAGATAAATTGATTTTGTGTGCCTAACGTGTGAAGTTATTAGGCTAAAAAGGCTTTTGAACAATCATTGATATGTATGATAGCTTTCCATGATGCGTAAAAGTTTGAAGTAATCTAAACTAAATCTACTAAACTTACTGTGGAGAGTCATTTAGAAGATTTATGCTTGTCTCTAGATACATCTCTCCGAATGATATGAAGCAAAGCAATTACCTAGTCATACACGAGCCCGTTAGTGTCTTGATCACCAAAAATATATTGTTTCTTATTTATTGCTATTTAAAAAAATATAGTATATAATATTGAAATTAAAACTGTTTTAAAGCTCAAAGGGTCAAACTATAACTACAAGGGTGGGGCATTCAAGTTAGTCCTAAACACCCTGTATGTAAGGCTTGTAAGTCCGAACGACATATAAGTCCAACATTCAACCTTAAAGCTTAAAATTTATGTTTGTATAGTAAAAAATTAAAAAAAAAAACTTTTGATCAAGCACTAGGGGGGTGAAGTCAAATTGGGTGATCTGGCGAAAGCCAAATACGCTTTAAGAAAATATAAGAGGCATCATAGGTCCATAAGTGATGTCCATTTAAGCTTTATGCCTAATTGAACCTAATGCATATCACTGATGCAATGAAAATCATGTCAAGTATTTAATACCTGCTATTAACCTGTTCCCTGTGTCATAATAATGCTGAAAATAAATCATTGTGAAAACAACTTAATCAATATGATTCCATGTTCGGATCTTTTCATAAAAGTTTGCTCAATTTGACAAAACTGAAATTTGATCCCGAAATATGTTAGAACAACTGAAGGTTGGGTGTTAAAACTTGTATTATTTTGGTTTTTACATTTATTTTTCATTTTTATCTTGCGTTTTTTATTTTACCTCATACTTACTCTTGTCGAAACAAATGCGTTAAGGGATTGTTTTTATCAAACATGGACCTTGCTTGGTAGCTATTATGTGTTCTTGGCCCACTGGGCTTTGTGGTTTAAATTATGTTATTGGACCATGGGGACTGGTGTGCTCAAATTATGATTTCGGCCTATATGGTCTGGCCCAAAAGGCCATTGTTATCTTTTGTATGTTTTATTAATATTCAAAATCAAATGTGTAAATAATTTTCTCTCATCTAAATCTCATAAAAATCCTTATTTGTCGTCATTATTATCTTTGATCATCTAAGTATTCTCAATAATTGTTAAAGGTATATGAACTTTTAAAGGACTTATTCTCGGGTCACTGTTAATCTTCACCAAATCTGAATGAGTGTTTTGGGTTTAAATGGTTATTTGGACTGTGATAGTTGGATTGTGATATATAATTGTGATTTATGATTATAGTGTGTGTTTGGTTATATTTTGTATTTCAAAGAGTTGCAGGATCTCCATTAATGGCAATTTTGATGTGTTTGGGAAGATGACACAGGATTCGAGACGAAGTTCAAAGGGATTAAAGGCCCGAGATCATCGGAGATATCGGGATCCTGGGTTCTCCGGGATGGTTGACCGAAAACCCTTGGTCAACCAAAGAACCCCTGAGTATAACAAAGATCTAAAGGGTTCTCGGCCAAATTTTGACCGAGAACTCATAAGGTTGACCGAGAACCTTGGTTCTCGGATGTCAAGACCTATTTTCAACTGAAATCTCTTATGTTGGACCGAAAACGGCTATTATTGACCGAAATCGCTTATTATTGGCCGAAAACTCCTTTTTTGACAGAGAACTCATACATTTGGACAGAGAACGCTTTTAATCAGCTTAAGATTATTATTATTATTATTTGGACTAATTTACGAAACCAAGTTTATGTTTTCATTATTTCTATGGTTGGTCCTTATAATATAATTAAGTTATTAATATTAAAATATATCAAATCCAAAAGATAATTGATTATGGACTTAAGTGAATGCACTTCTAACTTAACTTGTTTGTTGCAGTCATGGCTGATCAAGCACCTCTAAAGTATGTTGATACACATAATATTGTTGGATGTCTATTTGATCCTCCTCCAGCTCACAATGAGTTCAAGTCTATGATTATGGGGCTGAATACTTGCAGGATTTGTCACACATTACGAGATTATCATGTGATCTGCTAGAAGATGGTGACTGATTTTTGGAACCATTCCTCTATCAATCAATGAGGTGTCAGGGGAGCAGTTACTATAGAGTCAAGATCCAAAAGAAGCCAGTAATTGTCTCTAAAGCCATTATTCATGAAATGTTGTTGTTTGTTGATCAACCTGATTACCCTACAGAATATTCTACTGAAGCTGTAGCAGAGATAGTGCAACGAATGGGATATGAGAGAACCTATCCTCCTGTCATCAAGAAGTTGGTTCATCGGTTCTTGATTCACACATTCTTTACGTGTGTCTCAGGATGAAAGTGGGGTTCTGACGAGATCAGCCACACTCAGATGTCGGTTGTGGTTGCTTTGATCATGGACTGAAACTACAACTACTTAAAGTTTGTGTTCGATGAGATGATAAGCAACCTGAAGGGGAACAAGAAGGAGATGTTTATGATGTATCCGAGGTTTCTACAGATGATCTTGATTCTCATTATCCTGAACTGAATCAATCTGTAAAGATGCTCGATCTGAAGGCCATGGGTCCAAATACCTTTGGTTTAATGAAGTTGTCCAGGAAAGGGGCTAAAGTGGTTTACCAGGGACTTCATCCTCTGGTAAAATTTGGTAAATTCGCATAAACTAAGGGGCTGTTTGGCAAGTGCTGAACCATTAAGTGCTGAACCGGTAAGACGTCTGAATGATTAAGAGACTCTGAACCAGTAAGTGATGAACTGGTAAATGTTGTTTAGTTGGACATCTGAATGACTGTGCAGAATGACTATTCTAACACTCTTAATTATTTCATGCTAAATGAAATACATATGTTTAGCCCGAGCTCTTAATATATGTACTGAATGACCAAACTTTCATTCTAACCATCCAAAATAAATCTTAAATCAAAATTTCATTATAACAACCAAAATACATCTTAAAACAAACTTTCATTATAACAACCAAAATACATCTTAAAACAAACTTTCAGTATAAACAACCAAAATACATCTTAAAATAGTTTACCAATGTACAAGTAACTTAGAAATACACCCACAATATGATCTATATGGAAAGCATAACTAAAATTCAAAAAAGAAACACCACTATTTCAGGATGCCTTAGAATGAAAAAAATGATGAATATAGGCAAATGTATGCATAAGTGTTAAAAGCATAAACTACAATATAAAGCAATTAAAAGTAATACACCAAATAGTCAAATATTCCTAGGTATTTCAAGAAAATGTAGCAAGTTCAAATATAGGGCAGAATTTAGAAGATGCATTCGAAGCTCTTGTCATTGTTGCACAAAGAAAAGAACGACATAGACATTTCATCGAAAAGATTGCGAACATAAATGACATACAACCAACACCCAATCATATGCTTGGGCATACTATGAGCACAACTGAAAAAAACTTAAATCAAGTAAGATTTTCGGTGAAACGATGATGAAAGACTTGTGCCCAAAACCAAAAAAAAAGGAAAAATCAAGCCATTGAAGACAACCAAACCACAATCCTGATCAACCACTAAAGATAATGTTTATGCTAGGTAAACAAATAAACAAAGATTGCATTCCACTACAAATTCATTTGTAAGCCGGCTACGAATTATAACAGGAAATCGGCGGTGAGTCAAAAATCAAGACAATTGGTTCAAAAGCCTAAAAAATGCAGCGAAACAAAACAAAAAAAACAAATCTGAACCGGTGCCAAAACATATCAAGTCACATGTATTTGCAATGAACTTAATGTCACACAATGAACCAAATTAGAGCCAATCACTATGCAAATTAGGATAGATGCAATAACAATATAGAACAAACATGAAACCAACATTATGAAAGTCAGGTCACAAACAAATTGAATTCAACAACTCCAAAACTCAATTAGACAAGAAATAAAAAATAAAAAAATGCATGAATAACAGAGAGGAAATCATAACAAAAAATAATAAATAATAAATAACGAATTAGGGTTCATACCAAGAAGACGAAGTCCGAAACGGTGACGAAAGACAATGATCACCCCATAGCTTTGCCAACTATTGATTAAACAAAATAACCTGCAACCATAAATAGAGTGTACTCATAAAGCAATCTAATTAACAAGTTGTTAAATAGTTTCAACTAACACAAGAAAGCTTTTGTCAATACAAATAAGAGAAATTAAAATCATAGAAATACTGAACTTCCAAAATCAAAGAAAGAAAAAACAATTTCGAATGAAGTCAATGTGAGGCATCGGATTGAATCTGAATCAATTAAATAGAAATCGATTCAATATAAATCATTTAAACGGAAATCGATTATTGAATCGATTGAGAATGAAATAATCAGTTGAATCAGAAATAGAGATTGAACCTGCTTAGGGATGAGGATAGAATCGATGGAGCAAAAATATATATGGTGTTTGGGTCCGGTGGCGGTCGAGGGTGCGGAAGAGAAGAGCGGTGAAGATTTATGGTGAAGAAGAGGAGAGGGAGAGGAGATGGTGGGGAGGTGAAGAAGGGTATATGTGTCTGCTGAATGGTTCAGCGATGATTTTGAGACTGAACGATTAAGAGGTGGCTGAACCATTAAGATGTTATGTTTTCACGAACCAAACATGCCTACCACTTACCGAGTCAGACCTTCACCTCTGAATGGGTCCATTAAGACCCAAACAAACACCCCCTAAAGCTGTTGTTGCTGCTGTTGTTGCTAAGGAACACGTTGTTCCTTTTCAAAGGCCTTCAACTACCTTTGAAACTATTCCTGACGATGAATCTGATAGTTCTCCGTCACAACCTTTGGAGACTGAACACCAAGTGCAACAATCTGTACCTACTTCTGAAAAACTTGAAGCTTTTGAGAGGTTTAAAGGAAAGCTCCAGTCAACTACATTAAAGCCACCTCAATCAGTTACTGTGACAGAAGATAAGCTGTTGAAGATGAGCCAGCCACCGATCTTATTCCACGAAAGCGAATAAAGAAGGATCCAAGACCTAGTGTGTTGGATAGTGATATTATGCCAATCGTTCAAAAAACACAAACTGAGCCTACTGTTGAGACTCAATCTGTACAAGGCCTATATGTTGAAGCCCAACACACACAAGATCAAGTTTTTGATGATATTATGCAAGAGTTTGACTTTGAAGCTCATATTCAGTCAACTACTGAACCTTCCGGATCATCTGATCCGATTGGACAAGAAAGCTCGAGTGCATCTGAGATGATTTCCCACATCCTTGCTATGCAAGACAGGTTTTTACAAGATAAGGGTAGGGGGATTGCTTTGGAAGCCGAGCCGGTCGATGTACATGCTTTGCAACGCAGGGTCTTTGAGCTTGAACAAGACTCTGTGGTGAAAGATGTACAGCATTCAAGAGCTTGAAGCCAGAAACACCGATAAAGACTCCAAGATTCAAGAGCTTTAGGCAAGCATGGGTGGTCTTACAGCTTTGTATTTTGATCTCCAACAAAAGCTCGTTAAATGGTGTCAGGTCCCCGATTTCAGCTGGATCTTACTTAATCATGTTATAACTCACACAGAATGTGTCAACAAGAGAGTTAATGACGGGTTGCTATATTTAGAAAGATGACCGTTTGTTAAAGGAGGAATCAATAACAAACATATGGTTGCTTAATCAATATTCAAAGGTAACCAACACAAACAAGATTCACTCAAAAGATTTCCATTCATATAATATTCATCATACAAATTGGATAATCAATTTAGGGTTTCTTGAAGGAAGGTTTTTACGTACATATCCTAGGACAGCCGTCACTTTCAAGAAAATACTCTTTCTTATCCAAAAGTGTAAAGGCTTAATCCGTAGCTGATCCGTAGGCGGCGTGCCCTAAAACATCCTATTTATAGGCCTGCCAACCAAGGACAGCTGTCATTCCTTCTAGAAACCCCAAAAATTAATACATATTCAAATTACATAATCACAAAATAATCTAAGTGTAAAACAAGTCTTCCGGGTAGGCTTTGCATCAATCTTCATTTTTCGAGTACGCTGTGTACTCTGCCATCCTTCAGGACTTGGTAACATAGAAGTGTGCTCGGGATCAGTTTTCGGGTAGACTTTACTTGAAGAGTATTTTACCAAGTAAAATACTCACCGGATAGACTTCAGTCTTCTTGACTTTGCCAGACTTTGCCCGACAAACCCTTATGAGCAACCTTGTTCTTCAATGGTCCAATTCAACTCTTTGCTATAAAATAACTTATTAGCAAAGTGTACTCGGGAGTACTGTTCCTTGCTTGAGTTGAACCTTGCCCGACATTACTTAATGATATTCCATTCAATCATCAAGCATGCTTGGACCACTATTATTAATGAATACATTTCCCGGTCTTCCAATCACTTGGCTTCATGGACTTGGTTAGCCGAAAGCTTGCTCGGAAGTGAACCTTACTTGGCTATGAAGAACAGACTTTCTTGATAAAGTGAACCTTGCTCGGAAATACATAAACTAGTGAACCCTGCCCGGCAATGCACTAATTTGCAAACCTTGCTCGGATATCCACTAAAGAAGACTACTTGAAGATAACCTTGCCCGATAGACAAAATATCGTACCCGGCTAAGTAAAAGCTTGCTCGGAGGTCTAAGATGTACCCGGATCCATACTTAGCGAATTCTGAGGAGGTTGAGAAGATTCCAATCTTCCATATACTTCATTTTGGTCAAATCTTTGTCTCAACAAATGGTTTGGAGATGAGTTTAAAGGGGGTGATGATAGAGGTGATAAGACTGTTGGTGATGAGCAAGACGCTCCTGTTGATAGCGGCTCTAGTTTGCGTCCTTCTTCAAATATTGATACTTCTACGTCTACCCAAGACTGTTGAACAAATGTAAAGAATCAAAACGAAGATGTTGATCAGGAAGAAGTCCAATCAAAATGTCGTGTATTCTGATCATCCGGACAAATTTGTGGTGGAACTCCAAAAGGGTTTCTCCGACAAGTTTGGTGATCGTTCGGGAGTCGTTTCATGGGGATACATTATTGATAAAGAAATGTGGTGAGTCAAGCGCAAGTCTGGGAATATGGAACACTACAAGAAGATGAAAGATTTTGGGTCGTGGACGAAGGTCGATTTGAGTGACTTAATACAAGCTCCTTTCCACAACCCAAATCATGATCCAAAGGCCACAAATTTCTGGAACTTTTTAAGCAATCAAGTTGAAAGAGGGTTCCCCGATATGCCTACTACTGAATCTTTTGACAAGAAAGCTAAGGGGTTTCGTGATCCTTATACAAATAAGCCAATGCTGAATGTAATGTTGCCTCCAACTGCTAAAGTGACGTCCATTCCGATCACCAAGAGATTTCCTGAAGGTACTCTTGATGAGATGAAGTTTTGGACGTATGATGGTGAGACTGCTACAGTTATTATACGGTTGAAGAAGGGACATTACCGTATTGTTGATCCGAGAGACTTATTGAAGTTTGGTGAAAAGGATGTCAAGACCCTTAGCGGATTTCAAATCTTGGCTGGACCACTTTATGAGACAGCTGCTAAGGAGTATACTAGTATGGTGGGATCGATTATACGCATAGGATTTATGGAAAGGTGCTTACAAAGAGGCTGATGCTGAAGTAATGGAGCACGAGTGAAGATCAAGCTATAAACCAATGGGGAGATCGTTGGGCTATACTTATGGTTTATACTTAATCTTGGTGGGCTTGGGTTTTGGCTAACATGTAACACCGAAATCACTTGATTTCGGTGGGCCGCTTGTATGGGCTTGGGCTTAGGGTGTTTAGTACTATATATAGTCTTTGTATTAGGTTATTATAGATGTTGATCATTAGTAAAACGGAGAAAGACGTGTGATTACATATTATTTGATTCTCATCATATTGTAATCATCGTTAAAGGGTTTAAGCACCCGACGTTTAATATAACGTGTGTTTTGAAGTCATTCATGAGTTGATTTGCTTTTTGTTCATCTTTGTTTTGAAGCAATTCGTTGTTAGTTTCCGCCTAACAACGGGTTTATTGATATCACAATGAAAGATCCTGCTCTGGGACTTACATTTATATATTGTACCTTTGTCAAAGATTTAGATTGTTTTTTTTTTGTAGTTCATTTCACACGTGTCGCATTTCTTTACACATTTTGAGCCTTTTGACGCTTTCTTGTTCTATGTTTCTTCATTGCGCTTACTGGTTTTATTTTCTAGAGACTGACATTCCGGTAGTGGTTTTATCAGCTTTTGCCATTGGCATGGCAGCTTATAATGTAGCCATGACGGAGATCTTAGTCATCCAGCCCTTTATGTGGGTTTAGGTTTTCACTTTTTGTGGGTTTTATCGGTTTAGGATTTCACTTTTTGGATTGTGCGGCTGTTTGAACAACAATCGTGATGCTACCTCTTGATATTGGTTTTCTTTACGACGTGATCATGCTACACTTTTTTGGTGTGGCAACTTATGTTGTAGCTATGGTGCGGTCCTGAGCCTTGGGTTAACAATTTAATATTTAATTTGCCCTATTTCAACACGATTTTATACTTGATTTTTCTTATTTTACACTTCATACCGTCTGCAATCTTTAATGTTGGGCATTCTTCATTTGCAGGTTTTTTTTACGGACCATCATGTTTAATTAATTTAATTGGTAATAACTCCTCACTTTAAGACTATGTTTAACATTTCTTTTTCTTTGTGTCATCATAGGCGCTTAGCCCATTTACGTGCTTAGGTTTTGCTAATTCATAAATTAGGTTGGTTTCGAATCCTTTATCTTTTCTTTCAGTCTCCTTTAACTCACCTGTTTCATGTAGCTCAAGAACGATCACACGTTGGCAGTCAACAACATAACCGAACCAACAACCAGTGCACCCGCAAACGAAGCACCAACATCAGCCGCGCTACCACCAACAACACCAGCACCTAAATATTATTCATGAAGGACGAATGTTTTGATAGAATAATTATAAAATTATACTCTTACTATCATAGCATAAATTATTTAAATATGGCAATTCAGATAGAATCAAATGTCAAGATTTTACAAAAGAATCATCAGCTTGTTCAATCTCTTTATTTCACAAACAATTATGAACCAAAATGTGTAAAAAGGAAACTAATGAAGCCATTGAGACTATGACCAATAAATCACACACCCTGTAACAAGAAATTCTAAGAAAAAAAATTAATCATACAAACATAACATGTTTGTGGAGTCATGTTTGTATTATTTGTCCATATAAAAACCAATTTCTATTTTAAGATCAATCGTATATCCAATCTAGCCGGAGATAGCTGCATTTAGAAGTATGTTCCAAGTATCTGGTAAACCAGGAAGACACCAATGGCTACAATCTAGACCAATGTGGTTGCCACTATAGTATGTTGGGTGAGCATCCTTTCGATATTGAGAAAGTGTTGTGATGTCGAGTAAGTAGACTGGTTTCTTGACTCGTGCTAACACTTTATTAAGTACCACAGACGCCATAGGTGTGCCCGCTGGATACCGTAAACCAAAAAATGGTTGGGTTTCTCCCTTGCACGATTTTGATGGCTCATTCCAGTCCTTTCCCCTGTGTGATTCATGTCAGAAAATTTAGTTAACACGTTTATGAAAATAGAAGGGCTGAGTTCGTTGTTTAACACGTTTATGAAAATAGATTTTGTGTCTGCTCTTAGAACAATCGTTTCTTCAAGGGTACGACAGTCCAAGCAGTTCGTTATACAGTAACAAATTAACGTCCGACTAACTGCTCATGCTATCATGCCCTAGAAGACGTAATGTTCAAAGAGAAGACACATAACATGTTAGTTGGAACCATGTCAAACACATGGCCTAGGTCATTCTGCTTCTTCCTCAATTTTTTAAACACGTTAATTGTAACCCATGTTGATATTGGGTAATTTGTTTTGTTACTGTATATTTTTGTAATGTATTTGTTTTTATAATTAGAAACACTATCTTACCAACTTACATCAAACAATAAGTTTATAAGTTAGTTTTATTATTATTACTACTACTATTATTGTAAAAAAAAATCAAAATTAGAGAACATACTCATAATGGATGGGGGAAATGCCTTGAAAGAAGACTTTGGTTTTCGAAGGGTCAACATTACGATTTACCCATCTCGACCATGTTGTCATCCCTTTGTAATAAGCCACAAGTCTATTCATGTTTTTGTATAATTTTCCTCCTTCGCCTATGTAATCCCACCTACATTCTGACTAGTTTAGGATCAAAGATATTAAAACTCTTATACAATGTGATTATAAAGTTAATGAACTTACGGTTGGTCACGACCCGTGTGAGTCCACCAATGCCATGAGTTAAAGATTAACATGTCATTTCCCATCCACGCGTTTCCTTGAATGATCGAGTCAAGTTTTAGCACGCGTCCTTCGTTTTCTTTAACAATGTCGACTAGAGTAGTGGTACGATATATTGACAGTTTTAGACCATAATCCTATTAAACAATAACAAATATGTTAAATATAATACATGCCTCGTTTATGGTAGTATAATTTTTTTGAATGACTATAGATTTTCACACTATGAGTTTTGAACCTTTAACCTCCTATTATACGACCATGTTTATGGTAGTATAATAGGTGTAGTTTTAACATCTCTTAGTAGATGATCGATATTGACTTAAAAATGATTTTTAATTTTTGAGTTTTATAAAATATTTATATCTACACGTACTTATTATTAGTTATTTTTTATATACTTTATAAAAGTAAAGTAATCTAATCTAATCTAACTATACTAACAAAAGAAAATAATAAAGATGATGTGGCAATCCCACATTCATTCTTGGCCTAATCTCTCTTCTCATTCATTTGACTTATCCATGGGTTATGGAGCAAAACCATATTGACAAATGAGTTATAATTTCCTTTCTAATTCTCTAATTTCTCATTTAATTCTACCTAACAATCCATGGGTTATGAGACAAAACAATTTTGAGAAATGAGTTATAATTTTCATTCTAATTTTATAATCTTTCATCTCATTCATCATAGTTATCCACGGGTAATTGATCAAAACAATTTATGCAAATATTGTATATAAAAAATCGATTTTATAAATTTGAGATTCTAGACTTCTTATTGTTTGTACTATATATTTTATTTTTACCTTTAATTTTGTTCATTTCTTTCAAATAATGAGATTTTTTATTTTTATTATTCGACAAATCCCGTGTAATACACGGGTTCAAAAGCTAGTTACTAAATAAATTAACTTTTTTGATTTGAAAACAGATAAAAGAAATTGAGAAAAATGGAAACAAATATATGGACGTGCAGATGAAATTGAATTGGTTGACCGGTAACCAAAATAACTTACATATCATAACAGAATTAACCGAGCCTGACACAAAATGGATGGTTTGACTTAATCTACTTTTAACACCAAGTTTTTAATTAAAAATTGGATTCTCGGGTACTGAATATCGAATGAACCGAACTAAACCATAAGGGGGGACGGGGCACCGCGTGAAGGAGATCCATCACGCGTGATGGCACCACTCAACACCGCCGCCGGTGGGCTATCATGCGGGTGATGGCAATGTTGCGTGATGGCCATCATGCAAGTGATGGAGGGTGATGGTGGGGTTCTCGAGGAAAAAATGACCGTTGCAAGCTGGAAGTAGCCGTTGGGAGGTGTTTTTTTTGGGGGGGGGTCACCGGAAAAAAAAACAGGGAAGAAGGAGTGTAAGAACAGGGAAGAAGGAGTGCTACTGCTGTGTTTTGTTAGTATTATTATTATTATTATTATTATTATATTTTAAATATAATTTACACATTTAACCCCTTAACTTTTACATTTCTTTTAAACAGAATTTAAAATAATTTACGAATTAAACCTTGAACTTTTGAATGCTATAAAAATTATATAAAAGTCGGCTAAGTTGGCGGAAACGTGACAAGGCCTATATCAACCATTTTTTGTCGGCTTTTATTTATGTATTTATCTTTGTAACATTTAATCTTGCAAAAAAAAAATAACAAAACAAAAACAAAAAATTTCCATCACACACCACCACATCACACCACCACCCTAGTAAAAAACCATCACATATGATAGATTTAGGGTTGGTGATGTGGCACCATTTGATTGAGTGAGATGTGTGATGAGTGATGCCACCACATCCACCACCCCTCCCCCCTAAGAACCAAACTAAACCCGTAAAAATGAATTTTATTATTGAATTTATGGATTATTGTTTTTATTTTCGAATGTTTAAGTATTTTATATATAAAAACAATAATAGTGTAGCATAATCTTTTTTAGCCCAAAATTTAATAATAAGGTTAATCATTAATTAACATATTTTTAGCCCAAGTTCAATGTACGGACAATCCTTTCCTTCCAAAACTAACAAACCTAGTTGGTAAAACTATGAAATTCTATATCAAATCGAGCCCATTATATATGAAAACTGGAAAAACATCATGGACCTAAAACAAGAGTTCCAAAAATCTAAAAATCCATAAATTTATCTTTGGATCGGTTGGAACCCCAAACTGAATAATTAATCCACAACACTAAAAGTAAGCTAAAGATACACTAAGGTAGTGGTTGGTATGCGAAAATTAAAGACGAATAGAATAGACTGTTGTGTGGGGATATTCAAAAACATCTTTAATTGTTCAATGGAATGGAATAGCGCATTATCTTGTCCATTTCATTCGCTCTTAAAACACCCATAGTTACATTCTCTTGATTTTTATTATTGCTATATTCTCTGTTTCACCTTAGATTATTGGTGATAACCACCATCACCCAAAAAGTAATATTTACCTTTTAAAAATTTAACAGAAAATAAAGCTGATCCATTAACGAGATAAATTAATAAATATTTACTTAAATTATTAGAGTTTTAATTAAAAACAATAAGTCATATTTATATATTTTCAAAGCCGCCTTTCGATTTGTACAATAAATGTAGCAGAAGTAACAAGCTGTAAAAGAGTATGATCATGAAAGTGGAAAAAGACGTTCACTTTTTCAACTAACGTAGACAAATGGGACATGAAACAATCAAAGGCGTGCATCAATTTCCTGCCAATCATTTCATTATTTATTTAAAATTAAACTAATATTGCATATTCTTATTTCTTTCTTGTAGTTAACGTTATTATAAAATAATTAAATTAACTGTACAAGATTAATAAAAACATTTAAGTAGTTTTATAAAAAAAGTTAGTTTTTTATTGTATATATTATTTAGTTATTTATAAATTCCAAAGAATATACAAAACAGTTTTGCTAACCATAGTAAAAAATAATTTTTATAATCATAACTCGAATAATAACGTAAGACTGTTCAATGAACGAGCAAAGTCGAGCTAACATCAACTTTTCTACCAGCTCTCTTTACTAGTAATCTTTAATCCGAACCGAAAACTCCATTTGAAAAGTGACAAAAGTCGAACCTATTACCAAATATAATAGTATAATATTCTTTATTAAGTGATTTCTTTTTTCTTCTTAAAGTTATTTCATCTTCTTGACATCATATAAATGAATTAATTAAACTTTACGTAAAAGAATAATATGCCAATAACGAAAAAGAAATGCGGAGGTAGTTGAATAGATAATAATGACCACAAGAAAAACAAATATCAATTAAAAAAAAATAAGAAACTAACTTGAAATGTAAGATAAGTAAGACTTCCACCACTTTTGACAAGTGTATACTTAGCATTTGGCACCCATGAATGAATCATGCAACTCAGTGAGATCCACATGTTGAAACTCAGTGAGTCACCCACAAACATGATCTTCTTTCCCCTCCATTTTTGCAAGAACTCCACCCCCATTAAACCTACAACAACCAATTCCGTTAAAAACCGAACGAAATCAATAACAATCATGCCTCTGCCACTAGGGCTAGGGACAGAGAGACTGCTTTTATCGAGACCTTTAATAAAAGAAAACCAAACAAAATCAATGTTTCCCATGTTAAAATATGTGTATTGCCACCCACCCAAAAACAGCAAAAAGAAAGTACAAACCTTGGAAGGTTACAGCCGAACGGTTGCCACCTGTACTTGAGATACGCTCTGTCGGGTCGCCGGTATTTGACGCAGTCGAATTCCGGGTCGATGAAAGGACAGGTAGCAGGGTTGTAAAGAGGGTAGGATGGATCATAGACCCATTTGCCTTTGAAGAAATTGCAAGAGTTGGCGTTTGAAGAGTTAAGGAAAGAAGTGGTGGCATTTATTTGATAGAAAAACAAAAATAATGACACGATTAGTAAAGAGGTGAAGGATCCCATTTCTAGGGTTTCGATCCAAATTTGTGGTCTTGTATTGGTGTGTTTAGGTGTATATATATTGACAGAATATAGGAAGAGAGAGGGAGCGTAAATTATACTGGTATAAATATAATATAATGAATTAAGAATATATAAATATAAATTAATATTATCTTTTAAAAAGATTGGTTCAGTATAATTTACATTTTTCATAAGATCATCTATCCCCAAAT
Source organism: Bidens hawaiensis (assembly GCF_021521415.1). Lineage (NCBI taxonomy): Eukaryota > Viridiplantae > Streptophyta > Magnoliopsida > Asterales > Asteraceae > Bidens > Bidens hawaiensis. The sequence goes on from NW_027492603.1 coordinate 142,302, forward strand.
TACAATATTCTAGAAATATTTAAGTATGAAGTTGTAGTAATTCCATTCATAACCATAACTCCGATAGTTAACTCAATGTTTCTTATACGAATTATATAAACTATGGTAGTCGTAAATATTAAGTGATAGTCCGAATGAGTCAAGGCAAATATGTGTTTGGATGCGTTGTTTTGGCATCCATTTTTCTCTATTTGTATGTTTTTTATTAGTTTTATAACTAGATTACTTTTATGAGATTTAACTTTTTGCCTATAATATAAACTATCAATAATGAATTCTATATACGTCGAAGCACGAAATGAAATCTGACCTGACCCATGACGGAGCTTCCACGGATTTCGAGATGAATGAACCGCATCCTGGTCTGCTGATCCTCTCATCCGGCTGCTCGCGATCTGCAGTGGCGTTTTGGGGGTGTGGAGGTGACCGCTAAGATGATCTTGAAGATCTCTTGTTCACAGACACAAAAACTGGTGGTGGCACCTACTGAGCATGACCCCATGATAAGGAGGTGAAGACCTCCTTATATAGAGTCTCATGGCCACCATCATGATACCCTAATGGGCCTAGCCCAATTAGGGCTACCTCCACAAACCTCCTCAGCCCAATAACAAATGTATTAGCCCATATAATAAAACAAACCAAATATAATAAATTTAGGATTGTAAACCGGGTTTAATACCATACCCCTACAAGCCCCCCCAAGTCCAGCGTTGCTCCTGGGCGCGCAAGCGCTTAGGTGGAGCGTTGGACTTTATAAGGTGTTAGGGCGGTTTTTTCCCTTTTATTCGGCCTTATCTTTATTGTCTTGAGTCTGGGAGATTTTCTCCATGATGGTGACGCGTTGTGATCCTTAAGATAATGGTGGTGTCGAGTTATAAGGATAATAAAGCTTGCGCGCGAGAGGCGTCTTACGAGCTGAGAAATAAAGCCTGCGCGCGAGAGGCGTCTTACAAGCTGGGTAATAAAGCATGCGCGCGAGAGGCGTCTTACAAGCTGAGCAATGAAGCCTGCGCGCGAGTGGCGTCTTACGAGATGAGAATAATAAAGCCTGCGCGCGAGAGGCGTCTTACGAGCTGAAAATAATAAAGCCTGCGCGCGAGAGGCGTCTTACGAGCTGAAAATAATAAAGCCTGCGCGCGAGAGGCGTCTTACGAGCTGAAAATAATAAAGCCTGCGCGCGAGAGGCGACTTACGAGCTGTAATAATAACTGAGCTGGCGCGTGAGGCGACTTACAAGCTGTAATAATAACAGTAGCCTGCGCGCGAAGCGTCTTACGGCTGTAATAATAATGTAAACCTGTCCGCGGGGCGTCTTACGGGCTGTAATAATAATGGAAACCTGCGCGCGGGGCGTCTTACGGGCTGTTAATAATAATAGTAGCCTGCGAGCGAAGCGTCTTACGGGCTGTAATAATAATGTAAACCTGCGCGCGGGGCGTCTTACGGGCTGTAATAATAATGGAAACCTGCGCGCGGGGCGTCTTACGGGCTGTTAATAATAATAGTAGCCTGCGCGCGAAGCGTCTTACGGGCTGTTATAATAACAGTAGCCTGCGCGCGAAGCGTCTTACGGCTGTAATAATAATGTAAACCTGCGCGCGGGGCGTCTTACGGGCTGTAATAATAATGGAAACCTGCGCGCGGGGCGTCTTACGGGCAATGAAAGTAATGATAATAAAAGCTGGCGCGTGGCCGACGGGTTTATGAGGATTCCCAACCTTCAAGTATGGCGGGGAGCCGTATAGGAAATTGAGGATTCCCAACCTTTAAGTATGGCGCGGAGCCGTATGGGAAATTGTGAGGATTCCCAGCCTATGGCGCGGAGCCGTATGGGAAATTGTGAGGATTCCCAGCCTATGGCGCGGAGCCGTATGGGATATTATGAGGGTCCCCAACCCTTAAGTTTGGCGCGTAGCCATACGGGATATTATGAGGATTCCCAACCTTTAAGTTTGAGCTAAAGCTCATATTTTTGGGCTAAGGCCCTGACGTTTTAGAGTTAAGACTCGTCAACGCGTTTGAGCTTGGAGCTCACGCATGTATGTTTTACTTCGCTTTCTTTTTAATTTGATGTCAATATAATGTTGTCATATTGCTCAAATTAGTAAAAGGAAGTGCGAAACATGTATGCGAAAAACTTGTATGCGGTGGCGCGAATGCAAAACTGCTGTGGCGAAGTGATCGCCGGGAGCGCGCATGCGGAACCCGAAGTTGATACGCGGTGGGACGCGTAATCTAAAGATTTTGAATGCGTGAGCATCTGTGATGTGTGAGCATGCGTTACGCGTGAGCATGTGATATGCTTGAGCGTACTTGATGCTTGAGCATGCTTGCTGCTTGAGCATGCTTATTGCTTGAGCATGCTTGATGCTTGAGCATGCTTGCTGCTTGAGCATGCTTGATGCTTGGGCATGCTTATTGCTTGAGCATGCTTGATGCTTGAGCATGCTTGCTGCTTGAGCATGCTTATTGCTTGGGCATGTTTATTGCTTGAGCATGCTTGATGCTTGAGCATGCTTGATGCTTGAGCATGCTCATTGCTTGAGCATGCTTATTGCTTGAGCATGCTCTGCCTTCATGTCTGGGCGCGCGCGCGCGACCCGCTGAGGCGCAGAGTAATCGCCTGGGCGCGCGCGCGACCCGCTGTGGCGCAGAGTAATCGCCTGGGCGCGCGCGCGCGACCCGCTGTGGCGCAGAGTAATTGCCTGGGCGCGCGCGCGACCCGCTGTGGCGCAGAGTAATTGCCTGGGCGCGCGCGCGACCCGCTGAGGCGCAGAGTAATTCCCTGGGCGCGCGCGCGCGACCCGCTGAGGCGCAGAGTAATTGCCTGGGCGCGCGCGCGACCCAAAGGTTTTGAATATCCACATCAGGTAGGTTTTATGTAAAACCAACAGATCTGATAGGGTTTATAAACCTATGAATATGAGGTGTGGCTGCTGCTTGGACGAACCCAGATCTGAAAAACCAGATCTGAGGGTTTTCCCCAAAAGCTCGTTGTTTTCTTCCTGTTTCTTCCAGATCTGGAAGTATTTTCCAGATCTGAAAACACAGATCTAAGGATTTCCCCCAAAAGCTTGGTGGTTTCCTCCTGCATCTTCCAGATCTGGAAGTATTTTCCAGATCTGAAAACATAGATCTAAGGGTTTCCCCCAAAAGCTTGGTGGTTCTTCCTGAGATTTTGATGAACGGATCGGAGGGCCGAGAAGAGAGGCCAGTGTGGTTCATTGCGGTCCCACGGATGGCGCCAATGTCGAAGCACGAAATGAAATCTGACCTGACCCATGACGGAGCTTCCACGGATTTCGAGATGAATGAACCGCATCCTGGTCTGCTGATCCTCTCCTCCGGCTGCTCGCGATCTGCAGTGGCGTTTTGGGGGTGTGGAGGTGACCGCTAAGATGATCTTGAAGATCTCTTGTTCACAGACACAAAAACTGGTGGTGGCACCTACTGAGCATGACCCCATGATAAGGAGGTGAAGACCTCCTTATATAGAGTCTCATGGCCACCATCATGATACCCTAATGGGCCTAGCCCAATTAGGGCTACCTCCACAAACCTCCTCAGCCCAATAACAAATGTATTAGCCCATATAATAAAACAAACCAAATATAATAAATTTAGGATTGTAAACCGGGTTTAATACCATACCCCTGTCGAAGCACGAAATGAAATCTGACCTGACCCATGATGGAGCTTCCACGGATTTCGAGATGAATGAACCGCATCCTGGTCTGCTGATCCTCTCCTCTGGCTGCTCGCGATCTGCAGTGGCGTTTTGGGGGTGTGGAGGTGACCGCTAAGATGATCTTGAAGATCTCTTGTTCACAGACACAAAAACTGGTGGTGGCACCTACTGAGCATGACCCCATGATAAGGAGGTGAAGACCTCCTTATATAGAGTCTCATGGCCACCATCATGATACCCTAATGGGCCTAGCCCAATTAGGGCTACCTCCACAAACCTCCTCAGCCCAATAACGAATGTATTAGCCCATATAATAAAACAAACCAAATATAATAAATTTAGGATTGTAAACCGGGGTTAATACCATACCCCTACAATATATATTTTTACACTCGCTTTTTATATTCGAAAGGTCTCTTTTACTTTTATATTTTATTGTTATCATCGTATTGTGGAAATTATAACTAGTGTTAGAAAGTAAAACTATTTATTATTAAATTTTATATATTAGTTACTATGTATAAATGTAAAAATAAAAAAGAATAATAAACAACTACATTTGATTAATTTCGTATATACTTTATGAACATTATAAATATAATATACACATATAAAACTTAAAAATAATATATACGTGTTTACAAAATAACTAAAATATTATATATACCTTTATAAAATAATTAAAAGTTAATCCGACAATGACCATGTAATTATCTTTTATAAAGGATTATATTGTGAAACACTTTTGTGAAATGACGTGTGTTAATAAATAAGAAACTTTATTAAATTTCTCACAAAAAAGCACATGGCATGAAAATAAGTGGAATTATATGGATATTTAAACATGATATAGGCTATGTTAAAACGGCACATGGCATGTAATGTAATAGACTGTTGTATACCTCCAAAACTCCTTTAAAGTTTTAGGCTTGAGATAAGGGTGAAAAAAAACTATAAAAGCATGTTTTAATTATAAATAATTTAATAGTTTTGTTAATTGAGTTATTTTCACAACCCAATATGGATCTAAAAAATTATAACAATGACAATAATAAACAAGTTATTAAGGTAGCCCATATAAAACACACAGGGTCGGGTCTCAACAAGGGCAGAGTGGTTGACAGAGCCCCAACCCAACACCCCAATAGGCTCAATTTTTTTAAAAAAAATGTATATACATTTTTATGAAAAAAATATATATAGTTAATGTTCAAACACAATTACACAACCACTAGCTTGGGCTAGTGCAAAAGGGTAAGACTCTCAACTAAAAATGGTCTAGTCTCACTTGATACATGTGACATTCGTCAATTCCATGTTAACTCCGTTAACTCAACTCCGTCAATTCAAACTTAAAGATCACTGAATCTATAACGCATGCCTCATTACATTTAAACTAGGGTTTAAATGACGCTTGACACTTACTACATGTGTAGTCTTTCGGGAATTGCACCGAAACGCAAACGAGTTGACACAAACCATTGGTGAATAAATGAAAAACGTCAAAACAATAATTATGTGATAATTATGTGTTAGACATATGTGATACTTGATTATATTATATGTGATGCTAGACAAGAAACAAGAACTAGTTAAAATAAGCTAGAAAAGTACAAACTAGATGTTGAGGGACTAAAGTGTAACATGTTATTATTATTAATAATAATAAACCCTAACCTCTTCTCCCTCTCTCTCTTCCCAAACCCGACGGCAGCTACCCCCCCTCCTCACGATCGGCTCACACACACACACACACATATCTCTTGGTTTTTGATCTTGTTTTTCACAATTGAAGCATCCTACATCCGTTTCTAGCTATCTTCTACCTTCCTCTTGCTTATTTTTGTGCTTTTGAAGGTATAATTATAAACCTTAGAATCTGGAAATTATATATATGATGTTCATATGACTTGTTTTGATTAGATGATGGTTAATTATGTATTGATTGTTGATTTGATAACTAGAATTGATATTATTACATGTTAATTGTTTGTGTCTTTGATTTTGAGATCAAATAAAACCCTAATCATGTATGTAGTGTATAATTGACGTGCATGGATAGTGGTTATGGTGTCTAGAATGTCATATGAACGGATTATGATCTATAGATGGTTAATATGTTGAGTTTGGTTGCAAACAGTTTCTGGACAGATTGTGTTGCTGATGTTCAATTGACTGTAACGGGATGTAAATGTGAAAACTGGTTGAGATTATTGATACTACAGTGTACTAGGTTGAGTCTAGTTTCTAAAGAATATAAATTTGCAATTTTTGGACGTGTAAAAGTTAACTTTTATGATTTTACAAAAACGTTGTGCAAAGCTGAGTTGTGAGACCTGCTGTTAGGTTGTTTTGTAAATATTATATCTCATGAACTACAAGACCAAATGGGTTGGTCCCACTTCTGGAAGTTAACTTGTTGAGTTAAGAACCTAACCTAATTGGTCTTGCATTTGTTGGATTTTTCGTTTAACGGGAATTACAAATAACATTCTGTTATGCATAAATTTGACTGTTGTGAGTTTGCTGTAGTAAATTAATCATTGTGAGAAGTATATGTGGAATAAAAATACAAAAAACTATGTTCTGGAAACCTAACACATGTATGCTTTTGTGATGATTTTTGGTAAATTAATTGAGATGCTATGATCGGTGGAATAGTACAATCTTTCAAGTAGAATTCTGTCTTGGTAAAGTTAACTGCCGAACTTTGTTAAAATGCATGAAAAGTGCTAGTTGCTAGTTAATTGTTATAATTTGACCAAATTGCCCCTGCGGGGAATAGTTGCTAAATATGTACACTATAAATACTTGACACGTAGATAGTCATTCACAACATGTAACGTATCACAAATGTACTTGTTAAAGTCACACACGATTCACAAATGAAACACGAAACGTAATATTTGCATATGTATTACGTGCCGGGTCTAGAGACTCGTTAATAGCTTGAATACTTAGAAAATCTCTTTGTTGTTTTAGAACGCTAGAGAGAGTTTTCTGTGACGCGCATCACTTGGTGATTTATTTTTGGGAATTCTTCGCAAACAATGAGTTTCACTTTCCCCTTTTAAACTCTTTAAACGCTTTTCACTTGGGGGAGATAACATACTCCGAAAACGCTTTTAGATTTTGTTAGTAAATTATATATCACTTGTAAAGGCTAAGTGGCAAACGAAACAATTGAAGTCCTACACATCGAACCGTTTAATATTGGATAATAGCGAGTCACTGTTGAGTAGTACTACTGGGTTTGACAAACCCCACCCAACGCTAAACTCGACTGGAGGTCGAGTGGGCGTAATTTTGGCTAACACATTACCATGGTCTGGATGACCTGTTGGCAAGGCACTTGATAAACAGTCAGCTTCGGTGTCGAACACTTAGTAATACTTGTTGTATAGGCTAGCTACCTATTGATATATAATTGATTTAACACTATATGGTAACGCTAAACGCAAAACGCAAAACGCTAAACGCAAAACGCAAACGTAACGCTTTATTGATATAAACTTGTGAACTCACCAACCCCGTGTTGACACTTTTAGTATGTTATTCTCAGGTAGCCGAGGCGGGCGCGCGGTATAGGATCATGCATTGCTTGAAACGCTTTTGTTATGCAAACTATTTTAAAACTGTTATCATTGGATTTAAGTCGTCCTGCGTGACGCAACATTTATTTTATGGTTTTTACGCTTCCGCATTTAATTACTCGTAAACGTTTTCGTGGTTTGAAAACTTTGTTTTATGGTTTGATTATAACTAATGAATCCGATCCTGTTAGTTCACACCCTCTAACGGTAAAACTCCGTTAATGGATTTTGAGGGTGTGACAATACATGTTTAAGTCTATTTTTATAAAGATTAAAGTGTTTAAATCCAACAAAAAACATCTTTTACTTAAGGCACAATTTTTTTCGCCTACGGCCCAAATTTTTTTAAAAATTCTTAAAAACGCTCGGAAAACACAAATACGAGTTTTTTTTTCAATAAAAAAATTAAAATAACAGCGCTAATTTGAACTGAACCCATGGTCTATGTTTCATTGGATATTTGGAGAGAAAGCGTTATAAATACAACTTTGTTGAGTTGTGAAAACCATTGAAACTCTAATGTGTGGTTAAGATGAGGCCACATTTGTGACTTTCTTATTTTTAATTTAATAATAATAAATGACATATTGGTATTTTTCCATTGCTTCACTCTCTCTACTCATGTACTACATCTTACTAATAAAGCAACAATGAAGGTTCAAATATCATTCACCAAGATGTCACTTCCAATTCGTTCTCATCATTCAAACTACCGAGGTTCAAATATTTGCAAAAAGAGGTTTCAAATAATATGTCGTTTATTACAATCGTATATCTAGGTGGTCGGTGGTGGTGATGGGTGGCGTCGGAGTTGTAGTGGTGGAAATCAACGATTAGCGGTTTGAGTTGATAATGATGATGGGCAGAGATGCGGCGAGGAGTGGGCGGCGAAGGTAGCTTTTTTACGGCGACGATTTGCTGGCAGCGGTTCAGCTTTTTTAGATAAGATGTTGTTTCAACCTCACTATTGTTTCCCGGTAACCATCGAGTTGTTGTACCCACACGATTTTTAAGATATGATCGAAAATTTTATTCAGATCTGATCTAAATATCTTTTTCAGATCTGAATAAAAAAAGAAATTTTTGAGTTTGAGATCATTATTATTTTTACATGAACATTTTACAAGTTTTATGGATGCTTAAATTTCATTGCTTTTTTTTTGTATTTTGGTATTGATTGTATATAGGTAAATAAATTATTGGACTTGTTAGCTTGTAGTTATGGTTTGATTTTGGTTTTAGTTTATATTGGTAGGTGAAATCTGATGTTATAAAACTCTAATTCGATCATATGTTTTAAACAATTAACATATGTTTTGAACATATGTTATAGCATTATACTTATGTTTTTTGTTGATTTTAGTATGCTGTTTTTTTTACACAATTAACATATGTTTTAAACAAGTAACATATGTTTTCTTTATACAATTAGTATATGTTTTATATTACTTCCAAACAAAAAACCCGATAAGAGATCGGCTTGTGGTGTGACAGATTTCCAAAGAGTGCCGAAAAAATGCCGATTTTTGTTACCAGAAACTTCTGAAGAGAGAGAGAGAGAGAGAGAGAGAGAGAGAAGTAGGAAAGAGAAAATTGAAATGATTGGAGGAAAATAAAGTTGAAAAGTGGTTAGAGGAAAGAGATAACGTAAAAGAAAAAATAGGAAAAAGAAAGTTATGATAGGAGGAAAGAGAAAATTAAAAAGTGGTTTGAGAGATTTCCAAATAGGAAAAAGAAACTATGATAGTAACCCGTGTTACACATGGGTAAAAAAAACAAATAAAGCCAAACTACAATAATCCATTATATATAGCCAAACATCCAAACATTTTATCTAGGGCTGACAATTTATACACGAGACACGAATACACGACACATACCTACACGACTTTAACAGGTAACAGGTAAGGCCTTAACAGGTGTCGTGTACTAAACAGGTAGACACGAATTTACCTGTTAATTTTTGTGTCTAAACAGGTAAAATACCTGTTTACCTGTTAAGTACATGTTAAGTACCTAGTTAGATTTTTATAATTAAATATATATTTTAATTATAAGTTATCATAAACCCTAAAGTACTAAAACATTCTCGCTCTCTATTTCTCAGCCATCACCACTCACGAACATTCACTTTGTGGCTTTTGTTTCACTATACAGGTTGTCAAATATGTGTTTATAAAAGCTCTTATCGTGTATTATCGTGTTTTATCGTGTATACCAGGTATTAACAGGTTCATGTTCGTGTTTGGGATACAGGTACACGATAAGTTTTCGTGTCGTGTACAGGTATACACATTGCATGTTCGTGTCTTATCGTGTACGGGTATACACGATATGCCAGCCCATTTTTATCTCAAACTTAAATAAAGTCAAACAACCAAACGTCATTTTTATCTCAAACATAAGTATAACCAAACATCCAAACATGGATAAAATTTTCCCAAAAACCAACAAACATAGATAATGCGTCTCAAAAACCAAATGAAATAATCAAACAAAACTAAAAAGTCTCCAAAATTAATAGAATAACAGTGAAATCAATTCATTGTTTTTATTACCAAACGTTAACCTTTCATTTGGAATCCTTCTCCATTTTTTGAGTTAAAGGTGTCACACCCATTAACAAATGCATCACTGGTGGTGGGCTTGCCTTCAACACTCACTGCCTTAAACTTAGTCGCCGACATGCTAGCTTGATCGTCAACTTCAAAAACATCCACAAGTTTTCTCTTAAGTTTATTATCAGAAGAGGTAATGGATCATTTGATATTATTGGCTTCATCCTGAGCATCCACATTAGAACTTGGAGTTTGATTATCACCAATATTATAAATATGTTATTAAAAATAAGATAACAAAAGCTAAACATGTTAGACGACTTTTTATTACATATATTTTTTAAAGAAGAATTTATATGTAACACAAATATCTACCTTAATGGAAACAGAACCAGATGATTGGAATTCTGAAACATATGCCCCTACTATAACCGAATCGAAATCGGATGGATAAATTATAAATGGTAAGATAATAACTGTTAGTTTAAATTATCATAAATAAGTAAAAAATTAATAATTATGTTCTAATTATTTAAGATAATTACCGGAGGACCAAAAAGCCTTTTCTCAATTTCTAAAATAATACCACTATCATCAGTAAGCTTGTTTATCCTATAGTCTTCAACATTATTTCTGAACTTTAAGTCAGCAATGTCAACTTTGAAAGGGAATTTCTTTTCTAGCAGACAATCTAACTCATAGGGGAATCAACCCTTTGCGATAACATTCTGTAACATAATTTAACCCAAAAGATAAAATACATGTCGTAAGAAAAAAGAAATAATCATAATCATGCATAAATTATGATAATATAATTAAATTATTTACAAAATCAGTTGAACTCAAACCTCATCTTCAGCACCAATTAAATCACTGGCTGTTTTGTTAATCAGCAATTTAGCAACTCTATCAAAGAGGTTCAAAGAAACAACTCCAGTGGAATACCACTATCTTTATCTTATGCCTACAATATGGGTTAAATATACGTTAATTAAAACTAAACAAATAGTAAAAATATAAACCAAAGATATTGAACAAAACAAACAAAAACTAAATTTTATATACTTGTTTTTGTATTTTTCAATTTCAAATAAGAAGTTGTTGATAAACACACGGCTCATATTCGATCAAAAAGAAATGGAGACATAAACTTTCACTACAGAAATTAAAGATATTGAATGACACAATATTTCGAAGATGAGACATTTAAAGTTAAATGACATTAAAAATGTGTGTCAACAAAATAGCCAAAATATCCTTTATTATCAGAACCAATGTAATACTTGATTCTACCAAATTGAAGTAAAATAATGACATGCCCTTTCTCAAAATGATCATTGACATATTTAGACAATTGTGATGCATAATAATCCTAAAGTGTGAGATATATATAATTTAATCTAAAAAAAACTTACATGTTAATCAACATATTGTAAATAACATATGTAAAATAAAGGTTTTATCAATATTATTACCATAAATCATAGATCTTCATGGTACATTTGTTTTTGTCATTCAAATTTGAGCTGCTAGTCTTGAAGACGTGGACCACGTGACCAATGGCATCTACAAGAAGCAAATGTACTTGTAAAAAATGTTGCAGAATTAATAAAATAAATAATCTATACTATTTAATAAATAAAGCTTTCTAAATGCCACACGTAATCACTATATAAAACCTTACAAAATTTTCCCTCCTCTCTCTCATATTATCTATACTATTTAATAAATAAAGCTTTCTAAATGTCACATGTCATCACTATATAGAACCTTACAAAATTTTCCCTCCTTTCTCTCATATTAAATACATTTCTCTTTTTAATATTTCATTTTGAATTTTTAATAATTTCATCCTAATTTAATAGAATTAATACCATCATAAATATGTTAATTTGCTTAATATAAAACATATTGCATTAGTTATTAATATTAGAGTTTTTATAAGTAAATAATATGAAACGGGTGAGTTTCTTTAACCGGTTAAAATATCAAACATTGTTTATGTCAAAACAATTTAAGATTAAAATGAGTTTTGGTCCACGAGTTGGTTTAAAAAAGTAGTCATTTACAACTAAATTTTGATATAGAAAATAACAAAGAAAATTTATGATTTATGAATTTTCTAACATGTTTTTATTTCCAAATTGCGTAATGTGTAATTTTTTACCGTATAATATTTCTTTATATATGTGATACATTTTTTTTTGTATTTCACATTATATTATTATTTAAAAAAAATTACTTATTCTAACCCGTGTGCTACACGGATAACTAACCTAGTAAATAATAAAATAGAAACAAAATAGTATTTACATGTAAAATGAGATGCATAGATATAGTGGATTTCAATGAAATCTCTTTGTTAATTATTGATTCAAATGAAGTTATTTTGAAACCAAACATACGACCTTCAAAGTTTTGACACGGATTGATATGGGTGTTTGGTTCCAAAACCAACTTGTTGGGACAATCAATTACTCTATAGTTGGATCCATTCAAACCCACGCTAGGATTCACAATTGTGAGAGTAGAGTTTCCGTTCAAGAACCTTTTTAAATGAAAAATATCTGGTTTAAAAGCCGTAGCTTGCATTCGATTCGCCTGTCATGAATGAAATAAGAAATTATGATAAGAATTATGTGTAAATAATAAATCAAAAGATAGTTATCATAGATAAAGGAGAATACATAATAATAAAATACTTACATCTTGATCCATGAAGACCATCTCCATCAAAAAATCCTCATTGACGTGTTTATTATCCTTGATGGTCCATACTCTTAAAACTCTAACCTCGACTGTTGATGGATATGTTTTGAGAACATCGATTTCGTTCAACATTGTAAAAGTTTCAACTTCCATTGTAGTCTGCTTTAAATAAATTTATAAAAGACTTTAGTGAAATAATAGTTTAAAATATAAAATATGAAATTAAGGGTTAGGGTACTTACATTGTTGAAGATTTCAGAGGCAAAAGATTTTTATGATTGTGAAGAATGCATATATAAGTGAAGGTTATATAGTATATGTGGAGATCATTATTTTTGTTAAACCTCGTATGTTTAGAAACATTCTAATTATACAACCTATAAATATACAACATATAGATAATATTAGTGAATATATGAATCAATTTAGTCAACAAAAGCTATATAAATAGAGAATCTTCCGGACTTTAATGTTTATAACTACCAAAAATCACACAAACAAAAAAAATATACATAAACATCCTAATTATAGCTACTTTTCTTCTATAACGTATTTCTAGTCAAACTTTTTAATTTAAATTGAATTTCAAATTATGTAAACATTAATTATTTTTATCAAAAAAAAATGACAAAAGATTTAAACTTCCAAATATAACTAACTTAATTCAAATTCCAGTAAAACAATAAATTGGATTTGCAAATATTTGAAATTTCCGATTATTATATAAAAATATTTTATATGATATAAATAATTTACAAAAATATTAAATAAATAAAATATAATTAAATACAGGTAATTCAAACAATCAGAAATTAGCATGCATACGAACCAGAGATGTGTATAAAGATTGTACAAGGGGGCAATCTTATGTGCATCAATTGACCGGAAATCATTGCCGAATCTATTGGCCGGAGAAACAAATCGTTGCTGAAGACGCATCAATTGAACAGACATGACGGTATTGGAGAAGTCGCTAAACATTGAAATAAAGGAATTGAACGGAGAAAAATCTATGGTTGATAGTTATTGTAGATGACGGTCATAGCCAGTTGAGAAAAAAATTAGGGTTGATATAGTTGAGAACAAAAGGTGTATACAAATTAGGTGTTGGGTTATAACCTCGTGAAACGGGTGGCGTGGAGTTTTGTTTATGTTGATTAAAATAAATTGTGAATATGTGGAAAAGATTTACATGGAACCATGATGACATGGATGTATAGGTGGACACCCTAGTTGAAGGACATGTGGACCATTGTGTTGCTTTAATAGTATTGTAAAATGTTTATTGAAATTGATTTTAGTTTTTTATTCACTTTTAATATGGACCACACAAATCAATTGAATTGTTTGAATATGTGGTCTAGGTAGAGTTTCAATGGTTTTCACAACTCAACATGGTTTTCATTTTAACCCACGCGCGCACACACACACACACACACACACACACATATATATATATATATGGAGGTTATAATATGAAGTAATATTTTCTTAAAAAGTGTAGGAAGAGTTTTCCACCATTAGATTAAAATCAACAAATAAGGGTAGGATTGTAATCTTGGTTTTTTGCTTATTTTGGTATGTAAATAACTAATTAATATTGATCCATATTTTTTTGCTTTTTAATAGATGATCAGTTTCAATTAAAAAAACCCGACATTACCCGTATAACACAACGCAAACAACACACCACACAATCAAAAAGACCAAAATTAACACCCGAATCATGATGGTCGGGTGTAAATCATATACTTATATGTATTATTTTATATGTTTTAGTTAGTTTATTGTGCGAACAATGGTACTTCATACGTGTTTATATGTTGCAGGTCTTTGAATGTTAAATATGCTAAATTGGGACTTGTACGAGCATGGGATGAAGTCTTGGGATGATCGGAGAGTAAACGGAAGCTAATCAATGTGGAGAATTGAGCCTCAGCATGTTATACAAGCGTTGGATTGGAAACAAGACGGAAATATGGAATTTTAGGTCTCAGCATAACTTACTCTGGTCTTGGCGTAACTTACTCCAGGACCTGACATAAAGGGCGTAAGCAACTTATAAAACAGTTGTGTTTGGCGTAGGAAAACAAGACCTGGCATAACTTACGCCGGGTACTGATATGTGACGCGAACTTACGAGTTTTTTAGGGTATAAAAAGGAATAATAAACCCTAACTCGTAGAAAACTTCTCTTAGCCATTTTGGAACATCTTGGGACGATTTTTGTAGCTAGGAAACACCAATAAACATCATTCGATCGATGCCTAACGGATTCCAATCATCAATTGAAGATCTAATGGCTACCATGAGAGGCTAATCTCTCTTATTCATTCCCGGGATGTAGAGTTTGTATTTATTTCAGTTTTGATTGTAACCATGAACATACTATTCGTAATTATCTTTGATTGATCTATGAGTATTGATATTTAGTATTGTTGTGCATTCAATCGGTTTAGGTTTACGTTGATCAGAATGATTAGTTTGTCGGTTGCTATAGTAATTACTCATAGGGTTGTTTGACTAAGTTTGAATACAATGAAGCACACAATTGCCCTGAGTTGAGTCACACTGGCATGGACCGTTTGATAACCAGTGCCATGTGTTAGCAATTGTTGGTGCCTAAGGTTTAACTTGTTAATTAGTCTTTAGTCAGTCTGTGATAAGTAATCTGTTAGGTTGCATGAGAAACTTTTTAATTACATTCTTGAATTGCTTGAATTCGTTAGTTGCTTGAATTCGTTAATTTGCTTAATCTTTATTAAAACCAACTTATTTGCTTGTGTGATTAGCACTAAAATCTATTACTTCATAATATTAAAAATCTGTTACACGATTACATTGGCCGCATACTCCTGGTGGATACGATACCTTATTTACCCTATCTACTTAGGTTAATTAGGTTTTTGAATGATTCAAACGACGATAATCAAAATGGCGCCTTTGCCGGGGAGTTAGTGCGCTTAGTGTTTTTCGTGTTATTTGATTTTTGTGTTTATTTTAGTTAAAATTTAGTTTTTAATTTTCAGTTTTTAGTTTATTTTTATTTTTTTCTATTTTACGCGGGGTTGTGTTGTTTGTGCAGATAACAGGTTTATGCACACCCGCCACTCGGGCAGACAGTCACCGTTAATTTTCGAGCCCAAAATTAAGAGATTAGCTCAGCAGAACAGAAATTCAGAGATGGAAGATCAGAATTAAAACTGAAACTTGAACCAAAATGAAAACTAGAACCACAACGAAAACCAAAACCAAGACCCACTCCCACAAAATAACGAGTTTCACCTAGACAACATACCTCCACCACTGAACTTCAATAACCAAAAAAATGAAAATAACTCAGCTCAAGCTTCCAGAACCCGAAACCAAAACCAAAACCGAAACCTTGACCAGACTGAACCAGCAGTTCCACATAACACCCCTAACCGCAGAGTTCAGCTTGACCTTGATGATTCTATTCCTAGCATTCCGACAGAGGATGAAGAAGATGGGGAATATAATAATGTGAATGAGGGTTTTGAGGTTGAGAACGAGGTAGACCGGTGGTTAGACGAAATCGGGCAGTTGATCCCGAGAACGAGGTTGTTGAGCCAGAGAATGAGGGGGGTAATAATTGGGATGAAGAGGTGGAAGAGCCAGTGAATTGAAGACGGGCTGAAGCGGTTAATAGAAACGGAAGGGGTCGAAACAGAGTGAATCGGGTGGAAAGGCCCGAAAGAGTTTGGAATATTCAGGTTAACCAGGGCAGTTTGGTGAACCCCTGGGGGCTAAGGAGGAATTTTGTGGCCCCGGTTCAGGGCGTTAACAGTCGGTTCAAACCGGCTATCTCAGATGGAGCATCCCCGTTGATCCCACAGGAACGAGTGCCGGGATAGCAGACTTTTAAGTCCCGGCCATCATATAACATTGTTCCTCATTTTCACGGGATGACTTCGGAGGAACCGTATTCTCACTTAACCGATTTTTCGGCTATTTGCGGGTCGATTGGAGATGGTACGTTTGATCAGGATGAGGTTCGGTTGCGTTTATTCCAGTTTTCCCTAAAATACAAAGCAAAATTCTAGTTTAACTCACTACCGATGCACAGTATCAGAAATTGGGCCGAGATGCAGCAGGTGTTTCTGAACGAGTGTTATTCGCAGTCAAAGACGAGCGAGGCCCGCATGGAAATTTGCAACTTTTCACAGTTATCAGGCGAATTATCCATGAAGCATTCACCAGATTTAAGGATATGATCAGAAAATGCCCACACTACCAGATTGAATTGTGGGAACTGGTGAAATGCTTTGTTGACGGTTTGACATACGAGGACCGAAAGCATCTTAAGGCCTCGTGTAATGGTCAGTTGTTGAATCAGCCTGAGGAAGATGATTGGGATTTTTTAGAGTTTGTGTGTGAAGATTCCAAGGCAGAAGCAGCAGCTGAGAGACGAAGACGTGGTACTTCCACCAGGTCAGTTAAGTCAGTCACGAGTGAGTCTGAAAAAATTGCTGAGTTAGAACGTGAACTGGCTGGGTTAAGAAAGGGTAAGAAGAAGGAAGTCGGGAAAGTTGGAGTAAAATTCCCGGTCTGTGATGATTGTGGTGAACTCGGGCATAAGGCAGAAAATTGCCCCGAGTTTTATGATGACGAGGAGGATGATACTGAAGAGGTTAGTTATGCTTACGGAGATAAAAGATCTATGTGAAGCAATAGTTAATAATCAATCAAGATAATAAATACTTATACGCATCATGAAAACAAAACCAAGTCTTTACTATTAAATAACAAAATCCATAATCAAACAATTATCCAAAGCAAGAATCATGCATCAAACATGTTCATCAAACCTAGGTAGACATGAAGTCTAGCCTAGCATAGTTATAATCAAAGAACTAAACCAAAGAACAAAAGGAAACATCATGAAAGATAATGAACAAGAACAAAGATAAAGAACGAAAGAACCCGTCTTAATCGATCCTTGAACACCCGTATGAAAGCTCGATGATCTCCCTTGATTCCTAGCTCCAAAAACACCTTCAACTTGGCTCTAACCTCTCCAAAATCGCCTGGAATAATTTTGTCTTCGGCTAGGGACATAATGATGCTTATATAAGCGAATACCGGGCTTGGGCTTGAAAAAACGCGCAGACCAGTAGGCCTAGGGGCCGCGCGGCCCCACCCTGGGCATTTGCCTTCGCCCATGGCGGCTTGATTTTTTTGCTTACCAGAAGGCCTAGGCGCCCCGCGACCGCCTTGGCCCTTTGCCTTCGCGGGGCGCGACGCCCATATGAGTAGCCTACGAATTTTTGCTTGTTATTTGTTATTAAATCATCTTAGATCTCTTTCTTGAACATAAAGTAAAGTTAATAACCGTCTAGATCATCTTTTCCTTGACTTTCAAACTACCATCTACATGAAAACAAATCAAAACGCTAAGTGGAATAATCTTGCAGTCATTAACGAACAAAACGAACTCAAACTTCGCATGAAAAGATAGAAAGAATTAAGGCTTAACATTCAAGACGCCAAACGATATAAAACATGTAAATATATGAAATACTTGACTCAAAACCTAAATTAATAAAAGATAAACCAAAACACGAACTAAAACGAACTCAAAATATTAAATAAACATAACTTTACAAGGGATCCAAGATGTATAAATAGACTATATCAATCTTCCACCCAAGCTACAAGATCCGGGAACGCCCATTATACCCATTCAAGTTGGTAATTTTAAAATGACACGGGCGCTTCTAGATCTTGGAGCTAGCATCAGTATTCTGCCGGGAAGTCTATACGATCAGTATGACTTTGGCCTGCATCGGGCATCTGCCACCACGGTTGTCTTGGCTGACCAGACACCGAAACTTCCTCGAGGAATACTGACTGTCGTTATCGTCAAGGTGGAAGACTTTTATTTTCCAGTTGACTTTTTGGTCCTCGATTATGTTTCGGGTGAAAGGACCAAACAGCCTACGATTATCCTCGGTAGACCATTTTTGGCTACTGCAAATGCCAACATTAATTGTAGAAATGGTACTGTTGACATGGCATTAATGTTTTCACACGTGGAGATAATTCTCCGGTCGATAACGAATGCTTTATGGTTAATGTTATTGACGAGTGCATCCCGCTATACGACTCTGTCATCAGCACGAATAGCACAGCGGAGACGTGTTTTTTGTTTGACAGGTTACAGGTGGAAACAAACAAGTTGCTGGAAGAGGAGGAGAAACAGATGGAGATCGCAGCTGTGCGAGGAGACCGTCCACCATGGTCAGTTCAGGTGGAAACACTTCTTGAGAAAATCGATACCGGGTTGAAACCATCGATGCTGGAAGCACCGAAAGTCGAGCTGAAAGAGCTCCCAAAGCATTTAAAATATGCTTTCCTTGATGAGAATAATACTTTGCCTGTGATTATAGCTTCTAACTTATCTTTTGAACAGGAAAATGCTTTGATGGCGGTGCTGGTTACGAACAAGGAAGCAATCGGGTGGACGATAGTGGATCTGAAGGGAATCAACCCTTCAATCGTGATGCACAAGATTTTAACAGATCCGACTGTCAAACCCGCACACGATGCTCAACGAAGGTTGAACCCGAACATGAGGGAAGTGGTGAAGAAAGAAGTGCTGAAGTGGTTGGATGCTGGTATTATCTTTGCCATATCAGACAGCACGTGGGTGAGCCCGACACAAACAGTACCGAAAAAGACGGGAATCCAAGTCGTCAAGGACGACTCAGGTAACGAGGTCGCCACCCGGCCGGTAACCGAGTGGCGCATTTGTATTGACTATCGTAAAATGAACGCGACAAGATCGAAATATCACTTTCCGCTTCCGTTTATCGATCAAATTGTCGAAAAGCTATATAGTCAGAAATTTTATTGTTTTTAGACGGTTATTCCGGGTATAAACATATAGCTATTCATCCTAAAGATCAAGAGAAGACCACGTTTACGTACCCGTATGGCACATTCGCGTTTAGGCGAATGCCATTCGGGCTATGTAACGCCCCCGTCACCTTTCAAAGGTGTATAATGAGTATATTTTCCGATATGGTGGGGGAGTCTTTAGAAATTTTCATGGATGATTTTTTGATTTTCGGCACATATTTCGAGTCATGTTTAAACCAACTCGAAAAATTTTTGAAAAGATGTGTCGAAATGAACTTGGTTTTTAGTTGGGAGAAGAGCCATTTAATGGTCCAAGGGGATTGTTTTGGGCCATGTTGTGTCAAGCCGTGGGATTGAGGTGGACCGAGCTAAGGTTCAAGTTATTTCCACCTTACCTCATCCAAAAAATGTTAAAGGCATTAGATCATTTTTGAGGCATGCCGGGTTTTATAGACGATTCATTAAGGGTTTTAGTGATATTACCAAACCCTTATGTAACTTATTACTTGAGGATGCCCCGTTTGACTTTAATGATGAATGTGCTAAAGCCTTTGACATTTTGTAGTTGAAATTAGTAGAAGCCCCAATCTTGCAATCACCCGATTGGAATTTACCTTTTGAAATAATGTGTGATGCAAGTGACTATGCGGTCAGGGCTGTTTTGGGACAACGGGTTGACAAGAAACCCGTTGCCATATACTATGCGAGTAAAACTCTCTCTGATGCTCAATTGAATTATACCACAATCGAGAAGGAATTACTAGCGATAGTATATGCTCTAGATAAATTTCGGTCTTATATTTGGGGTAGTAAAGTCATTATATATTCTGATCATTCTACTGTCAGGTACCTCATGTATAAGAAGGACGCGAAACCGCGATTAATCAGGTGGGTTTTGCTACTTCAGGAGTTTGCTCTAGAGATTCGGGACAAGAAAGGTTGTGAAAATGTTGTTGCAGATCACTTGTCCCGAATCATGGTGGAAGACAGAGACAAGGACAGGACCATTAACGAGTCATTTCCAAATGAACAAATCATGGCAGTCTCCCAAAACCCCTTGTTTGCACATATTGTTAATTTTAAAGTTTCAGGTGACATACTGGAGCATTGGCCAATGAGAAAGAAGAAGCATTTAATGTCACAAGCCAAACAGTACATTTGGGATGACCCGGACCTGTTCAAGATTGGTGCAGATCAGATGATCAGACGATGCATACCCGAGGAGGATGTCAGATTGGTGTTGGAACACGCACATTCGTCCGCGCGTGGGGGTCACTTTAGTGGCTAGAAAACAGCTAGAAAAGTTTTGACGATTGGCTTTTATTGGCCATTATTGTTTAGGGATGCTCACGAGTTTGTGACACACTGTTTAAAGTGTCAACAACTCGGGAGCATTTCTAAGAGAGATGAGATGCCCTTGAACCCGATCCTCGTTGATATTTTTGATGTTTGGGGGATCAATTTCATGGGCCCATTCCCAAACTCTTACGGTAATTTATACATCCTAATGACCGTCGACTACGTGTTTAAATGGGTTGAGGCGATAGCCACTAGGACAAATGATCATCTTGTTGTTTGCAAATTTGTACAATCTAATATTTTCTCGAGATTTGGAATCCTCCGAACCATCATTAGTGATGGGGGATCCCATTTCAAAAATTTTAAATTCGGTAAGTTGCTTAAACGATACGGGGTTGATCATAGGATTGCAACTCCTTACCATCCACAAACGAGTGGACAAGTTGAAGTGTCTTATCAGAAAATTAAACAGATTTTACAAAAAACCGTTCGGACGGACCGTAAGGATTGGTCAACTAAGGTGTCCGATGCTTTATGGGCCAACCGGACGGCTTATAAAACGCCGATTGGTACTACTCCTTATAGACTTGTGTATGGAAAGGATTATCATTTACCCGTTGAAATTGCACAACGAGCTTATTGAGCTACTAAACAGGTTAGCACTAGTTATGATGATGCATGTAAAGCTAGGAAATTAGCCTTGTGCGAGATCGAAGAGTTGCGGGACGAGGCATACGAGTGTGCATCGGCTTATAAGGCGAAAATGAAAAAGGTACATGATGCTAAAATTCGGTTGAAGAATTTTGAAGTTGGTCAAAGAGTTTGGCTTTACAACACGAGGATGAAGCTTTTTCCGGGTAAACTCAAAAGCAAGTGGATTGGCACGTATTTGATTGTTCGAGTTGGGAATCACGGGCAATACGAGATTGAAGATTTTGATGACCATGTGAGGCAATTGGTGAATGGCTATAGGTTGAAGCCATACTTGGATATGGAGGACATTCATAACATGGGTAAGGAATCAGTGAGTTTCATTGTAACCTCACCCGTTTATGAAGACACTTGATGGTCAATTACATGTGTTTTCAGGTTCGTGTATATTTTGTTGTATTTGGAACTTTGTGGGTGTAGTTCACTATAAACCCTCACGAGACCTCACTCGTCCACCCGGGCTACCGGGAGGTTTAAAGGGCTTGTTGCATACGCTAAATGCAATCGTGATTTCTACGAAAGTGAGTTAGGTCTTTTAACGTTTTTAACTTGTTTAACAAAATTTATTATGAAACGACTTAATTCGGCTCGGTAATTGTTTTAATAAAATTAACAGAAAATCATTTTCATAACTCTTAAAAGACCTATGTCTTACACTTGTGAGAAGCTTGCTTCTACACGTCTCCAGATTTTGCAGGTTCGGTTGTCAGTTTTTGGTAATTGGTTTAGACGAGTGTATACGAGTGTTTACGAGAGTTTGCTAACCAATTGATCCATTCCATTGTCATTAATATCAAGTGATTTCAGTTTCATAATCTATTTTGTTTTAGTAGTTTAGATGTTAAAAGTGTAATTGTATAATTGCTAGTAGAACCATCACATTTGAGCCCCGAGTTTTAAGTTTTTAACAGTCAATTTCAACCCCATCCCTAAAATGTTCATTAATTGTTTAAATCCTTTAATATTGAGGACAATGTAAACCTCAAGTGTGGGGATGGGGGAAATTTGAAATTTTTAGCCCGATAGTACCTCGGAGAGTGTCCGGAGACCAAAGTTGTTATCTGTTTATTATTGTCATTAATTCCAAGTATAGGTTGGTCATGGTTGGTTTTTCCGCTTCTCGATAATCTTACCCACAAATGTTTTCATAACGAGAAATTGAAAATGGGGTCCTTTAGGTGGAGATAACAAGTCATGGGGACAGGTACACATGTTCATAACGGCAGCCTAATTCCTCCGGTACGTGTGTGAGTTTGACCGCATATATATAATACACATATAATATATAATACACACATGTCATTTGAGTGCTTTCATCGAGAGTGATTTGATTATCTCATGGATCGGGATCGTAGTTAGCATAAATGCAAAAGTGATAGAGGCAATTAGGTTAAGCCTCGTTTGTATGAGTGAGAGTGTGGGTAATGGGGGTTGGGCCGCATACATTATACATATGAACATGGGTAATGTGAGGGGCGGGGGATTGGTTCCCTTAGAAAAAATTTCTTGGACCTATTCTTTCATTCGATTAACCCCGATGTTACATTACGAGATGATCCGGCTTAATAGGTTTCTTTGTATTTGTATTTGTTCTTGTATTTGTATTTGTCTAGTATTAAGCATCACGTTTATTATGCTTAAAAAATGCAAAAAGCCAAAAAGATGTCTGTTTATATTCAGTTACGTAATTAGTAGTTCGTTTGTGTTAGTAAAAAAAAGATGAAATTAGTGTTTATCTTAGTATTGTTAGTTAATTGTTATTTAATAAGCCGGGTCGGATCGTTTGAGCTACTTGAAAAATTCCCTTCCATACCCTTACACCTAGCCCCGTTACAAAAGTCCTCTTGATTTGCATTTGTGTCAAAGCAGTTTATGGATGGACAGTTGTTCGTACTGGGTACTGAGAGCAGAGTGATACTAGCACATCTTTTGCTAGTCCAGATATTAAACCAAGAGGAGAGATGTTATATTATGAGTGGTATGAGCATGGCGCCTTAACTGGAAACAAAGTACACTCATCTGGGCGGCTCTATTGTTTTTATTATAGCATTTAACCTTATTTGTGGGATGTCAATATAGAAAGTGTCAATCTGGGAAACTGGGTATAACCTTAAACCTTACTAGCATTAATGGTGATAATTTACATACCTACGATGGAAGTTGATGTTTGCTTTAGAGTTTGCTTGAGGGCAAGCAAAAGATAAGTGTGGGGATGTGATGGTCGGGTGTAAATCATGTACTTATATGTTTTAGTTAGTTTATTATGCGAACAGTGGTACTTCATACGTGTTTATATGTTGCAGTTCTTTGAATGTTAAATATGATAAATTGGGACTTGTGCGAGCATGGGATGAAGTCTTGGGATGATCGGAGAGTAAACGGAAGCTAATCAATGTGCAGAATTGAGCCTCAGCATGTTATACAAGCGTTGGATTGGAAACAAGATGAAAATATGGAATTTTAGGTCTCAGCGTAACTTACTCCAGGACCTGACATAAAGGGCGTAAGAAACTTATAAAACAGTTGTGTTTGGCGTAGGAAAACAAGACCCGGGGTAGCTTACACCGGGTAGGGAGTAACTTACGCCTGGTACTGATATGTGACGCGAACTTACGAGTTTTTTAGTGTATAAAAAGGAATAATAAACCCTAACTCGTAGAAAACTTCTCTTTGCCGTTTTGGAACATCTTGGGACGATTTTTGGAGCTAGGAAACACCAATAAACATCATTCGATCGATGCCTAACGGATTCCAATCATCAATTGAAGATCTAATGGCTACCATGAGAGGCTAATCTCTCTTATTAATTCCCGGGATGTAGAGTTTGTATTTATTTCAGTTTTGATTGTAACCATGAACATACTATTTGTAATTATCTTTGATTGATCTATAAGTATTGATATTTAGTATTGTTGTGCATTCAATCGGTTTAGATTTACGTTGATCAGAATGATTAGTTTGTCGGTTGCTATAGTAATTTCTCATAGGGTTGTTTGACTAAGTTTGAATACAACGAAGCACACAATTGCCCTTAGTTGAGTCACACTGGCAGGGACCGTTTGATAACCAGTGCCGTGTGTTAGCGATTGTTGGTCCCTAAGGTATAACTTGTTAATCAGTCTTTAGTCAGTCTGTGATAATTAATCTGTTAGGTTGTATGAGAAAGTATTTAATTACATTCTAGAACCCCGGGGATGATTCATTCTTTGTTAATTGCTTGAATTCATTAATTTGCTTAATCTTTATTAAAACCAACTTATTTGCTTGTGTGATCAGCACTAAAATCTGTTACTTCATAATATTAGAAATCTATTACACGATTACATTGACCACATACTCCTGGTGGATACGATACCTTATTTACCCTATCTACTTAGGTTAATTAGGTTTTTGAATGACTCAAACGACGGTCATCAGATCATACAACAAACAACACACCACACTTAATAAATCTCTTCATTAACACAAACAAACCACCTTACTAGTAACATACAACAAACAACACCCAAACTTAATAAAATCCAAAACCACCACACCATTGAACACACCAACAAAAAATACACATTCTTTTGTATTGTTATATCCGGTGAGAGTCGGCAAAGTATATACAATCAACAACTTAAAACACACTAACATTCAACCAGGAAATTGGAAAAAAATCAAAACCTTAGGATTTGAGTGTTCACAACACAACAAATAAAACACAATATGGTAAAACACAAGAATTAAAAACACAACTAAAACACACATTGTTTTTTCGTAATATCAGAACACGCATTCAGAGGGGATTTCTTCTTCACCATTGTGCTTGAACTGTAAACCCGATTAAACAACACATCAGAAACACACAATATTTAATTATTTGGTTGAACTGTAAATTAATAAAACTCACCAATTTTATTTCTATGTCGCTAGATTTTGAGAGATAGTCTGTGGAAAATTGAGGGATTAAAGTGTACGTGGAAGTTTTATAGAATAAAGTGACGGTGGATTAGGGATGAGATCGGGACCGTACCCGTACATTTACCAGTACATGTACCCGAAAGTACCCGTACCTAAAATCATTAAATATTGGTACCCATACCCGTACCCAAATTATATGGTACGGGTACGGGTACGGGTATGGGTACAGGTACAGGTACGCGTATGGTTACTTTGGGTATGGTACTCGCTTTGGTACCCATTTGTTTTTTTATTTAAAAAAATGTCTCCACTAAACTAGGTAATGGTACGATACTGACAATCATTTATATATAATACCAAAACGGTAATACCATAACGAGAACCATAATACCGCAACCACAACATAATACCAAAACTAAAAATGAAACAAATCAACCATAATATAAAATCCATTCTCTTTTCTTTTTCTTTGTTCATTGCTTCCTTAATTTCTATAGAAAAACAAGAGAAAAAATTAATACATGTTATTTAATGATATACACAATTACACATACATGAAATAAAAATATACAAACACACAATATAGAATACACACATATATATTGAGAATGAAGTTATTCAACTAATATATATTATTTTTTGAAAATCTCGCATGAAAGTTAAGTTATGAATGATGAAAACCTAATAAAAGCCCTTACATATTCTAAACGGGTACCAGTACCCGTAATACCCGTACCTGGACCCGAAAGTACCCGTACCTATAATCAGTAAATCTAGGTACCCATACCCGTACCCAATAGACAGGTACGGGTACAGGTACGGGTACTAAACATGTACATGTACGGGTATTTGGGAAAAAATGCCCATCCCTACGGTGGATGATTGAGATAAAAAATAAAAAATAAATTATATTACTTATTAATCATATTTTGGAAGATAGAGAGAATAATTGCTTAAAAGTAGGACATTCTAAACATATTTCGTTAACAACCACTAAGTAATCATACATACTATGACTAAACTACCTTTTAACACACTAAACTAACACTTTAAAATAAAACACTCCTCATTTAGATCCATCTTTAAATATTGATCATTGACTACCAAGATCTAACCATCCATTACTTCCTACAAAACATTTAATGTCATCTGGCATCTCCTAGCACTTTTCTATCATATGTGGCACTACATAAGACCCAACGTAGTGGGGTGCCCTGGACCTCGAAAGCACCCCAAAGCACCGGGAACACCGCCCCATGGGGGCGCTATGGGCATTTTGGAGGGCGGTGTGTGTGTGGGGGGTGGGGGGTGGGGGGAGCGCTGTTTACACAGCGCCGTTGGGGGAAGGATAGGGGGTGGAGGATGGTGGAATGTGATTAGTGGGTTTGTTTCTTGTTTATTTTGATAGAAAAAATAATAATAAAATAATAATAGGGTAATGATTTGAATGAACTTCATCCACTACATCCATTTTAGCCAAAAAGCTTGTATGCTGACGTGGCGCTACATGTCGCACAACGCCCACAAATGTACCCTCCACTACATGTGGTCTAAGGCTTTCTAATCCCCCACTCTGCCAGATGTGAACTAATAAATATATATAAATAATAAATACTCATAATAAATACAAACTAATAATTAATAAATACTAATAATAAATATGGTTAAAAATAATATTATTGTTTCAAATATTATTAATATCATCATTATTACTATTATTAGTAGCCTTTTAGTAATCAACAAAGACTTGTGAAAAGGCCACAAAGTAGCTAAGAAAATAAGGATCGATCATCGTAATTTTATAAGATTATGAGTGCAAAAGAGTATTTTGCCATAGTCAATTTATTACAATAGATTAGTTAAACTGAATCAAGGGTTTTAGACAATTTGGAACAAAAATTGATTTCAGGTTATAATCTCTAGCATGGACAGTTTAGGAACATCGTTTCTTTACTACAAAATATTGTTAATCGATTCGTAATTTGATACAGGTCGAGGTGGTTTTTTAAAAGCATTTTTATTTAAAAAGAGTTAACGGCCCAAAGTGTGTTTCAACTTTCAGGTCATGACTTTGGTGACAAATTTTTGGGGTCATGACTTTGGTGACAGATTAAAAGACTGATTTGGAAATTTAAAATTTGATTTTGGATTAGATTCAAAGTCAATATTTTTTGTCATGATATTTTTTATTTGATAGAGGTCAATTTTTAAAACTAACACTTTCCATATCTTGGTTTCTTTTAAACTAATAACGGGTTAAAGAAGAATCAATTCGTGCAAAAGTTTAAAGAAGTACATATGTTAGTCTATATAGGTTATATGTTAGACCACAATGATATTTCATTGCATGTATAATGTGTCTGAGTTATTAAAATTTGTGATATGGCGTGGTGATATAGGCCACAAGAATAGAAAAACTATAATAATGTCGTCAACTTAAAAGTTTGAAATGATATATGGTTCAAATGTAATTTAAGGATATTCATGTTTATTGAACATTTCATATTTCTTGAGTTTCTTATTACTTATATAGTTTTAATTATTAAACCCGTGTAATACACAGGTAGCTAATCTAGTGTATATATCTATAATATATATAAACGAAATTTTTAAAAGCTCTCTGGTTATTCCCTACTTTTTCTCAAGCCACCATATTGCTTTATTTATAAATAAATGTTTCTCATGTATTTGACCTAAATTCACGGGTGTGGGTCTCATCAAACCCAGATAACCTTAAACAGGTTATAACATCTCATTAAATTAAAAGTTAATCTCACCAAATATTTGACATGAAAATTCCTATAAAATAGGGATATACTAAAAATTAATATCTTTTTTTAAAAAAAAATATTTATAATTAAGAAACAATTTTATAGTAAAAAAAATAAACGGGTCATGGGTCTCACTTAAGCTAGATAGCTTTGAAACGGGTTATAACAACTCATTTAATTGTGAAACCCTTTCATCATCAAATCCTAATTACATTATTAACACTGTTGCGATAAATAAAATTTAAAAATTCCAAAAGTATATGTATAATATAAAACATCCATGTAATACGGGTGGATAAAAGCTTGTGTATGTATATATAGTTAATAATATAAACATCTCAAAAGTTAGGTATAGGCCAATCACCCAACTCACCCTCCCTATTGGGGCCGGCTTTGGATTAAACTCACAAAAGTATATAATAGGTAGTCATTAAAAATATGATATAAAAGTCACAAATTTCGAATTTTAATTCTATTCGTTTTCTAATATAAACTCATGGATTAACATGGTATTTAACTATTGACGGTGTCTTATAAGTTTTATGTGAATTGGTTCTCACCGTTAACAACTAAAATAATTGAATATCAAATAAATAATTAAAACAATTGTGTTAAAATGAAATAATATATACTTTGTTTACAAAATATTTTAATTCTGTAAGGTATTTGCTACGAAGATTTTTAAAAATTGGGATACTATTATTAAGGTGGCAAAGGTTACATCAAATCATTGTAATTCCTCTAAAAAGTCCAAAGAATGGTGGGATTATAAGTAGACAATTGTCCATCAAACCTAAAATATTGAGGCCCCAACCTTCATTTTCATGTTTACGGACCACAACTTTGACTATTTTATTAAATAAATTGTTTTAATAGATAATTGTTGGTCTTCTCATGTCAAGCAAATATAATTAAATAGTCTTCTTAACGACATTTTAAACTACCTCCAATACATAAGCAAGTTTTATGAGTTGGAATGTTAACCGTCAATATTGATTTTAGCATTCTGACTCATCTAGAATCATCATTTAAGAGGAAGGAAACTCATCACTCTAAGTTGACCTTATTAAATCAAATTGCCAACCTGAGAGCATCAATAGTCAACGGATATTACCCGAAAAAACATAGTGGCAATTGTACGAATCAATGACACATACTTTTTCCGGTAAGAGCAAATTTTTAATTAAAAAAATAAACAAATACTTTTTTCTTATGTTTTTTTTAAATGAATTCAAATTAAAGAGGGTATAAAATTCTTAGGGTTACAAGAAACGATAATGACATTTGTGGATCTAGTTCGTATCCGTTTAGTTTGGGTGAACTCTTAGTTTGACTTGGCTTTGGCGTAGTTAGGGGGGAAGTCTGGTGGAATTATGCTTAGTTTGGAATCTTGATATTTTTGTGTAATATTCCATCTTATGCATGGATAATATGGTGATGGTAAAAGGGGAGTGGCCAAATTTAAATGGTAGAGTGATTTATGGTTAATACTAGGGTATAGACCCGCGTGACACGCAGGTGAAAGAACATGTCACTACAAATAATAAATTTAAACATACGGTCAAATTAAGATAATAGTTGTTGCTGGTTTGTTACAAAACTATTATCAAATTACCTTATCTATAGATTCTAACTTAAAATTTACAATGACCTAAATTAAACAGTACCAACAAAAGACATTAAAAAACAACTAAACAGGTTCTTGATATTAAAACATCAGCAACATCTTCAAAACTTATACCAACACAAACTTCAAATTCCTAACCACCTGAAAATTTACAAAAACAATACAAAAATTCATTAAAATTAATTTAACATAACATGTTTAATAATTAATAACATCTAAGGATTGTTACTAAGTCAAAAAAAATGTTGTCAATATCATTCTTTTATTAAATCTATGAACAATATGTAATCTAAAGTATTAATATATTACCTTTTACTTTTTAATCGGACAACAAACTTTCGGAATAACAATCATAATAACTTTGATAGTGTAAAAAGGTCTTTAACATCTACTACTTGTATTAAATATAACAACAATACGTAAAGAGTTATATTTTACCTTAATGTTCGTCATCAGACTCAAAATTGTCGGGAAAATCTTCAAAATCACTCTCATAATTAGAACATTCTTCTAACCATTTGACCTTCGAACTAACCTCAGCTTCCAGCTCAAGATGCGCAAGTTCTTTTCTTGGATTTGCTAACTTTAACACATCAAGCTCCCTCAACATCACCAAATCATCACACGAAAATAGTTGTTTCGGCTTAAAATTCTTATACTCTCCATTCTCAAACCAGATAACAACCTTGTTTTGATAAGGGTAAAAGAACCACTCCCTTACATGTTCATAAGGTAAAACCTCTTGATAAAGATCATGAAAGAAATGATGTAAAACATTTATCACATCTGTTTCTTCTTCACATGGCAAATTCTTCCTAAGACCGATCTGATGTATCTGATGTTTAAACTGATTATCGAACAACATGACTGATTCAATATTATCTTTTTTTAACGTTGCTAAATTGCTAAATACAGATTGATACTTATGGAATAGTTTACAAAACCTCTAGTTCATAATCGTTGCCATTATTGGAGTTTAGGTATGTTGAGAAAGTTAGTATTGTTAAAGAAGAAGAAGATGAAGAGGATTAAAATGGAAAAAAAGAAAATTGATATAAGAAGTGACGGTTTTAGTGTTCCAAGACAATTAATGATGAAATCTATCTAGTTATCATAACGTATAGTTAGCCGATAGTTAATAATATTTAATTAAATAGTATGATAAATATCTTAAATATTTTACATTAAAAAGTAAATATTAAAAGGTAACTTATAAAACGAATTTAAAAAAAACAGGTTTATATTCAGAAAATTGTTTATAATATTAAAAATAACAAATTATTTATAATTAAATAAACAAATGAAATATAGGATACCAAAAATATATTAAACAAAACAAGTTAAGTACAAATGTTGTAAAGTATAAAACAAAATAAATTACATTATAACCCTTACATTTATTATGAGATTCCAAATTGAATTACAAATGAAATTTAAACAATTAACATTCTATGTTTGCAAAAATCTCCTTGTAAACAACATTTGTTGTTTTATTTATAAGCTTTGATTCTTTGTTGAGTATCACTAACTTATTACCATCTCTAGTCTTCACTCGTGACAAAGCAACATAAAGCTGACCGTGAGAAAATACTGGATCTTTAAGATACAATCCAACTCTTGACAATGATTGACCTTGACTCTTGTTTATTGTCATGGCAAAACATACGGATATAGGAAACTGTCTTCTTTTTAATTTGAACGGAAGTTTCTTATCAGTTGGTGTAAGACTTACTCGACTAATTAGAGTGCGTTATCCGATATTCGTACCAGAGACAACTTTTGCTTCAATTACACGCCTACCGAGACTAACAACTTGAAGGCGCGTTCCATTGCATAGACCCTTTTTATGATTAATATTCCTTAATAGCATGATGGGAACACCAACTTTAAGAACCAGCCTATGATTAGGCATTCTTGACATCTTTAAACCATTTAACAAACCAGGGGAATACAACTGTGGATCAACAGCGTTGGAAACGTCTTCATATTCAGCCAAACTGTCGGAACTTAAATACTGGACTTCGTCACCAGGAAAGAGGGCTAACATACGGTCGTTAATTTCTTGAACCACCTCATTCAAAGGTGCACGAAATGCGCGGTCCTGAAAGTAAGTATGTTCATTGAATCTATCTAATATATCAGGATATACAAACCTTATTAAATCACCAATGGGATCAACTGAGTTCAATATCAACAGATCATATGAAATATCAATAACCGACTCTCCGTCATTTGGACAACCGAGTGTTCCTTGACCTATATCTAACAGCCAGTCCGCAAACTCTTTGATGTTTTCAACGTCTGAAGATCGACATCCAACTGTAAGCCTCATGTTCTTAGTTAGTTTAAGAACCTTACACTTAGACCAGATATAAGAAGAATTGATGCAAGCATTGACACATTCACTTCTGGTACCGTTAGTTACAACGGGCAAAATTTGCCGAAAATCACCACAAAAACAACAACCTTACCTCCAAAAAGTGCTTCGGAAGTATTTGCAGAATCATCATTCATAACATCCTTTAAAGTTCTGTCTAAAGCTTCAAAAGCATGCTTATGAATCATTGGTGCTTCATCCCAAATTATCAAGCTTGTCTGTCTCAATAACTCATAGACGTCGGTATTTCCTTTAACCTAATTATAAGAAAAAAGAAATAAATAAATACATAGCGTAACCTTTTTAAAGTGAATTTATATTCAAATAACAAATACAACGATATATAATAAAAAAACTAATAATATTAAAAGTAACAAAAAGTATTTTGTAATATTACCGGACAGATGGAATCTTTGGTCAAATTAATGGGTATCAAAAATCTAGAATGTGCTGTTCTTCCACCCTCCAACAGCAAAGAAGCAATCCCGCTTGAAGCAACAATCAACACAACGTCTCCCTTTGCCCTTATAGATGAAGATAATGTCTTCCATAAATAAGTTTTTCCAGTACCACCGTAACCATACACAAAAAACACGCCACCTTTTTTATCAACCAAAGCGTTCATTATTTCATTATAAACCCCTCTCTGTTCATCAGTTAACGAATCAAATAGATGATTAAATTCGTTATTCATGGTCTCTGTATTATATGAAAGCTCTTCCACCGTCAACGGATTAGTTGCTCTTGAAATTGTTTCTATATCTGGAAAATGCATTTGTTGATGTCTTCTAAGACTTGAGTTGTTGCAAATTTAAATTTTTTTAATTTCCAGGAGTGCTAAGTTTTTTAGCTGCTCTTCATTAAGAATCAAACCTGAAATAAAATTAAAAATGAAATAAAATTAATATAATATAAAAATTAATTGATGTTAGATTTCTGGAATAATTGAAAAGATTAAAATAAACATAAATCTTACCAGGGTTGTTTTGATCTTTTTGTTGTTTGTATAGAATACCGTCAACTAAAAGTTGCCAATTACTTTCCCAAACAAAATGAGGTCTAGATAAACTATAAGTAATCAACATTGTAGCAAATAAATTCTTTAAATAATATCCGGTAGAAGTGTGACTTGCTTCTTCAATTGCTTCTATGTATTCCTTATCATCATCTAAAAGACCTCTTTTGTAACATGCATCTCGAAAAGTTTCACACACAACTCCATCAACTGTTCGAATATCTTCAAAACATTCAGGCCCTTTAACCTTATTTAATAATATTCTTAGATAGTAAGCTTCGTCGAATGCGGCTGGAACAGCATGAACTATACCGATTGCAAAACCCCTCTGCCGAGGTTCCCATTTACGACATTGTTTTTTCCAAACATAGTTTGTTGTAAACTCAGCATACGTGAGAGTCTTTGCAAGGTCATACTTCTTATTACACTCAAACCAACCGGTAAACATGGAAGAAGTATTGGTTGTTTTGTTTAAAATATCTTCAATATCTTCGTTAGCACCATATATTACCTGTTGTTCACCGGGTAAATAAAAAGCAAGCCTCATAACAAACGGAAACCTATAACGCACGTCAAATCTGAATATCCTCCATGCAGCCTCGCATGCAAACACATATCTGCAATTATAAAACGCTTTGATTTCATCTAAATTAGGATCTTGGTTATCACCATTGTTATTTTGTACAAGCGAAATTGTTGTTCTGTCTGGACGCTTATTAATGTATTTAAACAAATACTTTATAGATCCATCTTGATTGCACCACTCAACGTTAACATGTGCTTGAAATTTCTTTAATAGAGTCTTGTTATATGGAACGACAGTTCTATTATCCATCATTATATCTAACTTAACAACATATAGACCGTTATCTCTTCTTTTGTATACCGGAAAACCGTTTGAATCAACAGCTGTTTCATCATTAAAAATTTTAGGAAAATTTTTGGAGCATCTTTTATTTACCATGCAGGTGCACTTCGGGTTAGCATCACCACATGGACCATGAATCATATGATCAGATACAAGCTTGTATAGGTCTGGATCACTGTCTTTGTTTGGTATCTCTGCAGAAATAAATTTATCTACATCTTTTGGATTATGAATCTTGCTACCCGGATGCAAAAATATGCAAATATGGCAATGCGGTAGACCCCTTTTTTGAAACTCTATCGTGTAAACAACTGCAATAAAGATAATAAAAGTTAATATTCAACAACATATAAATATTATTAACATTTATAACATACAAGTAGGCATTCTATTATAATTGTATATTCATAGAATTAAATAAAATTACCTGCTTGAACCCTTCCAAACAAAGACTTATCCTTCACCAATTTTATCATTGCATCAAGCTTGACCTTGAAAAGCCGACATAATATATCAGGTCTATCTTCCGAGTTTAACTTTGTATCCTTAAGAAATCTTTTAACTTCTGGCCAATTGGGATTACATTTTATGGTTATGAAAAAATCGGGATAGCCGAACCATCTACAAAGACACATAGCGTCTAGATAATTTTGCATCATATATCTTGCACCACCAGTAAATGAAGATGGTAGAATAACACGTTGACCAGCCGTTGAAACATTAGTATTTCCAACAGCTTGCATACCTTGTAAACTTTGGTAAGTATCGCACCTAAGTTCATGTTGTTTACCTCGTATAAAATATAATCTTTGAGCCTCAATCATCGTATATTTATCAACTAAAATTTGCTGAAACAAACGCCTACCATTTAACATGGTTGAAAACGTATTTGGCCTATCTTGAATAAGATAAGCAGAAAACTCACGCATTGTAACCTTCTTGCGTGCTGTGGTTGATGAAGACGAAACATTCTTATGAAGTATATTAACCTGATAACTATCCTCACCAAAAGGATGAAATAACGGGTATTGAAGAGGTGTATAAGATGGATGAAGTTCACTGATACGCTTTAACGAACCAGACTTCTTTGTAACAATTATATCTTGGTTGTCAACAGCGTCACCAATATCGCCAACGATTAAAGCAGCAACATCAGAACTGGATGGTAAGTTATATTGTCTGGCATCATGCTGTCTTGTTCCAATAATACGCAACTTCAAATCTAGTTGTGGGTTTTCTTTAAAACAATCTTGGACCATTCAATAAGCTTGGACCAAATGATTATTTGAATCTAACAGTGTCTTCAAATAATTAATAATATACTTTTCTTGGTCATCGACCTTTGAATTATTTTCACCGCCAATAAAATTTTTTTTATAGTTTGATTAAATACAATAAAAATTAAACTAAAATAAAAATATGATAAATAAAGTAGAAGAATATCGTTAAGGTATTTACCCAAATACATGTTGACGATTTGAAATATCGTTTTCCGTGTCATAAATGTAAAGTTGAGAAAACTGTGCTTTACGTCCATCTAACGGTAAAAGACTTCCTAAACAATGATAGTTTTCACCGCTAAGTCGAAACGTATAAGGCGCATTGCCTCTATTTATGGAATGGTCAATCTTTCCTCCCATAAACGTAAATGAAAACATCGAATTGAAACGTCTAATGTTTTTCAAGAAGTACTTGCTGATGGCAGTTTCACCACGAAATAATTGAGATAACTTTCATCTGGTTGTCTAAGATTGGGAAGTTTGACTTTTCCATTATAACAACAAAGGGAAAAAGCTCCTTCTTCATTAGTACTGCTTGGTCTGTTAACTTTGGCTTTCCACAACAATGCATTGCAACTTGGACACATAACGGATTGATTTCCATGATCAAGATATTCTACACAATAATATATCATGATATGTAGTTACTTCGTGTAGATAAACACATAATAATTGATTGAAATAAAAAAAGGAAATATATACTATACCTGATGATATTTCTTTATAAACATCTAAAACATTTTGATAACCAACAAATGTTGCATGTTCACTTAAATCAGCCATAGGTATAGTACTATAGGAGTTCTTTTTCTTGACCTTCTACGAACGGTCCTAGATGACTCGGGAATATCATCAACAACACAAGACGCGTTTGATCCTTCGTGAACATTACTTCCAAATATACGACCTGTTAATAATTAAATCAATAAAAGTAATTATAAAGGTAGTAAAAATTATTCCGACAAATATACATTTCAAAAAATTAGACAACCATTAACATTTAAGTTTTTGATTTATTAAAATAAATAAAAAAAATGATAATAATACTAATAAGGAAAAAAGAATATACGGAAAGAGGTATTTTGTAGACCACTTTTGGTCATGTGAACTGAAGCAGTTCTTTTGTCATCTAAAATTGATCTTCTTTCTTTCCTTTTGGACGCAGCAGAGATCACAAATGTTGTACATGTTTCAGGATCTTGAAATTATAGGTAACAATATCAATATTTAAGACTAAGCAAGTGTTTAAAAAACAATGAATAAATTTAAAGAGTATATGTAGTTATGTGAAATACATTTAAATACTTACCGTTGTTTACTATATTTTAAGTTGTTGATGGAGACACATTCTCCTTATTAGATTGTAAACACGTTACTTGTGTTGACATGGTAATATTTCGCAAAGTGTCGAAGATTCGATTAACTATATCATTTTTCATATTAAACATAAACATGAGAAAGAATAATTGATAACCAAAATATATAGTGAACAAAAATTTATTAACATACCAGGGACACAAGAATTTAGGGAGGAATGTGTTGTATGTGGATTAGAATTTGCAAGAGAAGATAAACGGTGAATATTGTTTTCTGAACATAAAATCGGTCTTTTAGAACCACCTGAATTAAATACCGTAAAATTTAGTTTTCATTTCCAAAAATGTTTTACTATAAAAAAATAATATATTAAACTTTACATACTCGGGATTTGGTTGGCGTTGTAATTTGAAAACTGATTTCCGTTTAAATGATATGGTAGCGTGACAATCGGTGTTGCTTGATAACACATGTAATTGGTATTATTGGAAATGGTAGACAATGGTGAATGTTGACTTTGGTCTAAATTGATACATAAAAAAATTAATAAATTACCATTATTGGTTACTTAAAAAGAAATATAAACCATATACAAATGCTTAATTTTAAGAAACAAATAACCAAAACAAAAAATACCAGAGGAGTTCTTCTGTACACCACTTTTGTTACTGTCAACTGAAGCAGTTCTTTTAGCATCTAAAATTAATCGTCTTTCTTTCCTTTTGGAAGCCGCATGATTCACAAATGGTGAACATGTTTGAGGGTCTTGAAATTAGAAAGATAATAATATCAAATTTTAAGGAAAGTATTTAGTATATTTTTTGTGTAAAATTTTTTTATATACTAACCGTTGTTTTGTACATTCGAAGAGTGGACATTTGAAGTTTCAATGTGGTTTCGGTTTAAATGATATGGTAGACCTAGAATGGGTGTTTGTTGATAATCCATGAAATTTGCATTATTGGAAATGGAAGACAATGGTAATCGTTGACTTTGTACTACATTATAAAGATATTATAAATTACAAAAATCACATTATTGGTTATTTAAACAAAATATAAACAATATAACATTATTTAAGTGGGTATAATAAACTTATATTTTATAACATACCAACGTTAGTTAGCTTATTTTGAGAAGATGAAGACGCTTCCTTTTTTCTTTATTTTTGGATGTGGGCATGTTGAAAAAAAATATAGCAGAGAAACCTTACACGTGACGTAAGCCGACTTGAACGAACCCTACGATAGAAACATGGAGTATTATAGATTAAACACTCAAAAGACCATTAGATAACATGACTCTAAATGAAACTCATTATCATTTACAAATAGCGGAATAAAGTATATATATATATACGGATTTTTATTAATGTTTTAATCAAGATTAAAATGAATAAACCAAACCGGAAAAATATGTATTTGTGAAATAACCACAAATTTAAATAAAATATTTGTTAAACATACATTGTGACAAACAATCATCGAACTCAAAATCAATGAAAAATATTTTACCTAAACTGTTTGAACAAAAGATACTTAACTTTTTTTCCTGAGGAAGAAAGCTATAACAATAATCCAAAAGAAAATGGCTGGCCTTTGTTTGATTGCTCTAGATTAGAATGACACAAATAGTAAAAAATAATGTAATTTATATTAATTCTCAATGAAACAATAATGTAAGTTAGATATTAAGGAAAGTTTATTTTAGTAGGGTAATGTAACACCTCGTAACCGCAGCGGAAACGTAAACGGGATGCGACAGACACCTCTGATATCAACCACATTGTTTATAAAGAAAACCGAATACATTAATATACTTCAAAATTACATTATCTCATCTTTCATTACCGTCTAGGTGATACACACATCATACAATACGGTTCATAATTCTATCAGTTATAATGTATCCTAACGTCCAGCACACAAACCTTACACACATCAAGCACTTAGCACGTAATCAATCACTTTATCTTAGTTGTACCTGAAAAGCATGTGAGAAAACGGGTCAACTACGAATAGTTGGTGAGTTTCACAATTTTAGTAAACCATGATAAATCCATATCATAATATAATATTATCTGGGGACACTGTTAACCCATAAACACATTTAATAACCTCTGGGGACATTGTTGACCCAGAACACTTCCAATAACCTCTGGGGACACTGTTAACCCAGAACACTTCCACTAACCTCTGGGGACACTGTTAACCCAGAACACTTCCAATAACCTCTGGGGACACTGTTAACCCAGAACACTTCCAATAACCTCTGGGGACACTGTTAACCCAGAACACTGTTGCGGGACCTTTCAATATTAACAACTCAGACAATTACCATTTTAATACGTTACCGTACGATTCCCGTACAATAAACATTATATAAATACATTCATTTCAATGCGATCAGCATGTACTTAAACACTTTGATAAAAACATGCTTTCCGCCCCGGGAAAATATTTAAAACAGTTCAATAAAAAGGGGCTCGTGAAAACTCACCTTAGCACATGCAAGCAGGTAACAACAATCATTATCAATTAACACGTCCAATCTGTAATATGATCCCTACGATCGTTATTATTCAATTATTGTTTGTATAATCTTTAACCTTATCAATCGGTACATCTGGGGACACTGTTAACCCAGGACTGTACCTGTTCCGGGGGCAATGTTATCCCAGAAATACTTCTCCGGACTCAGATTGTGATGTCGTTTAGAGTTCCATGGTCACAATTTCTATTAGTCGTTTTCTCGTTTTGCGTGCGTAGCACGAATATCCGTTTTATGTTTCAAAAATGAGTTTGGTCACACACGACTCGAAAATAGTGGTTGTCTGATAATTTAATTTAAAATGTGAAATTATAGCTCGGTTTAGACGTCCCGATTGGCCGCGGGACCCGTTTCCGTCTTTGGCGTACCGGAAACTGTTAAATCGGTTAAAAATACCCAAATCATTCGACTTATTTTCGGATGATTCATTTTTACTTGTTTAACTCAATTATATGAAAATAGTCCATTTTTAAGGTTTTTATACACCAGTCAGCTCGCTTAAGCGAACTTCACCGGTTTATGCGTTTTAACTTTAAAAGTTTGATAATTAGCACGATTAATTATCCGTTTACTCTCGGATCTTGAAATTTTGCACAAATCACTTTTTAATAGTGGGGAATTTTATAAAAATATTTCCAGAATTAATTCTTATATTTAAAATTTATTTATCTATTTTTAAACACCATTTAAACACTAAATATGTCGTAAATACCAAACCACCTTAGAAAAATCCCAAATTTTTCCTGGATGTCCCCTGCCATCCACATAGTCCCCTGTAATTTTTCCAGAACCAAAATCTTCTTTTACATGCCCTTTTTCCAAAACCGAGCTAGAAATCCCTAGAACTCGTTTAACCAAAAAGCCTACTTAGACCTCTCCAACGGACCTAAAATTTTGTTATACATGATATGAAAAGCTTATCTGAAATTTTCCAGAGTTTTTCATGATATTTAACTATTTTTCACCATTTTTGGCCAAAACCGAGCATTAAATTCACCAAATATTCATCCTTTATCCAAAAATTACCAAAAATTCACAGAACTCATATTTTCATGTGTTTAACATCTCTGTAAAATTTCATGACCTAACTCTAAAGCATCAACAATCTGTCCAAATTTCCCATAACCGAACATAACCGAATATACCTTTCGTTTTCCGCCACTACAAGCTACAAACTCATCTTTCCGCCTTATCTACCACTAAATACAGAGCCTATATACAACATACCACAATACAAAGCAAGTTACACTCACGATCAAGCCATTTCTTTCATGGTTACGGTTATGATACTAAAACAAAGATTTAACCGTAAAAATTCGTTTTTGATTCGTTTAACTCCTTTCTTGGACCAAGATCCCTTGTATAACCCGTATACATCACTTGATCATGCAAGAATCGGTTTTCATCTTTGAAACCTCATTTTCTTGCAAACAAACTCAAGAAACGAAGATGGAAACGTATATAATTCGATCTTTACCTTGGTTTTTCTTGTTAAAAGTCTCGGTTTTTGATCAAGGAGTTGAGAGGATTTGATGAATCTTTGAGAGAGTTGATTGAAAAAAGAAAAAAAAAAGAAAATGAGGGCCATGGAGGCCGATCGGAATTGGTAAAGGGGTGGGGTGGGACCCACAAGTTCATTCTTGGCCACAAACTTGGATTTCCGAAATCTGGATAATGTTTTGGATAATCTGGTTCAGTTCGTTTCTCGGTTAAATGTTTAATTCGGCTTAAAACGAGGCTAAAACGGTCGTTTTTGGTCTAAAAATTGAAATTTATATAAAACCGATTTAAAAACTTAATCCATGACATTTATTAACTTAAAACGTCATATTATTAGTTATTACGCATCTTTTTCGGCTTGATCGATCGTCTCTTGCTTGGTTTGGTATTAAAGGTTTCGTTTAACGTACCGACGTACTATTAAATCGAAATCCTTTTTCTGTGCTTTAATCCACTTATCCCGAAGCTTTAATACTTCGTAACATCACTAAGTATCATATATCTCGTCTATAATTGAACCCTCGATTCATTCGGGTTTCAATAACTATCGATCGTTTAATCGCATATTCAATACGGTGAATTATATATTCACGTACAATCAATACAATGAACCATGTATTCTCGTATAATTACCGTGGTAACTCTTGTACCCGACATTACATATGACGTAACTAACGTCTACCGGTTAGGGTATACCTGGTTTCGTCGGAATCGTTACATTCTCCCCCCGTTAAGAAATTTCGTCCTCGAAATTTTACACGCCCACTATCTCCTTTCGAGAGAAAGGTGGGGGGTTTTTCCTTCAGAATTCACCCTCGCGTTACCAAGTATAATCTGGTCCTCGCTGTGAATATCCACTTAATCTTAATTAATAACGCTTGGTATGTCCAAACTGTTTAGTTTTCCCGTCTACTATCTCTACGGAATTAGTTATGATATCAAACATGTCTTCTATGAGTACCTCTATTACTAGTACTTTCGTTGCCTCATCGCTTAGGCACTTTTCAATCCGTATACATGGCAAAATATCATGTATAGTACTTAGCCCCTGGAATACTTTAATCAATAAACTAAGTGACCAATCATGGAGATAATCTCATGAGGCCCAATATATTAAGGAGCTATTTTCGGTTTTGGCAAACCTCATATCACCTTTCTAAGGTGATGCCTTTAAAAATGCCTTGTCACCTCTTTCCAATGACAATGGTTTCCTATGAATGTTGGCATAAATCCTTTGCCAATCTCGCGATGCTTTCAACTCATCTTAAATATTATAAATCCGATTGGTTGTTTCTCGAATCAATTCAAATCTTATGGCTTGATTGACGCCAATTTTCAATTTACAAATTGGTGATAATTACTTCACCCATAGAAAGCTTCAAGCTCTCGATGCTTCCTTCCCCGCCTTCCAATAATGGAAGTAGGATGACTATTTTGATCTGAGATCATTGAAAATGGTACTCCACGACGAGATACCATTTCACCATCAGGAATTTGGGCAAGAATTCATTGTAATATATTCCCACTATCATTGGCGAATTTTTTTGTCGTCGTGGCGTTCCCTAGGGTTTTCGGTGTGCAGCCTTATCTCTGGCATAACTCAATATTCACAAACACACGTAACCATATCTTTCTCCAAACTCGGCCATTAATAAAAATCCTTTCAGATATCCGTATCATCAATAGTCAAATCCGATCCCGGATGTATGGATTATTTCGATCTATGCACTTCGTCAATGATTAATTCACGAAGGTCATGGAGGGTCGGGATCCAAACCCGATTTTTGAAGTAGAGAATTTAGGTCCACGCGCTGTTCGAAATTCTCCTCATTGCCGTAAGGTTCCTTCTTTTCCAATTGTTCCTCTTTCAACGCCTCACGTTGAGCGACTCGAATCAGGTTCGAAGGTTCGACTGGACTATCATCCCCAGCACTTGCACTCGCAATGGCTTAACCCGATCTTTCTTACTCAAGGCATCGGCTACGACGTTAGCCTTGCCAGGGTGATAACGGATGTCACAGTCATAATCGTTTAACAACTCGACCCATCTTCGTTGCCTCATATTCAGATCCTTCTAATCAAATATGTGCTGCAAACTTTTATGATCGGTGAAGATGGTGCACTTCGTATCGTAGAGATAATGTCTCCACATTCTAAGTGCGAAGATAACCGCTCCCAGTTCTAAGTCGTGAGTAGTGAAATCTTACTCGTGTATTTTTAACTGTCGGGAAGTATAGGCTATGACCTTATTATACTGCGTCAACACGCATCCTAACCCTCTACGCGACGCGTCACAATACGCGACAAAACCATCGTCTCCATCGGGGAGACTTAAAATCGGCGCTTGGCATAATTTTAACGGTTTCTATCTTATTTGGATCTTTGCGTAATCCTTGTTGCTTTACAACATGACCAAGGGATTATGCCTTCTTTATTCAAAATCACATTTCGAAAACTTCGCGTATAGCTCATCTTGCTTTAACACTTCCACAATTTTCCTTAACCGTCGATCGTGCTCTTCCTTACGTTGCAAATATATCAAAATATTATCAATGAATGCTATGACAAATTTGTCAAAATAAAGTTTACAGACTCGATTCCTGAGTTCTATGAATACTGCCTGCGCATTTGTTAACCCGAAAGGCATAACTAAGAATTCAAAATGGCCGTAGTGAGTCCGAAACGCTGTTGTTGCAACGTCCTCCTCTCGGATTTTTCATTTGGCGATAACTATATCTAAGACCAATTTTCTAAAAACAAATCGCCCTCTGCAGTTGGTTTAACGGATCATTTACTTCGAAGAAGTGAATACCTATTCTTGATCGTCACTTTATTCAATTCTCCCTAATCAACACATATCCTAACACTTCCGTCCTTCATTTCCCAATTATAACTGGTGCACCCCATGGTGACTAACTGGGTCGTATAAAGTCTTATCCAACAGTTCTTGTAACTGATTGGATAATTCATGCATCTCGGACGGTGCAATTCGGTAAGGTGCTTTAGCAACAGGGCCAGCTTGAGACATTAATTCGATTCTGAATTCGACCTGTCGGTTTGGCGGTAATCCAGGAAGTTTTTCTGGGAAATCTTGTGGAATTCGCGTACCATCGGGATATCTTCTATATGTTTTCCTTTAAATACTTTGGCAATCGCGTTTGTTAAGTATACCACGTCTTCTTGTCGTAAATATTATAACACCTCAAGGTGAGATTAGAGTGGTAACATAATACCGTACACTTTTCTCTGTATGTTATATATTTCTCTGTACCCAACACATATATATTTCTATATATATGTGTTTCTCCTTCTAATCATCTTCTTTTCATATTTGATTTCAGCTTCATGTTGAGTTAGCCAATCCATGTTAACTATCACGTCACAACTTCTTAACTTTACGGGTCGTAGGTCAATAAAGAAAGGTTAATCGTTCAAGATAATAGGACAATTCCGAACCATTTAGTTAACCCTTAGGGATTTGCCGTTAGCAAATCTGCAGTATAGGGTTCTATAGTTTCACTAATCGGTATCTTTCCAAAGGGTAGGAGGTTAGCAGGAACTAACTTCTATCGATGACCGTAAAAGTATTACTGAAGCTAATTGATTTAAAACTACAACGTACTTAATACCCCTTTTGGACCATGAC
The DNA here is from genome assembly GCF_021521415.1 of Bidens hawaiensis. Lineage (NCBI taxonomy): Eukaryota > Viridiplantae > Streptophyta > Magnoliopsida > Asterales > Asteraceae > Bidens > Bidens hawaiensis. The sequence continues at coordinate 186,599 of NW_027492603.1, forward strand.
GTGCTTTATTTGAATTACTCAAAAGCACGGTTCCTTGCTTGATCAGAGGTTGATGCTTGTCATGAGGTTCATCTCCCACAACACCTTGGTTCAACTTTGGGCAATCTCTTTTGAAACGTTCTGTACTGCCACATTCATAGCAAGTACAACTGTTTGGCATAATTTGATTTCTTCGGATGGATTGTTATTGAAGTTGTTGGGTTCGGAGTGGTTGTACACGAATGGGTTGGGGTTGTCGGTTCACCTGGCTTCAATTGGTTCTACAATTAGGGCATTACGTCCATCTTTACCACACCTGTGGCCTACTATCACTCGACATTCTTCTTCCTGCCGATAACCATATTTTCCACATTTAGGGAAGGACCCTTCATGCGGTTCATGTTTCACACCAGAACTAGTCTCAGTATAATTCTGGGTTGTAGGACATACCTACTTATTCAAAGGCCTATCTTGCACTATGCCTTTATCACTTCTCTTCTGTAACACTCAACGTCTCACCTAACGTCCTTCCAGTCCACTTCTCATAGAGTCAAATATATCAATGCTGGCTTGTGACACAACCCTTCCAAAGGTTGTATATTTTACAGGATTGACTATACTCCTTATCGATGGAGTTAGTCCCCCAATATTGCGCTTACTTCGCTTAGTTTCAGGAGTAATTAGCCATGTTACCAGACATGACAATTCCTTTAAACGATTAGCGCGTTCTAAGTGATCAGCACACAACATTTCTATCTTTCATAGCTCAGTTTCAAATCTCTGAACTCAATTACTCGAATAAAAGTGCTCTAGCACAAGAATTTTAAATCCTGACCATATTATCTGAACAAAAATTTTCTAACTATAATTTTGTACCATCGTGTTCCATCACGATACAACATAATCTCCCAACATATCTGTAGCATATTTCACTACACAATGTTCTAGACTCTTACTAATATCCTTAACCATTTCGATCTTTTCTATCCACTCGCTAATCTATTCCTCCCTTTACCAACAGTAAACCATTAATAATCCCCTTAACACAACCAATAAACACGTCCTTCATACTGGATCTAATTCATTACGACTACCATTCATGTTTAGTTTATAACTAATACTTGTAGTCATAATAGTATTTGGTGGGACATTAACACTCTTAGTAATAACACTAAGAATTGAAATATTCATAATCATGTGATTGCTCGATCTATAATTTTGTGATCACATTTGCATCAACACTAGCAGTGATCTGTGATACGACGTTCGGTATCATCATCTGCTATCTTTGAGCAATCAACTGAATCATATCAATCTCCATCATTGGAGTTACTCTTTTTATGTCATTCTGCCGTACTCATCCCGTACGCAGTAATCAATACTAATCTCACCGTATAGCTCGTTGCCAGCTCAATCATAACAACAGGTACACATACACACCAAATATTATCATATATATTACACATACCGGCATCTAGCATATATATGTCCCATAAATATAATAACATACGGACTTAACCTGACATCGGTTAATGTTTAAATATGCTTCATAAACCTTGTCACCAACTGACATATAGATTTTTCTCAACAAAGATTATCGTTTAATATACTTGATTTCAATATCCTTCTGCATATCAGCATAACCGATACATGCTCAACGTGAGCACCAAACGATTACATACCACGGAGTTATAATATCCGTGTTTATTCGTATATCCGGCATACACAGTATACCTCCTACGAACGAACAACCAACTATGCTATAATGATTCCAACACTTCTTTGTGTATAGGTAATCATTCTATTCGAGCATACATGGGTGTAAACATCTAACGGATGTAAGGATAACATAGGGAGTTGCAAGGTTCAAGGTAATTGCGCAACATGGGTTGCCTTCAAATATTATTAATTACTATTATGGGAAACTCTACACTCGCTCAGTCAATGTCCTCAGGCGTTCTAGGTTTGCTAAAATCGGTAATTCTCGATCTGAAGTTGGTCCGTCTCATATGTTTGTGAGTGAGCAACACATATATATATATTTCAATATATTATTTTATTTTATTTTATTTATTTACTCATTTACTTTAATGAAATAAGAATGGGTTCAGGTACGGATCCGTTCGTACGTGAGGGTCGACGGTTCGGGTGAACATCTGGGGTTATTAGGATATACGGTACCGATGTTGGTAGGGTAAGGGATTCATCAATTTTGGTTGGGAGTGACGGTTACTAGATATTTCTGGTTAATGTCAAACTGGAGATCTAACTTGGTACTATCATAACTATGGCCCGATAAGTCAGACTTATCATCAACCGATGCTCTAGAAATTTCGGCATCTTCGGTACTTTTTATTATTTCCTTCCCCGGTTCCTTATCCGGGTCCCATTTCTCAATACATGTACCCACAAGATATGTACATATATATATATACACATTAGCACGTATAAATAATACTATATACTTTACACATATGTTGCCATTTTTACCTATTAATGTACCCCGTGACTTCCCCTGAATTCCCTCGTGCGGACAAGTCTGTTATTATGTTCCGGACCATAATAACTCACTTGTCCATCCAAGTTCATCCAGACCTCGTCACTATAAATTATTAGTTGATATTCAAATCCTATAATACTTGAGCTACTGGTTATATTTTAGGTATCTTTTAAAGACATCCTAATTCTTTATAACCAATGGCTCTGATACCAAGTTCTGTAACACCCCGTAACCGCAGTGGAAACGTAAACGGGATGCGACAGACACCTCTGATATCAACCACATTGTTTATAAAGAAAACCGAATACATTAATATACTTCAAAATTACATTATCTCATCTTTCATTACCGTCTAGGTGATACACACATCATACAATACGGTTCATAATTCTATCAGTTATAATGTATCCTAACGTCCAGCACGCAAACCTTACACACATCAAGCACTTAGCACGTACTCAATCACTTTATCTTAGTTGTACCTGAAAAGCATGTGAGAAAACGGGTCAACTACGAATAGTTGGTGAGTTTCACAATTTTAGTAAACCATGATAAATCCATATCATAATATAATATTATCTGGGGACACTGTTAACCCATAAACACATTTAATAACCTCTGGGGACATTGTTGACCCAGAACACTTCCAATAACCTCTGGGGACACTGTTAACCCAGAACACTTCCAATAACCTCTGGGGACACTGTTAACCCAGAACACTTCCAATAACCTCTGGGGACACTGTTAACCCAGAACACTGTTGCGGGACCTTTCAATATTAACAACTCAGACAATTACCATTTTAATACGTTACCGTACGATTCCCGTACAATAAACATTATATAAATACATTCATTTCCATGCGATCAGCATGTACTTAAACACTTTGATAAAAACATGCTTTCCGCCCCGGGAAAATATTTAAAACAGTTCAATAAAAAGGGGCTCGTGAAAACTCACCTTAGCACATGCAAGCAGGTAACAACAATCATTATCAATTAACACGTCCAATCTGTAATATGATCCCTACGATCGTTATTATTCAATTATTGTTTATATAATCTTTAACCTTATCAATCGGTACATCTGGGGACATTGTTAACCCAGGACTGTACCTATTCCGGGGGCAATGTTAACCCAGAAATACTTCTCCGGACTCAGATTGTGATGTCGTTTAGAGTTCCATGGTCACAATTTCTATTAGTCGTTTTCTCGTTTTACGTGCCTAGCACGAATATCCGTTTTATGTTTCAAAAATGAGTTTGGTCACACACGACTCGAAAATAGTGGTTGTCTGATAATTTAATTTAAAATGTGAAATTATAGCTCGGTTTAGACGTCCCGATTGGCCGCGGGACCCGTTTCCGTCTTTGGCGTACCGGAAACTGTTAAATCGGTTAAAAATACCCAAATCATTCGACTTATTTTCGGATGATTCATTTTTACTTGTTTAACTCAATTATATGAAAATAGTCCATTTTTAAGGTTTTTATACACCAGTCAGCTCGCTTAAGCGAACTTCACCGGTTTACACGTTTTAACTTTAAAAGTTTGATAATTAGCACGATTAATTATCCGTTTACTCTCGGATCTTGAAATTTTGCACAAATCACTTTTTAATAATGGGGAATTTTATAAAAATATTTCCAGAATTAATTCTTATATTTTAAATTTATTTATCTATTTTTAAACACCATTTAAACACTAAATATGTCGTAAATACCAAACGACCTTAGAAAAATCCCAAATTTTTCCTGGATGTCCCCTGCCATCCACATAGTCCCCTGTAATTTTTCCAGAACCAAAATCTTCTTTTACATGCCCTTTTTCCAAAACCGAGCTAGAAATCCCTAGAACTCATTTAACCAAAAAGCCTACTTAGACCTCTCCAACGGACCTAAAATTTTGTGTGTGACTTATACATGATATGAAAAGCATATCTGAAATTTTCCAGAATTTTACATGATATTTAACTATTTTTCACCATTTTTGGCCAAAACCGAGCATTAAATTCACCAAATATTCATCCTTTATCCAAAAATTACCAAATATTCACAGAACTCATATTTTCATGTTTTTAACATCTCTGTAATATTTCATGACCTAACTCTAAAGCATCAACAATCTGTCCGAATTTCCCATAACCGAACATAACCGAATATACCTTTCGTTTTCCGCCACTACAAGCTACAAACTCATCTTTCCGCCTTATCTACCACTAAATACAGAGCCTACAAAAAACATACCACAATACCAAGCAAGTTTCACTCACGATCAAGCCATTTCTTTCATGGTTACGGTTATGATACTAAAACAAAGATTTAACCGTAAAAATTCGTTTTTGATTCGTTTAACTCCTTTCTTGGACCAAGATCCCTTGTATAACCCGTATACATCACTTGATCATGCAAGAATCGGTTTTCATCTTTGAAACCTCATTTTCTTGCAAACAAACTCAAGAAACGAAGATGGAAACGTATATAATTCGATCTTTACCTTGGTTTTTCTTGTTAAAAGTCTCGGTTTTTGATCAAGGAGTTGAGAGGATTTGATGAATCTTTAAGAGAGTTGATTGAAAAAAGAAAAAAAAAAGAAAATGAGGGCCATGGAGGCCGATCGGAATTGGTAAAGGGGTGGGGTGGGACCCACAAGTTCATTCTTGGCCACAAACTTGGATTTCCGAAATCTGGATAATGTTTTGGATAATCTGGTTCAGTTCGTTTCTCGGTTAAATGTTTAATTCGGCTTAAAACGAGGCTAAAACGGTTTCGTTTTTGGTCTAAAAATTGAAATTTATATAAAACCGATTTAAAAACTTAATCCATGACATTTATTAACTTAAAACGTCATATTATTAGTTATTACGCATCTTTTTCGGCTTGATCGATCGTCTCTTGCTCGGTTTGGTATTAAAGGTTTCGTTTAACGTACCAACGTACTATTAAATCGAAATCCTTTTTCTGTGCTTTAATCCACTTATCCCGAAGCTTTAATACTTCGTAACATCACTAAATATCATATATCTCGTCTATAATTGAACCCTCGATTCATTCGGGTTCCAATAACTATCGATCGTTTGATCGCATATTCAATACGGTGAATTATATATTCACGTACAATCAATACAATGAACCATGTATTCTCGTATAATTACCGTGGTAACTCTTGTACCCGACATTACATATGACGTAACTAACGTCTACCGGTTAGGGTATACCTGGTTTCGTCGGAATCGTTACAGGTAATATGATCATAATTAAAAATATATATGGACCAAAATAAACAAATTTATGATGTTAATATGTGAAAATCTTTTCTGATATTCTTGATATTATTTTGTTACTATTTGTGATTACATAAGTTATAAGTATTTGTATAATAATAATAATAATAATAATAATAATAATAATAATAATAATAATAATAATTATAATTAGATTTCATAAAGCCCTAATACAAACCATACATAAACAAATCTAAATAAGTTATTTGGTTACAAAAGCATACGGATAAACATAAAATATACACCCTAGTAGAAAAGTGACGGACTAGGAGTTAAAGTTTAAACATCAAAAACAACCCATCATAATTAACCACCAACATGAGTGAGTATCAACGAATGAGTAGCGGCGTTGTACTCGAAAACAGCTAAACTTCCAATCTGAAGACCATTCGAGCGAACAAAAGCCAGCCAATGTCTAACCCGATGCCTCTCATTATAACCATTGAGTTCAATAGCAATTTCAGTCTCGACATCAACACCATTTGGATTTATTAACATCAAATCTGTTTCAACATCCAAGTTATTGTTCCATGCAAACACAACCGGCAAACTCTACAAACAAAAATATAATTACAAAGTTATGTTACTAAACAATCCCTAACATTACATTAATATTCATGTATAGTATGAGTTAACTTACAAGCCTTTTCCGAACAACCACCTCCAAAATGTTTTCTTCTAGAACATGAGGAACAATAATATCCAAAAACGGCTCATCATCATCTTCCACATCAACATCAACTCCTATAAATATAAATTTAAGTTATCTATGTATTACTAATATAAACTGTAATAAAAATTATAACATAAAAGAAAATGTAAATAACTACCTTCCAGTAGTAGTTGTTCATTTTCATCATCACTTTCAATGTCTATCCCCATTGGAATATAACCGTACTCCGGATGATTCGTGGGACCGTTGTATACAAACTCATCATTGAAATTGACACGTTCAATACCACGGCTATCAAAAACATACATTCTAAATGCCCACGTACCTTGAAGATGTTGAAACACCAAATAATCATTGACAGCCAATTTACAATGAGCGGACATGTCTTCCCACATACCAGCGAAAGCAAATCTCGGAGTAGTCAGTTTGACGCATTGGATGGTTAAATTCCATAACATTTCATCTGCAGACTGAGCAATGATCTCGTCATATTTTCCAGGCTCTAATCTAAAGTGTTTTTGTATTTGATCATCTCTCAATGGCTACAATAAATTATAAATAAAACGAAATAGATTAAACTAATTTTATTATCCACATTTTATTTTACAAAACATATTGTTCACTATTTATTAAAAAAAACAACACCGTTACTTACAAGATATTTAAGAGTGGGATAAAGAACAACAGCATCAAGAACCATGTCATTTATATCTGGACTATCTCTAACGTAAACGAATGTCCATTCATTTTCGTTAACGGGAGCAAAAACCAAAACATCTCCAAATATCAAACCATTGTCTTCCACAAATTGATTCCAACCATTTTGAAAAACAAAACTCCCATTTATAAATTCAATTTGAATAAACCAATCTTTGTCTTTGTGATACACTACAACCGGGTGCATATTTGCACCTGGCTCAAAAATTCTTTGACAGAACTGATATGGAAGTACCTTAAATAAATATGATGTGGTAATTAAACTATAATGGAAGAATTAACAAAATGAATAAAATATGTGGTTAATTACAATTTTACAAATACATACCGTCTGTCCATTGGAATTACCATAGAAAATGCAAACCGAGGGAATACCAATCTATTTTGTCCAAAAAATAAATATAAATTAATAATAAAATTAATATAAAAACAGTAAATGATTATTTAATTTATTCCACCGGATTTAGTAATAAGCCCAATACAAACATCTATATGCAAAAATCTTAATTAAACATTAAACTATCCATTTAAACATCCATTAAAACATTAAACAAAGACTAAACAACAAATCAGTTGATATTAACAACCTAATAAACTATCCTGGTTGGTTAATCACTAAAATATTACAGTCATCATCCTCAACCATGCAAGGAGATTATAATAAAGTTTAAATAAGTTGAACACGAACTAACTAAATAGACTTAGGGTTATAACCAAAACATAAACAACAAAACTAAAGATTCTGACTAAAAATAATCTTTGATCGCTTTAAATTAGGCTAAATACATAGGAATAGTTTGAATTAACACAATGAAATTATTTGACAAAATAATACTTACATTTTTCATATATTGTGCTCTTTATTAAACGTTTCGAAGTTCTCCAAATCGTTGATTCAATCTCAGTTCGTCTTTGCCGACATAAACTACTAAAAAATCGAAGACATATAATTTATTATGATAATTAACATAAATGTAATTGAAGAGTCGTTAATTTTTAAATTGATAAAAAAGATATATATGGGCCTAAAGTAATGGGCTATTTCAAATGGATCAGATTAAAATTTTATACAAATATTGATAAATTATAATATAATTAGATATAATAAATTTTATTTTTTTTCTAAGATTTAAATTATTTTTTTTAAAAAACTTACTAAAGTTAAAACACGATATATTGTTAAGAGAATATAATTATGTTTAAAGTGTATTTTCTTAACAAATATAACTATAAATTAAATATCTGATAAAGATATATGTATAGAAAAAATATATTGTTAATATGTATAATATAATCTATATTCATTTGTTATTTAAGTTAGTTTTTCAAGAAAATATAATTATGTTTAAACATGTTATAGAAAATGTAACAAAATGATATAAATAAGGTGTTACCAAAAAACAAAGTTAAAAAGCACATATAATTATATTTATAGAAGATGGTGGATTAAATTAGAATTATGTTTATAGAAGTTGGTGGATAACATTATTGTAAATAAAATTTAATGGCAGAGTCATTTTTAATTTTTAATAGATTTTATATACAACCAAAAAGCAACCATTAACCAAACATTCAATTAAGGATAAATCAAATAAACAACCAACTTCCAAAGATAGTCACTCCAAAAAACAAAAGTTTAAAAAACCAAACATAAAATATCCAAAAGTAATAGAAATACTTAAGATGTTAAACAAAATCGAATAAATTTAAAACCAAAGTTTAACCGTTCACTTAGAAGGGTTCCCCAACTTAGGAGTCAAAATAGCTGTAACATCACATGCTTCATTGGTCTTCCCATTCTCTTCAAAACTCTTCGCCTTAACCTTAGTTGCAGACATGCTAGGTTGATCATCAACTTCAAAAACTTCAACCAACTTTCTCTTTAGTTTGTCGTCAGAAGAAGTTGAAACTACCTTTTCCTCACTTGCCACACCCTGACCATCAACATTTGAATTCGAAGTCTGGTTATCTCCAATATCCGAAAGCTGTTATTAATAAAGTAATCAACATCAGACAATCATTATAACAAATGTTTGTTTCACCTATATATATATATAAATTTAAATTATAATATTTAACAAATATATATACCTTAACAGAAACAGAACCAGATGATTGAAATTCTGACATAGACGCTCCCAAAAAAACAGAATTAGAATTGGTTTGCTGAAATTAAAAGGGTAACAAAAAATTCAGTTAATGGAAATTACAATAAGTAAAAAAGAATGTAGCATTAAATAATTACCAAACGACTATGCTGCCTTTTCTGCAATTCACTGAGAATATTTGTGTCATCAGTAAGCTTGTTTATACCGTAATCCTCCACACTGTTTCTGAAATTGAACTCTGCCAGATCGATTTTAAAAGCAAATTTCTTTTCTAACAGAGAATTCAACTCTGCAGGGAATCCAGCATTTTCAACCTCATTCTGTAAAAAAAATTAAAATTAAATACTTAAAAATACAAATTGTGAACTATTATGTATAAAAATCTTTAAATTTATTAATTGAAAATTAACCTGCTTTTGAGAATCAATCAATTCAGCTGCAGTTTTGTTGATCAGCATTTTAGCATCTCTATCGAAGAGAGTCAACGACACCACACCAGTCAAATCTTGAACCCTTATCTTTATCTTGAATCTATATAAATTTTAAATTAGGTTACTACAAAAAAATAGAATATTGAATATTTTGTAAATAAATATTTGAATTTGTATTCATATTAATTACCTAGGTGTAGGAACAACACCTAACACATTGCATCTAACTGTTTTGCATTCATATTCAGTTACCCCCTAACCAACATTTTCCATTAGTTTACGGCTACAAGTATTACACCCAATGTAATACCACTCTGTATCTAGACATTTGGCCTTAATTGTACCAAGGATAATGATATTCTTAGGCTGTAATAGAAACAAAAAACAAATTATACAATATAATGGTTTAAATAGTGAATTTAATAATTAACTTACAAATATAATGGTCAAATATCACAAATGTTAAACAAATCTGTATCTTTCAAAAACTCATCATTAACAGAAGAGAGCATCTTGACTAGAATCGGCTTACGAATAGAGACATCATTGGCAATCAGCATTTCAGCCAAATTACATATATAAAATTTACATGATAAAGAGACTGAAGTTGAAGCATTGTAAGCTTTAATTAACGAAGGATCATTAATGATATTATTTAATACAAAGTATAAGGGCTAAAATTTAAATAACCAAATCTAATATATGAAAGAAAATAAAGTAAATAAAGAAAACAAAATAATGTACCTGTTTTTGTATTCTTCAATCTCAAATAAGTAGTCATTAATGAACAAACTGCTAACATTAGATCCAAAAGAATTGAACACATAGACTTTCTCTACAAAATTAGAAAATTAATGAATAATATATTAGATTAAGTTAGATTAAGGTGCTATGCTTCGATTTCAATTAACATGAAAACACTAAATATTATTACCTTCACCATCAGAACCAGTGTAATACTTAACCCTACCAAACTGGAGAACAATAACGGCATGTGGTTCATCAAAATGATCAACGACATATTTAGGGAGCTCGGAAGCATAATGATCCCAAAGCGTGAGATACACACAGTTTCCACTAAAATATAAATAAGTGTTCAGAATCAAGATAATGTAAGTTAACAAAATTATTTAGATAAAATATCTACAAACAGTGGTACCTTAAATCACATAACTCCATTGTACGCTTGTTTTTGTCTTTGACGTTTGAAACATTCGTCTTGAAAACATGAACCACATGACCAATTATATCTAAAAGAAAGAATTAAATAAATTAAGTCAAACATTAACTGAAAATCTAAGGATAAATTGAATAAATAATTTCTTTGAATAGTAATAGCAATTTACCAATTGTGGACTTCAAAGAAATTTGTTTATTGATTACGGATTCAAATGAAATCATTTTGAATCCAAACAGGCGACCTTCAAAATCTTGGCATGGATTAACATGAGTGTTTGGTCCAAACACTAATTTGTTGGGAGAATCAATAACTATGTAGTTTGATCCATTTAGACCAACGCTAGGATTAACAATAGTAAGAGTAGAGCTTTCCTTTAAGAATCTTTTGAATCGAAAGATATCCTGTTTGTAAACGGTGGCTTGGATTCGATTCTCTTGTAATTAAAGATATAAGTATTGATTTAATGATATAATGTAGAAAGTATAACATATATACAGATTAATAAATACAGTGTTATGTAACATCCTACTTTCGATTATATTAATAAAATAAAGTTCTTTTATTTTATAGCGGGTCGTTATCGGTTTAGTTGAATAGAATACGAGATGGACTTGTGTTGGGTAAATGGATATGGGTTATGGACTTGGGTTATGGAGGAATGAAGGAAAGACCATGGGCTTAAGCCCATGATCAAAAATATATATACCCTTAATCCTCCATTTAATTCATTTACACATATCCCTTACACCTCTCAAACACACACACTTAAGCTCTCTCTCTCTCTAGCCGAAATATAGAAGAAGAATCGGATCCCGACCCAAGGTATGATAGTATTTTGTTGTATGAGCTTAAATCCGTTAGTTATGGTCACTAAACGACGAGCCGACACCGTTAAACCGTTTATGTCACGAGTCCGGGTGGAATCGGGTATAAAACGAACCTATGATGAGTTTAGGGGTCACCCTAGCTCAGATCTGGATCGAACGGGACGAAAAACGGTGAGAAACGAGTTAAAACTCGTTTTTCCGACGTGTTCGCGGTTTTCTGGTTGCTTTCCGGCAAAGGCGGCGCCGGAATAGTGGTACGAGGATAAGGAATGTCAGGGAATGTTCTGACATTCCCTGACCTAACCTTATTTCGCTATGGGGACTTAACGAATTGAAGGTGATTCGTTAGTTGATTCGCTTAAGGGAGGACAGCGAACTAGCTCTAGTTCGTCTATGATTCGTCTCTGATTCGTTAAGGGAAAAGGGTAACGAATTACCCTTGATTCGTTATGATTAGTTCGTTAAAAGAAATAACGAATTAGAGGGTCCAATTCGCTATATGAACTGATTCGTTAAGGAATCCAGTTCGTTAAGGGTTCAATTCGTTATAAGAACCAGTTCGCTAGGATAATCCAATTCGCTATGAACCAATAACGAATTAGAAGTTTAACTGAAAATAAAGCAGTTAAGGATTCAAAACCCTAATGGGAAATGTGATAAGGCAGTTAATGAAAATAAAATTTTTCCAAGCTGACCTAGCAGCTTGATGTGTTGTAAAACACATTTACTTTCCATATCATTTTTATCATGTTTTAATTACTTTTTAGTTTAATTATTAAGTTTTATGGTTTATTTATGCTTGATTTTACAAAGATGATTGTTTACTTGTAGGTTATGAAGTTTGGTGAAAAAAAGAGTTAAATTGAAGAGTTTAGGGGCTTAATTGTGCAACTTTCAAACTTATAAGTCAAGGCCCGACCCAAGACCACATCTTAAAAGCCTTTTATAATATTATATTAAGTTAATAACATGGGTTTCCAGCCATTATTCCAGCCATAATCCCGAAATACAAAAAAGAACCCTAAAACCCTAAAGTTTCGATCGGAACAGCAAAGAAGAAGAAAAAAAGAAAGGAATCCTTGGCGGCTGAGGTGTTGTGACGGCTGGAGAAGAAGGAGGACATCAAGGGTGATCTTGTGCAGCTGCTAGGGACCTTGTAAATCATAGATCTCAGCCATACTTGATAGTAAAACATTCATAAACTTTACTTTTTGTTCAAGAACCCTAACTTTGTTGATTTAGGCTTTTGCTTTGAATTGTTTTGCAATTGATTGATTGTTTGTCTTGTGATTGATATTGTTTGGATCTTGAATGAATTTAATTATGTTTATGATGATGTTTATGATGTTTTTCTTGAGTATACATGGCTGTCCTAAAGTTATGTTAAGCTAAACTTGTTTGTTCTACCTATGATAGATGATTGTTGAGTGGTTTTGACTTGTTTAATGGATTGTTAATGTTCAAGACTTAAATTATTGATGTAAAGTTTAACTAAACCATAAATTAGATTGTGTGTGATGGCTGTGTTTTATTTGTTATTACTTATAATTCTCTTGCATTAGTTAATTGAATTGGTTTTGATTAATTGATTGGTTGTTAGACTCTTAACTTGGTGTTTCGGGTTTATTTGCGGGGTGTACAACCGTAGGGATAAGTGGGTAATATAATCATCTAAAATTAGTTAAAATACACCTTCTTTGAGACCGAGAGGTGATAAGAAGTAATATTGTCTCGTTGCTTTTACTTGTTAGAACTAAGACCGCGCGAGAGCGGGTTTTTGTCTTGTCAAGTTTGAGTGTTTATGTGCAATTAGTTGGTTTAATTTGGGTTAAGTTAATTTGTTCCTCTATCCTTGGTTGCGTAGTCATCGTTTCCATTAGGCTAGTGTGTCGGTGAGACCGAGAGGTGAGTCGGTATTTGAACACGTTAACAATTGTTTTTCCGGTTTATTCTTTAAAATCAACTAAAATAAGTTAGAGATTGTTAGAGAGACTGAGAGGTAATTTGACTTTCTTAAACAAGTTTTAATTGTGTCATCTTTTATAACTGGTGTCTTGAATATTTTCAATCCATTGTCTTGTTATTTCTGTCAACATGATTCATTTCTAGGTAGACGTCTTTATTCATTGAATTTAACCCAAAGTTTTCAAAGTTTTGTTAAAAGTTTTCATTTAATTAAGTTAAGTAGTTAAATAAATTATAAAATAAATTAATTAAATATTTTGGTGAGTCTTGGTTAGAGTTTAGTAATTATAAACGTTTTCACGTGTCTTCGAGTTCGATATCCGGACTTTCCTTATCTGTGCTATACGCGATAGGTACACTTGCCGTTTGTGTGAACTAGGATAGATTGTTTGGTTTTTAAAGCTTAGTTGCGACTTGTGTTTTATTTATATATATATTTTCGCACATCAAGTTTTTGGCGTGTCTGCTGAGATCGTACGAGACGATCCGATGGACCGACATTCGGTAGAGAGTCCTCCTCTTTCCTTAGAGCTTAAGGATTTACCTTCCCACCTTGAGTATGCCTTTTTAGATGAAGAGAGGAAGCTTCCGGTTATCATTGCATCTGCGTTGACCGAGGTTGAGAAGGAGAAGTTGTTGAGGGTGCTACGAGAGCACAAGGAGGCTATTGCTTGGAAGATTATCGACATCAAGGGTATCAACCCTTCGTTCTGCACTCATCAAAATCCTCATGGAGGAAAATTTCAAAACTGTCGTCCAGCCGCAACGGCGGCTTAATCCGAAAATGCAAGAGGTCGTAAAGAAGGAGATCATTAAACTCCTTGATGCGGGGATCATTTTCCTCATTTCTGATAGTGCTTGGGTGAGTCCAGTCCAAGTGGTTCCTAAAAAGGGTGGCATGACTGTCGTCACCAACGAGAGGAACGAGCTTATTCCTACGAGGACTGTGACAAGATGGCGAGTCTGCATCGACTATCGCCGACTGAATGATGCCACCAGGAAAGACCACTTTCCTCTCCCATTCATTGATCAGATGTTAGAGCGTTTAGCAGGTCAGCAGTACTACTGCTTCCTAGATGGTTTCTCCGGGTACTTCCAGGTTCCGATAGCTCCCGACGATCAGGAGAAAACCACTTTCACCTGCCCTTACGGAACGTTTGCTTACAAACGTATGCCGTTCGGACTTTGTAACGCTCCGGCCACATTCCAGAGGTGTATGGTGGCCATTTTCCATGATATGATCGAGGACTCCATGGAGGTGTTCGTGGACGATTTTTCCGTATTTAGGAGTTCCTTCGAACAATGTTTATCAAATCTTGAGAGGATGATGTCCCGCTGCGTTGACACCAACCTAGTCCTTAACTGGGAAAAATGTCATTTCATGGTTCGCGAGGGCATTGTTCTAGGTCATCGAATCTCAAGTGCGGGGATAGAGGTTGACCGGGCAAAGGTCGAGACCATTTTTAATCTTCCCCCGCCTACTTCTGTGAGATCAGTTCGTAGTTTTCTAGGTCATGCCGGGTTCTACCGCCAGTTCATCAAAGATTTTTCTAAAATCACGAGACCCATGACCAAATCTTTGGAGAAGGATGCTCCATTTATTTTTTCTGAGCAGTGTATCGAGGCGTTTGATCTTCTAAAAGACAAACTAGTTAACGCCCCGATCATGGTTGCTCCCGACTGGTCGTTACCATTCGAGTTGACGTGTGACGCAAGCGACTTCGCAGTCGGGGCGGTTATTGGACAACGGAAGGATAAACATTTCCATCCGATCTATTATGGGAGCCGGACCTTAAATGGCGCACAGGAAAGCTATACCACCACTGAAAAAGTGCTTTTAGCTGTGGTGTTCGCTTCCGACAAATTTAGGTCCTATCTGGTTTTGTCCAAAACGATTGTTTATACGGATCATGCCTCTATTAGATATCTTTTCAGCAAGCAGGATGCTAAGCCTCGTCTTATCCGATGGATCATGTTGCTTCAAGAGTTCGATATAGAGATCCGTGATAAAAAGGGGGCCGAGAATGTGGCGGCTGATCATCTTTCACGACTAGAGGGGGTTGATTCAGGAGAATCGGGAGTTAGGATCGACGATCGTTTTCCGACGGAGAGTCTGATGTTTATTACTGCACAAGAGGAAGGTTTTCCATGGTTTGCTGATTTCGCGAACTATCTTGCTGATGGATACCTCCCAAAGATGCCTTACCAACCAAAGAAGAAATTCTTTGCTGACATCAAATTTTACCTTTGGGACGATCCATATCTTTTCCGCATTGGTGCTGATCAGCTTATTAGAAGGTGTGTGGATGTCAAGGTAGGATGGAAAATTTTGAGCCATTGTCATGTGGGACCGACTGGAGGTCACCACGCTGTGAATTCTACGGCAAAGAAAGTCTTTGATTCTGGTTTTTACTGGCAGTCTATCTTTAAGGACGCTCACCTGTTCGTTAAGAGTTGCGATCGTTGCCAGCGTGTCGGCAACATTTCTTCGCGAAACGAGATGCCCCAGAATGCCATTCAAGTTTGTGAGGTTTTTGATATTTGGGGTATTGATTTCATGGGACCGTTTCCATCTTCGCGTGGAAACAAATACATACTCATGGCCGTCGATTACGTGTCTAAGTGGGTTGAGGCGAAAGCTCTACCCACCAATGATGCCCGAGTGGTAGTCCGTTTTCTGAAAAGTCTATTTGCTCGTTTTGGAGTTCCGAAAGCCTTGATCAGTGATCGAGGTACTCACTTTTGCAACTCGCAGATGGATAAGGCGTTGAAGCGTTATGGGGTCACCCATCGGCTTGCGACCGCCTACCACCCACAGACTAGTGGGCAAGTAGAAGTGAGTAATCGGGGAATCAAACGTATTCTCGAGAAAACGGTTGGTTCAAATCGTCGGGATTGGTCCGACAAATTAGATGACGCTTTGTGGGCCTTCCGTACAGCATACAAGACTCCGACTGGTTCCACACCATTTCGGATGATATATGGGAAGGCCTGTCATCTTCCTGTTGAATTGGAACACCGCGCTTCATGGGCCCTTCAAAGGGTTAATCTTGATTTACCCGCCGCAGAGGGTAATCGTTTCCATCAATTACATGAATTAGAGGAGCTCCGGGATCATGCATATGCACAATCATTTCGGTATAAGGAGCATACGAAGGAACTGCATGACAGGAAATTGAAGGGTAATATGTAGTTTAAGTTTGGGGATAAGGTTTTACTGTATAACTCACGATTTAGGTTATTCCCGGGAAAGTTGAAATCCCGATGGTCGGGACCGTTCACGGTCACTGAGGTTTTCCCGTATGGCACGATTGAGATACAAGACCGAAGCGGGAAGTTTAAGGTGAACGACCATAGATTGAAGCATTACATTGGAGAGCCGATAAGTGATCAGACAGTCGAGGTGTTCTACCTTGACTCATTCACCGAGAAATAGGCGTGATGGATGCATCACTCGGGAGACAGCCCGAGTTGTAGAGTGTGTATTATGATTCTCTTTATTATATGTTTTTATTTGTTTTATTTTTATTTATATTTATAAAAACATAAAAATACAAAAAAAAAATAAATATTTAATAAAAAATCAAAAAAATTAAAAAAATTCAAAAACACAAAAATATGTTTATTTCTTATGTTTTTGTTTTCCGTTTAGTACGTCGCTACATGCGAGCGAGTTTGAGTTGTACAGGTATTATTATGCGCATGGTAGCTCTGATGGCGTTTTGGAACTGGTTCACCCGAGGTTGCGGCCGCGAATGAAATGCTATACGGTCGTTCGTTTGAGTCATACACAGCTGATAAAGAATTTGCATCTAAACCAGGGGAGTAACCCATTCTTTATTTTAATTTCTGTTCTTTCAAATTTTAATTTTATGCTTTACATTTTAGTTTTTATTTTATTTCTTTTCGTTGTTCTCATCGAGGACAATTTCGTTCTAAGTGTGGGGATGAGAATTTATTTTACTTAGTTGTAGAAAAAAAAATTAAAAAATTTAAAAAAATAAAAAGTTTTCACTTGTTTTTCGTTTTCGTACGTTGTTTATGTTTAAAAAAAAAAGAAAAGAAAAAATATGTCCCTTGTTTTTAGTTTCTTTTGCATTAAAGTGGGAGATGATGATATTTGTCGGAAATCAGTTTTTCAAACTACTAATAATATGAGATAAATAAAAGAAAACGCACTTAACTTGGGATGTGTCGGTAGGCTCAGCCTTGAAAATGAAAGGGCAAATTTGATAAAACGGTTAAACGGAAATCTTTTGTGGGTAAAGCGTTTTGTCCGTGGAAAATAAGCAATGAAAGGTCGGGCCATACTCAAGCCTCAAAATTTGGTATGAAAAATTGGAAATATCATGAGTTTTAAAAATCTTAATACGTTATCATATGATGCTTGGGTAGGTTTAACGTTAGAGTATGCCGTGTAGCCTGTGATATAAATCTTAAAATTCTAGTTTAGTGTTTTACATCTCATCGGCGTATGGTTTTATAACCTTAAATCCTGTATTGATGGGATGCTTCGGGTCCGGAGACCATGGGTCTGTATGCAATCTTTTTAGCTGGGTATTCACAATTCCTAAGTGGGGTTGTGTATATTTAAAATAAAGCCAAAGAGCAAACCCTTATAAGTCTATAAACATGATCACAAAAAGTTCGAAAGTACAAATACACTACAAACTTGATCATCCACGCTGTTAGCCATGTGGGGTCCCCTTGCTCGCGTCTCATTACCATTAAGAAACGGACCACAAGGGACACGCTACATGTAAGCCCTACAGATAAAATTTTGCATACTCACCTATGGTTATGGATTTGGGGTATTGCTTGATAACGGGGGTATGTCATGTTGTGGGGAGCGCTGGCTATAAATAATTGAACCTTTATCATATCTAATGGCTGCTTGGTAGACTTCGATGCTTAAGCTTAGGTGGATAAACAATACCCTTGATCGTCTTAACTATTCATAAATATTGAGCAACAAAGTTTTAATTCTGCTAATTTTGAGGTTTAAGTCAAGTTGGGGTGGTCTGGTCAGGTAAAAGCAGAAAATAAGCGTGTCTTACTTGTGTAAACCACTAACTAATATTATTGTCGGATCTTATTTGACCCGGTAAAGATTAAGGCATGGGTTTAGGTGGACAACAATATCGATGATCGCGGTTTTTGCGTTTTTCTGAGCTTTAAAATATAACCTATATGTTTGATTTAACTTTGATTTTCCGATTCTGATTCAACTGCATTAGACTTTTTCAGGGACGAAAAAGGTTTAAGTGTGGGGATGTTTGATGTGTTGTAAAACACATTTACTTTCCGTATCATTTTTATCATGTTTTAATTACTTTTTAGTTTAATTATTAAGTTTTATGGTTTATTTATGCTTGATTTTACAAAGATGATTGTTTACTTGTAGGTTATGAAGTTTGGTGGAAAAAA
The DNA here is from genome assembly GCF_021521415.1 of Bidens hawaiensis. NCBI lineage: Eukaryota > Viridiplantae > Streptophyta > Magnoliopsida > Asterales > Asteraceae > Bidens > Bidens hawaiensis. The sequence goes on from NW_027492603.1 coordinate 205,689, forward strand.
GAGTTTAATTGAAGAGTTTAGGGGCTTAATTGTGCAACTTTCAAACTTATAAGTCAAGGCCCGACCAAAGCCCACATCTTAAAAGCCTTTTATAATATTATATTAAGTTAATAACATGGGTTTCCAGCCATTATTCCAGCTATAATCCCGAAATCCAAAAAGAACCCTAAAACCCTAAAGTTCCGATCGGAACAGCAAAGAAGAAGAAAAAAAGAAAGGAATCCTTGGCGGCTGAGGTGTTGTGACAGCTGGAGAAGAAGGAGGACATCAAGGGTGATCTTGTGCAGCTGCTAGAGACCTTGTACATCATAGATCTCAGCCATACTTGATAGTAAAACATTCATAAACTTTACTTTTTGTTCAAGAACCCTAACTTTGTTGATTTAGGCTTTTGCTTTGAATTGTTTTGCAATTGATTGATTGTTTGTCTTGTGATTGATATTGTTTGGATCTTGAATGAATTTAATTATGTTTATGATGATGTTTATGATGTTTTTCTTGAGTATACATGGCTGTCCAAAAGTTATGTTAAGCTAAACTTGTTTGTTCTACCTAGGATAGATGATTGTTGAGTGGTTTTGACTTGTTTAATGAATTGTTAATGTTCAAGACTTAAATTATTGATGTAAAGTTTAACTAAACCATAAATTAGATTGTGTGTGATGGCTGTGTTTTATTTGTTATTACTTATAATCCTCTTGCATTAGTTAATTGAATTGGTTTTGATTAATTGATTGCTTGTTAGACTCTTAACTTGGTGTTTCGGGTTTATTTGCGGGGTGTACAACCGTAGGGATAAGTGGGTAATATAATCATCTAAAATCAGTTAAAATACACCTTCTTTGAGACCGAGAGGTGATAAGAAGTAATATTGTCTCGTTGCTTTTACTTGTTAGAACTAAGACCGCGCGAGAGCGGGTTTTTGTCTTGTCAAGTTTGAGTGTTTATGTGCAATTAGTTGGTTTAATTTGGGTTAAGTTAAATTGTTCCTCTATCCTTGGTTGCGTAGTATTCGTTTCCATTAGGCTAGTGTGTCGGTGAGACCGAGAGGTGAGTCGGTATTTGAACACGTTAATAATTGTTTTTCCGGTTTATTCTTTAAAATCAACTAAAATAAGTTAGAGATTGTTAGAGAGACTGAGAGGTAATTTGACTTTCTTAAACAAGTTTTAATTGTGTCATCTTTTATAACTGGTGTCTTGAATATTTTCAATCCATTGTCTTGTTATTTCTGTCAACGTGATTCATTCCTAGGTAGACGTCTTTATTCATTGAATTTAACCCAAAGTTTTCAAAGTTTTGTTAAAAGTTTTCATTTAATTAAGTTAAGTAGTTAAATAAATAATAAAATAAATTAATTAAATATTTTGGTGAGTCTTGGTTAGAGTTTAGTAATTATAAACGTTTTCACGTGTCTTTGAGTTCGATATCCGGACTTTCCTTATCTGTGCTATACGCGATAGGTACACTTGCCGTTTGTGTGAACTAGGATAGATTGTTTGGTTTTTAAAGCTTAGTTGCGACTTGTGTTTTATTTATATATATATTTTCGCACATCACAGCTTAACCCCAGCCAGGGGCTGTGCCCCTTGGACCGTGCTAGGGGTTGCCGCCCCTAGAACCCCACTGCTAGTGGCGCTGCTGATGTGTAGTGAAACACACTTACTTTACTTATGATTTTATCATGGTTTTTATGCTTATTTGTTTATTTTATGAAAGTATTGGGGGCTAAGTGCAATAATTTACAAAGTTTAAATGTTAATTGTAGGTTTATGAAAGATGGTGAAAAAAGAGTCAATTTGGAAGATTCTAGTGGACTTGTTGGTCAAGTTTTAAAGCTACAACTCAAGGCCCAACCCAAGCCCACAAGTTAGAAGCCTTGTATAATATTATATGAAGATAATTAATTAAGAAATCAGCAATAATCTAAGCCAAGAACCCGAAAATACAAAACCCTAACCCCTTCATCAAGTTCTGATCGGAACATCAGCAGCCAAAAGAAGAAAGAAAAAAGAGAAGAAGGAGGCGCTGAGGTGATTGTGGCGGCTGGAGAGGAAGAAGAACATCAAGGGGGATCTTGTGCAGCTGCTAGGCATCAATAACATCCCTAATCTCAGCCATAAACCCTAAGTAATTATCCTTAAACTTTGGTTATTGTTCAACCTAACTTTGTTAAATTAGTCTTTTGCTTTGGATTGTTTTGCAAGTGATTGATAGTTTGACTTGTGATTGATTGTGTTTGAATCTTGAATGAACTTGATCATGTTTAAGTTGATGTTTGTGATGTTTTTCTTAAGTATACATGGCTGTCCAAAATCTATGAGTAGCTAAATTTGCTTCTTCTGCCTTGGATAGATGATTGTTGAGTAGTTTAGACTTGTATAATGGATTGTTAATGTTCAAGACTTGAATTATTGATGTAAAGTTTAACTAAACCATAAATTAGATTGTGTGTGATGGCTGTGTTTTATGTGATATTACTTATAATCCTCTTGCATTAGTTAATTGAATTAGTTTTGATTAATTGATTGCTTGTTAGACTCTTGACTTGGTGTTTAGGGTTTATTTGCGGGGTGTACAACCGTAGGGATAAGTGGGTAATATAAATCATCTAAAATCAGTTAAAATACACCTTCTTTGAGACCGAGATGTGATAAGAAGTAATATTGTCTTGTTGCTTTTACTTGTTAGAATTAAGACCGCGCGAGAGCGGGTTTTTGTCTTGTCGAGTTTGAGTGTTTATGTGCAATTAGTTGGTTTAATTTGGGTTAAGTTAAATTGTTCCTCTATCCTTGGTGACATAGTATTTGTCTCCATTAGGATAGTGTGTCGATGAGACCAAGAGGAGAGTCATCATTTGAACACGTTAATAATTGTTTTTCCGGTTTATTCTTTAAAATCAACTAAGATAAGTTAGAGTTTGTTAGAGAGACTGAGAGGTAATTTGACTTTCTTAAACAAGTTTTAGTTGTGTCATCTTTTATAACCGGTGTCGTGAATATTTTCAATCCATTGTCTTGTTATTTCTGTCAACATGATTCATTCCTAGGTAGACGTCTTTATATATTGAATTTAAACCAAAGTTTTCAAAGTTTTGTCAAAAGTTTTCATTCAGTTAAGTTAAGTAGTTAAATTAAAATCTAAAAAATCAATTAAATATTTTGGTGAGTCTTGGTTAGAGTTTAGTGATTATAAACGTTTTCACGTGTCTTCGAGTTCGATATCCGGACTTTCCTCATCTGTGCTATACGCGACCGGTACACTTGCCGTTTGTGTGAACTAGGATAGATTGTTTGGTTTTTAAAGCTTAGTTGCGACTTGTGTTTTATTTATATATATATATTTTCGCACATCAAGTTTTTGGCGTTGTTGCCGGGGACACGGTTTGAGGCGTATTAAGAACGGCTCGAGTTATGACTTGCCTTGTTTACTACTTGTCTTTCTTATTTGTTTTATTTGTTAGTTTAAAATAGTTTAGCTAATTATAATTTCTTTTATTTATTTTAATAGTTGTATGCGACGTACTCGATCTCTAGGACCACCAGCAGTTGAAGGATTCCCCGAACCAGAGAGAGAGCTTCTTGAGAGACGTCGTACAAAACCGTCTTCCAGTGCATCTACATCCGTCGGTAATACGTTCTCTTCTCCTACTTTTTCTGAACCCGTCATTAGGGATAGGACTATGGGCGACGCGAATCCACCACCGAGGAGGACAGTTGCAGACCGGGCCCGTCCGGTCGATGCTGGCGCGAGATCCAGCATTGCTCCACCAGCTATAGGAGTTCAAACGACTTGGCAGATTCCATCTAATGTTCTGAACACGATTGCTCATTCTGCTCAATTTCACGGGTTGCTCCACGAGAACCCGCATTCTCATCTCACTCGTATTACACGTATCTGCGACACGTTTCATATTGCCGGCGTATCCGAAGACGCCATAAAACTCCGAATCTTTCCGTTCTCACTCGTTGATCATGCGAGTCTGTGGCTTGAGTCCCGTCCACAGGGATCCATTGCTACTTGGGCTGCCATGCAGACCCAATTTCTTGAAAAATACGATCCTCCGGCTAAGGCCGCTCGTTTGCGTAACCAAATTCATTCTTTCCAGATGGAGGACACCGAGAGCTTCTACGAGGCATGGGAAATGTTCAAAAATCTACTTGCGTTATGTCCAAACCACAGCCTACAAGACTGGGCGGTTGTTGAGAAGTTCTACAACGGATTGACGTACGCAACTCAGAGTATGCTCGACACAGCTGCAGGAGGTAACCTACTGACAACGAAAGATACGGATGAGTGCATTGCCTTGTTTAACGGTTTAGCCATGAGTGGATACCAGCGACCACCAGTTAAGAGTACCAAAACCGTTGATTCCCTATCACGCAGCATGCATTCGATTAACACGAGCACCGCACTTGAGGCACAAGTTGAAGCGTTAGCAAAGATCGTGAAGGACTTGCAGGTGAAAGGTAAGTTATGCGAGATCTGTAGAGGGGGACACGATACCGTTCAATGCCCCGTAGGTTTCCAGGAGGAGGCAGTCGACTTCGTTAATAATCCAAACCGAAATCAACATTCTTTCAATTCTTATAATTCGGGGTGGAGAGGTAACCAAAATTCCAACTGGAGGAACGGAAATCAGTCCGGCTTCCAGCAACGTCAGAGCCTATTCCAGGATTCCGATGAGGGACCGAGTAGTGGGGAGAAGAAGCCCACGTTAGAGGAGATGATGGCACAGCAGACACAGATGCTGTCGCAACTCATGACTCGAGAGGACTCCCGTCACAAAGAAACTCAAGAGAAATTCCGGGAGCACGAGTCATTCATGAGAAATCAAGGAGCGTCAATTCAAAATCTTGAGCGTCAGATGGGAGAGATAGCAAGTCGTCTAAATGAGAGGTCGCCAGGTACACTTCCAAGTAACACTGAACAAAATCCGAAGGCATTCGCGAAGGCTGTGACGACAAGGAGCGGTGCAGGGGCACGTAGTGAGCCCGTGATTCAAGCGGCGACGAGAGGAGTCGTTAACGAGCCTGCGGTAGATGTAGAGGAGCAGGTAGACGAGGAGATTCAGTTGGAATCTCCACCGGCCGAGGTGCATCAGAGGCACAGCTCCGGAAGTTCGGCACAGGACAAGAACCAACCATTACCTAGCACACCACCGAGAGTCTACAAACCTAGACTCCCATTTCCCGGGAGAGTCCGTAGGGATAGAGACGAGGAGCAGAACTCCAAATTTCTTGATCTTCTGAAGCAACTTCATCTTAATATTCCTTTCCTTGAGGCACTCACGCAAATGCCCAAATACGCAAATTCTCTTCCATTCCTCTGAGTGCTGGTTGCTTTGCAGTCTTGCAGAGAAAGTTGCCAGAAAAGATGTCCGATCCTGGGAGTTTCACAATTCCCTGCATCTTGAGTGATAACACGGTCGTCCATGCGCTGGCAGATCTTGGTGCCAGTATTAATCTCATGCCGTATTCCGTGTATCGCAAATTTGGACTAGGCGAACCGAGGCCTACCCGTATGAGTATCCAGCTTGCTGATCGTTCTGTGAAATACCCCCGAGGGGTGGTGGAGAACATGCTTGTTCATGTCGACAAGTTCATCTTCCCGGTGGACTTTGTCATCCTGGACATGAACTATGACGATAGTGTCCCACTCATCTTGGGCCGGCCATTCCTTGCCAATGCACAGGCATTGATCGATGTCTGCGAGGGTAAATTAATCTTAAGAGTTGGGGATGAGAACGTCACCTTTGACGTTCGACAGTCACTGAAACACCCCAAGTCTGCTGATGACTCCTTATACTTCATTGATACCATCATGGAGCATGTCGGGGAGTTTTTCAGCGAAATTTGTGGAGGATCTGCCTCCGACACCCAGATTCTTGATAGGGAGATTCCGGAGATTGAAATGGTTGCCGTAACCAGTCAGTCCTTAGATGACGACACCGAGTCACATACCCCCGAATCTGGCGTGTCTGCTGAGATCGTACGAGACGATCCGATGGACCGACCTTCAGTCGAGAGTCCTCCTCTTTCCTTAGAGCTTAAGGATTTACCTTCCCACCTTGAGTATGCTTTTTTAGATGAAGAGAGGAAGCTTCCGGTTATCATTGCATCTGCGTTGACCGAGGTCGAGAAGGAGAAGTTGTTGAGGGTGCTACGAGAGCACAAGGAGGCTATTGCTTGGAAGATTATCGACATCAAGGGTATCAACCCTTCGTTCTGCACTCATAAAATCCTCATGGAGGAAAATTTCAAAACTGTCGTCCAGCCGCAACGACGGCTTAATCCGAAAATGCAAGAGGTCGTAAAGAAGGAGATCATTAAACTCCTTGATGCGGGGATCATTTTCCCCATTTTTGATAGTGCTTGGGTGAGTCCAGTCCAAGTGGTTCCTAAAAAGGGTGGCATGACTGTCGTCACCAACGAGAGGAACGAGCTTATTCCCACGAGGACTGTGACAGGATGGCGAGTCTACATCGACTATCACCGACTGAATGATGCCACCAGGAAAGACCACTTTCCTCTCCCATTCATTGGTCAGATGTTAGAGCGTTTAGCAGGTCAGCAGTACTACTGCTTCCTAGATGGTTTCTCCGGGTACTTCCAGGTTCCTATAGCTCCCGACGACCAGGAGAAAACCACTTCCCCCTGCCCTTACAGAACGTTTTCTTACAAATGTATGCCGTTCGGACTTTGTAACGCTTCGGCCACATTCCAGAGGTGTATGGTGGCCATTTTCCATGATATTATCGAGAACTCCATGGAGGTGTTCATGGACGATTTTTCCGTATTTGGGAGTTCCTTCGATCATTGTTTATCAAATCTCGAGAGGATGATGTCCCGCTGCGTTGACACCAACCTAGTCCTTAACTGGGAAAAATGTCATTTCATGGTTCGCGAGGGCATTGTTCTAGGTCATCGAATCTCAAGTGCGGGGATAGAGATTGACCGGGCAAAGGTCGAGACCATTTCTAATCTTCCCCCGCCTACTTCTGTGAGATCAATTCGTAGCTTTCTAGGTCATGCTGAGTTCTACCGCCGGTTCATCAAAGATTTTTCTAAAATCGCGAGACCCATGACCAAACTTTTGGAGAAGGATACTCCATTTGTTTTTTCTAAGCAGTGTATCGAGGCGTTTGATCTTCTAAAAGACAAACTCGTTAACGCCCCAATCATGGTTGCGCCCGACTGGTCGTTACCATTCGAGTTGATGTGTGACGCGAGCGACTTCGCAGTCGGAGCGGTTCTTGGACAACGGAAGGATAAACATTTCCATCCAATCTATTATGCGAGCCGGACCTTAAATGGGGCACAGGAAAGCTATACCACCACCGAAAAAGAGCTTTTAGCTGTGGTGTTCACTTTCGACAAATTTAGGTCCTATCTAGTTTTGTCCAAAACGATCGTTTATACGGATCATGCCTCTATTAGATATCTTTTCAGCAAGCAGGATGCTAAGCCTCGTCTTATCCGATGAATCCTGTTGCTTCAAGAGTTCGATATAGAGATCCGTGATAAAAAGGGGGCCGAGAATGTGGCGGCTGATCATCTTTCACGACTAGAGGGAGTTGATTCAGGAGATTCGGGAGTTAGGATCGACGATCGTTTTCCGATGGAGAGTCTGATGTTCGTTACTGCACAAGAGGAAGGTTTTCCATGGTTTGCTGATTTCGCGAACTATCTCGCTGGCGGATACCTCCCAAAGATGCCTTACCAGCAAAAGAAGAAATTCTTTGCTGACATCAAATTTTACCTTTGGGACGATCCATATCTTTTCCGCGTTGGTGCTGATCAGCTTATTAGAAAGTGTGTGGATGTCAAGGAAGGATGGCAAATTTTGAGCCATTGTCATGTGGGACCGACTGGAGGTCACCACGGTGTGAATTCTACGGCAAAGAAAGTCTTTGATTCTGGTTTTTACTTGCCGTCTATCTTTAAGGATGCTCATCTGTTCGTTAAGAGTTGTGATCGTTGCCAGCGTGTCGGCAACATTTCTTCGCGAAACAAAATGCCCAAGAATGCCATTCAAGTTTGTGAGGTTTTTGATATTTGGGGTATTGATTTCATGGGACCGTTTCCATCTTCGCGTAGAAACAAATACATACTCGTGGCCGTCGATTACGTATCTAAGTGGGTTGAGGCCAAAGCTCTACCCACCAATGATGCCCGAGTGGTAGTTCGTTTTCTGAAAAGTCTATTTGCTCGTTTTGGAGTCCCGAAAGCCTTGATCAGTGATCGAGGTACTCACTTTTGCAACTCGCAGATGGATAAGGCGTTGAAGCGTTATGGGGTCACCCATCGGCTTGCGACCGCCTACCACCCACAGACTAGTGGGTAAGTAGAAGTGAGTAATCGGGGAATCAAATGTATTCTCGAGAAAATGGTTGGTTCAAATCGTCGGGATTGGTCCGAAAAATTAGATGACGCTCTGTGGGCCTTCCGTACAGCCTACAAGACTCGAACTGGTTCCACACCATTTCGGATGATTTATGGGAAGGCCTGTCATCTTCCTGTTGAATTGGAACACCGCGCTTCATGGGCCCTTCAAAGGGTTAATCTTGATTTACCCGCCGCAGAGGGTAATCGTTTCCATCAATTACATGAATTAGAGGAGCTCCGGGATCACGCATACGCACAATCATTTCGGTATAAGGAGCATACGAAGGAACTGCAAGACAGAAAATTGAAGGGTAATAAGCAGTTTAAGTGTGGGGATAAGGTTTTACTGTATAACTCACGGTTGAGGTTATTCCCGGGAAAGTTGAAATCCCGATGGTCGGGACCGTTCACGGTCACTGAGGTTTTCCCGTACGGAACGATTGAGATACAAGATCGAAGCGGGAAGTTTAAGGTGAACGGCCATAGATTTAAGCACTACATAGGAGAGCCGATAACTGATCAGACAGTCGAGGTGTTCTACCTTGACTCATTCACCGAGGAATAGGCGTGATGGATGCATCACTCGGGAGACAGCCCGAGTTGTAGAGTTTGTATTATGATTCTCTTTATTATTTATTTTTATTTGTTTTATTTTCATTTATATTTATAAAAACATAAAAATACAAAAAAAATAAATATTTAATAAAAATCAAAAAAATTAAAAAATTCAAAAACACAAAAATATGTTTATTTCTTATGTTTTTGTTTTCTGTTTTATACGTCGCTACATGCGAGCGAGTTTGAGTTTTTACAGGTATTATTATGCGCATAGTAGCTCTGAAGGCGTTTTGGAACTGGTTCACCCGAGGTTGCGGCCGCGAATGAAATGCTATACGGTCGTTCGTTTGAGTCATACACAGCTGATGAAGAATTTGCATTTAAACCAGGGGAGTAACCCGTTCTCTATTTTAATTTCTGTTCTTTCAAGTTTTAATTTTATGCTTTACGTTTTATTTTTATTTTATTTCTTTTCCTTTTTCTCATCGAGGACGATTTCGTTCTAAGTGTGGGGATGGGAATTTATTTTACTTAGTTGTAGAAAAAATTAAAAATTAAAAAATTAAAAAGTTTTTCACTTGTTTTTCGTTTTCGTACGTTGTTGAAAAAAAAAATGTCCCTTGTTTTTAGTTTCTGTTGCATTAAAGTGGGAGATGATGATATTTATCGGAAATCTGTTTTTCAAACTACTAATAATATGAGATAAATTAAAGAAAACGCACTTAACTTGGGATGTGTCGGTAGGCTCAGCCTTGAAAATGAAAGGGCAAATTTGATAAAATGGTTAAACGGAAATCTTTTGTGGGTAAAGCGTTTTGTCCGTGGAAATAAGCAATGAAAGGTCGGGCCATACTCAAGCCTCAAATTTTGGTATGAAAAAGTGGAAATATCATGAGTTTTAAAAATTTGAATACGTTATCATATGATACTTGGGTAGGTTTAACGTTATAGTATGCCGTGTAGCCTGTGATATAAATCTTAAAATGCTAGTTTAGTGTTTTACACCTCATTGGCGTATGGTTTTATAACCTTAAATCCTGTATTGATGGGATGCTTCGGGTCCGGAGATCATGGGTCTGTATGCAATCTATTTATCTGGGTATTCACAATTCCTAAGTGGGGTTGTGGATATTTAAAATAAAGCCAAAGAGCAAATCCTTATAAGTCTATAAACATGATCACAAAAAGTACAAAAGTACAAATACACTACAGACTTGATCATCCACGCTGTTAGCCATGTGGGGTCCCCTTGCTCGCGTCTCATTACCATTGAGAAACGGACCACAAGGGACACGCTACATGTAAACCCTACAGATGAAATTTTGCATACTCACCTATGGTTATGGATTTGGGGTATTGCTTGATAACGGGGGTATGTCATGTTGTGGGGAGCACTAGCTATAAATAATTGAACCTTAATCGTATCTAATGGCTGCTTGGTAGACTTTGATGCTTAAGCTTAGGTGGATAAACAATACCCTTGATCGTCTTAACTATTCATAAATATTGAGCAACAAAGTTTTAATTCTGCTAATTTTGAGGTTTAAGTCAAGTTGGGGTGGTCTGGTCCGGTAAAAGCAGAAAATAAGCGGGTCTTAATTGTGTAAACCACTAAGTAATATTATTGTTGGATCTTATTTGTCTCGGTAAAGATTAAGTAATGGGTTTAGGTGGACAACAATATCGATGATCGCGGTTTTGCGTTTTTCTGAGCTTTATAATATAACCTATATGTTTGATTTAACTTTGATTTTCCGATTCTGATCCAACTGCAGTAAAATCTTTTTCAGGGACGAAAAAGTCTTAAGTGTGGGGATGTTTGATGTGTAGTGAAACACACTTACTTTCCTTATGATTTTATCATGGTTTTTATGCTTATTTTTTTATTTTATGAAAGTATTGGGGGCCAAGTGCAATAATTTACAAAGTTTAAATGTTAATTGTAGGTTTATGAAAGATGGTGAAAAAAGAGTCAATTTGGAGGATTCTAGAGGACTTGTTGGTCAAGTTTTAAAGCTACAACTCAAGGCCCAACCCAAGACCACAAGTTAGAAGCCTTGTATAATATTATATGAAGATAATTAATTAAGAAATCAGCAATAATCTAAGCCAAGAACCCGAAAATACAAAACCCTAACCCCTTCATCAAGTTCCGATCGGAACATCAGCAGCCAAAAGAAGAAAGAAAAAAGAGAAGAAGGAGGCGGCTGAGGTGATTGTGGCGGCTGGAGAGGAAGAAGAACATCAAGGGGGATCTTGTGCAGCTACTAGGCATCAATAACATCCCTAATCTCAGCCATAAACCCTAAGTAATTATCCTTAAACTTTGGTTATTGTTCAAGAACCCTAACTTTGTTGAATTAGTCTTTTGCTTTGGATTGTTTTGCAAGTGATTGATAGTTTGATTTGTGATTGATTGTGTTTGAATCTTGAATGAACTTGATCATGTTTAAGTTGATGTTTGTGATGTTTTTCTTAAGTATACATGGCTGTCCAAAATCTATGAGTAGCTAAATTTGCTTGTTCTGCCTAGGATAGATGATTGTTGAGTAGTTTAGACTTGTATAATGGATTGTTAATGTTCAAGACTTGAATTATTGATGTAAAGTTTAACTAAACCATAAATTATATTGTGTGTGATGGCTGTGTTTTATGTGATATTACTTATAATCCTCTTGCATTAGTTAATTGAATTAGTTTTGATTAATTGATTGCTTGTTAGACTCTTGACTTGGTGTTTAGGGTTTATTTGGGGGTGTACAACCGTAGGGATAAGTGGGTAAAATAAATCATCTAAAATCAGTTAAAATACACCTTCTTTGAGACCGAGAGGTGATAAGAAGTAATATTGTCTTGTTGCTTTTACTTGTTAGAATTAATACCGCGCGAGAGCGGGTTTTTGTCTTGTCGAGTTTGAGTGTTTATGTGCAATTAGTTGGTATAATTTGGGTTAAGTTAAATTGTTCCTCTATCCTTGGTGACATAGTATTTGTCTCCATTAGGATAGTGTGTCGATGAGACCAAGAGGAGAGTCGTCATTTGAAGACGTTAATAATTGTTTTTCCGGTTTATTCTTTAAAATCAACTAAGATAAGTTAGAGTTTGTTAGAGAGACTGAGAGGTAATTTGACTTTCTTAAACAAGTTTTAGTTGTGTCATCTTTTATAACCGGTGTCGTGAATATTTTCAATCCATTGTCTTGTTATTTCTGTCAACATGATTCATTCCTAGGTAGACGTCTTTATATATTGAATTTAAACCAAATTCTTCAAAGTTTTGTCAAAAGTTTTCATTCAGTTAAGTTAAGTAGTTAAATTAAAATCTAAAAAATCAATTAAATATTATGGTGAGTCTTGGTTAGAGTTTAGTGATTATAAACGTTTTCACGTGTCTTCGAGTTCGATATCCGGACTTTCCTCATCTGTGCTATACGCGACCGGTACACTTGCCGTTTGTGTGAACTAGGATAGATTGTTTGGTTTTTAAAGCTTATTTGCGACTTGTGTTTTATTTATATATATATTTTCGCACATCAGCTGCCCCCGGACCCCCGTTCGTTGAGGGTAATAATTAAAATAGAAAGGAGAAATGTGTAGTGATAGTTTACTGAAATGTATAATTATTATACAGTTAGTCGGGCACAGCTCAAGAAGGGAATAACCGTAAACGGTGAACGCAACCGCATTGAGGTGAGTTTCTAGCCCCACTTCCTTGTTATGTTTTCGGGGCTGTGTGCATACTCGATGTGATAGTTAATACACTTACCTTAAGTAGTAAGTGTATGCCTTGTATGATGGATGTATGATGATTGCTTGACGGTGCGTGAACGATCTTCGGATATTGCATGTACCGTCAGGTGGTAGCTAAAGACGTGATTGCTATGTATGATGTAAGATAAGATGTATGTATGAATATTTATGATGTATGCATAATGTACGTATGATAAGTTAATGGTACGTGAACGCTCTTCGGAGATTGCACGTATTGTCATGAAAAATATTTAAGGACAGGTATAGTGTGAAGCTATGGAAGAAAGGGTACTGGACCCTAATAATACCCGAGGATGAAGGGTACCGGACCCTAGTAATATCCGAGGATGAAGGGTGACCGGACCCTAATAATATCCGAGGATGAAGGGTGACCGGACCCTAATAATATCCGAGGATGGAGGGTACCGGACCCTAAAAATATCCGAGGTATGTAGGGTGAAACGCCCTTTATAATGTATGGTTAGATATGAATGTGTATGGACGAATGCTGATCTTGATATGTTGTAATGCGTACCTTCGGGCACATATATGTGTATGAAAAGTAAGTTACGTGATTAACTAGAGCTCACTCAGCATAGCTGACTTTTAGTATGCACGCAGGCAAATAGGTTGAGGCAGGTCGCGTGACTGAAGACACATGGCATGGAAATCGAAGATACTGGCATCTCGAAGAAATGTTGTGATGTTTTAAAGAATATGTTTTGTTTTAATTGACTACGAATGTTTTATAAGACATGACTTGATGGTTATGTAAAATGTTATGGATGAAGTTTTTATTATTCCGCGAAAGTTTTTGTTAACTCTGATATTTAGAACTGCGTTTATGAGTAAATCCAACGTTAAAGTAGGGCTACCGGTAACGGGGCCTTACATGTTATCTGTTCATCCATTAAAACCATCTCCATAAAAATCCTCGTTGACATTTTTGTTATCTTTGATACTCCAAAGCCTAAAACTCTAACCTTAAGAGTTGATGTTGATGTTTTGAGAACACCAATCTCATTTAGCATAGTAAAGGTCTGAGCTTCCATTGACATATGCTTAAAATGAAATATAAAACAGTTAAATTAAGTGGCAGAAAACTAAAAACAATTATCAAAAGTGTAGAAGCTTACATGATAAAGAAAATACGAATGGGATAAAATGAATATGATTATGAAAAATGAATATGTGATTACATATTATATAGTAGAATGGAGAGAGGTTTAATTTTGTAAACATATTATGTATAGAAAGTTTATTAACATATAATCGAATATAATCAACCGTATTATATTAAATTATAATATCCAAAATTAACTTATTGTTTCTAAAAATATAAACTTTTTTTAAAGAAATTTGAATTTGAATTTAATCATACAGTTCATATATTATAAATAAAATATTCCAAAAATAAGTTATTGTTTCTTAATATAATATCAAATACGGTTATTTTAGTCAAAAACTTTAAAAATTAAAATATCAAAATAAATAAAGAACATTCAATTCGTAAATTATTTATTTAAATACGGTTATTTTAGTCAAAACTTTCAAAATTTATGAGTTGAAAAGCAAGTCAAAACGTAAACTAATCTTGGAATTAGTTAGGTACATTAATTTTGTAATAAATTTGTAATAAATCATTGAATAAATTATTTTTGGAACATGAATATTATAAGTTAATATGTAATTTAAAATTTAATTATATACTAAATTGAAGGAAAATATATTAAATAGTGAACGGAAATTGATCGACAATTATAACATAAATTGGAAAATCACCGGAAACCAAATAAGAATACAATTATGACAGTTGACTACAGAAAATATTTTGAAATTTCCCGCAAATTAAATATTTAATTGGTCGGAATAAAATTAAAATCTAAACACATATTGGTCGGAAATAAAAATATAAATAAAAAAGTGGCCGGAAAACAATGAAGAGTTCAATTATGATTGTTGACTAAAGAAAATAATATAAAATTGACCGTAAAATTTATTTTAACATAAGGTTATGTTATAAAAATTAATTATGAACAACTTCATCGTTTGGCCGGAATATATTCTTCGGATGTTATTATAATAATTAAGAATCTAAAGGTGAAAAAATCGTCTGTTAATTACCTTTATCATGTTCACCGGAGAATCGATCTGTTATAAGAAACATCAATTGCGAGAAAATAACCTTATCGCATCTGGTATGACAAACCATGATTTGACCGGAAACCAAACGATTGTAGACCTTTCCAAAGATGGAATTGAAGAATAACATTGTGAATAACGGAGAAGGCGGAATACGACGGCCGGAATTAGTGTAGAATAGTAGCGGCGTATTAGGTTTAGCTAAGTTTGGTATGTTCGTATAGAGATTAGAGAGAAAAATGAGTGGTTGGATTGTTTGTGGATTAGGGAAAATGGACCGTTTTTTTTATACGGTTTTGTGGTTAAGATGACAAATGGCATAATATTAGACAATCTCAGAATGGAAACAAGATGACATGGAAGGCTAGGTGGACACCCTAGTAGAAGGACATGTGGAGGCATTGTGTTGATTTAATAGATTAGTAAGATTTACGTGCCTTAGGAAGAAAGTGAAAAAATAAACAAACACTGGTTTTACTTTAAGGCTCCATATTTTTACTCCGTTCGATTTCCTACAAAAAGGTTATGAACGAACGTTCTTTGCTCAGAATGACCCCAGCTTAATGATTTTATTGATCGGATCGGTGGGGTGCATCTTTTTCATGGAGATTATAAAGTTACTTGAGTTGATTCGTCAGGGAAGAAATTTAGTAAACTCGATCGGTTTTTGCTTTTCAGAGCATTTGATGGATATGGTAAAGATTTTAGAGGCATTGGTTCTTTGGTCTAGATTGTTGGATCCTAGACCTATAACGGTAAAGCAAAAGGTGGTTAATTAGGGGTAGTCACGTTTAATTTTTATAACTCTTGGCTCGAAAATTATGGGGTGGAAGGTGTTGTCAAAGCTTCATGGCAGTCTGAGATGTCACACACGGTCACGGGGGCCTAGCCGTGTTATCAATAGTTGGTACAAATTTTATCAATTAATCAGAGTTGTGTTCTTTTAGCGGAAGTCTTTCAATAAAATATTCTTTATATTTAAACCGGGACTTAAACACCCGTGATGTTTAAATTTTTTTACTTGTTTCAGAACAAGTTTACATACTTTCTTTTAAAAAATTTAGCAGAACCATCAGCTATGTAACAATTCGGATTTTTCAGTTATAATTCTAATATCCATTACCCGACCCATTTCGTAATTCGGGTAATTTGATCAATGAAATCGCTTATTAATTTAAATTGTTATCATTTTATTTATTTAATTATTGTTACAACCTTGTTAATTTGCCAAAATAACCCCTTTAACAAGTTTTGAACTCAAAATATATCTAAGGTAAACTACAAGCACCATTTTGGATATATTACAAACTAATATCCTTTATCATATTCTTCAACCCGTTTTTACCCAAGTGTCAATCGTGACCTGAAGGTTTGCTTGTTCCTTAATCTTCGGATTTTAACCGATTTTGATTCTCCAAATTATTCCCTAAGCTTAAAACGAACTTACACCATTAATTCAATTAGGAAATAAGATCAATTATAACTCGTTTTGATATTTATTTGCACCGTCCTATTTCATACGGACGATGGGTAAGATTTACACAATAAAAATTCAATTAAGCTCGTACATATCGTCATCTTAACCCAACGACCACAGTCATAGAAGCAATTAGCTTATGTCAAGCTATATATTTATATATATATGATTCCCCCGTCGTTATTGAGCCTTCAGAAGGTGGAGCGATTAAACTATCCTTACTTGATCATTGGAGGTAATTCGTTTGTGTTTCTTGTTCTTTGTATATCCATTAACAAAAACCCTAATCTAAAACAGATTAAAATAAACGGATTGATCATATTGTGAAATCTAGGGTTTATATTATTTGGGGGTTTATACCTGTTTCTGTTTATAAATAATTGGTTTCAGTTGTTAACCAACTGTCATGTTAGACCAGATGGTTGGGCTGCGTGTTTAGATGCTGGTGGTCGCAGGTTCGAACCTGGCCACCCGAACCTTTAGGTCTTATATTATTTTTATTGGTTTTTGATTGATTATATTAATTAAATTTAATAAATGAAAATTATATTAATTATTAGATAAACATTATTTTATTAAAACCGGCATCTTGGAGTTATGTTTCGTGTCAAACCTCGTTAAAAGTTTTCATTTACACACACACACACACACACACATATATATATATGTTAAGTATATTTTTTATTAATAATAAATCATCGTTACTTTATTAAAACCCGACACTAATATTAGTGATTTCTCGTCATTGCACATCTTTATGATTTTTGCTTATATTAATTTTATATATAAAAATATATGTTATATATATATGTATGTATCATTCTTTAAAAATTGTAACAATTATATTTTAAACGTATTAATTATATTTATAAAATTAGATTTTCCTTAAATAGTCCAAGATATATATTGTATAATAAATATATATATTTTAACATTTGTCTTAAATTATTTAATGTATTACGGGTTATATTTATATAAGTACACATCTATAATTGCATTATATTTAATTAAATTTTATCTAAATAATCATATAATTATTTCAACTCATATTTATTTATTTAAACTAATAATAATGATTTCACCATAACAGTAATCGTAGAGTTTGATTGATCAATTAATAAAAATCCTAATCCAAACCTAACTTAATCACATCGAAATCTTAATCCATCAAATCATTTATATCTCTTATAATTAATTTAATATTATTTAACTAGAAATCCGTGACAGTATATCCCGAAGGATTTATCTTTATCACACCATCACTTATATTTCGTTCATCCGATCAGGTGAGTATCTCACTCCCCCCATTTACACTTATTTTTACCGTTTTGGGGACATATGCGTAAATATATTTCTCATATATACTTATACACAAAACTGTAACTATTGTCTTATGTGTTAACAATTTATACCTTACGTGTTTATGTGCTTATATGCTTTACGTGAACCGCATTCGGAGAGGTCCAACATAATCTCATAATAGTATGATCATACGCCAGTCATTATAGCTTTGTGCTTCTCGACATCTCAGTTATACTTACTCATTTGGTTAATTTGTTATTCTCATATGACTTGTTGCACTTCTTATTTTTTTTATATATACTATATGTACATTTAAACTGGTGTGTTGCTCACTCAACCTTGTGTTGACAAAACTATTTTATTTTCAACCATATGCAGGTTATCGTGTGATGTGATTATCAAGATTGTTTGAAGCAACTTAGGATGCATGTTAGGAAAAGATACAAGAACTTAATTTTGGATGTTTAATGTAATTGTTTATTTATGAATTTGATGTACTTGATTATTTAACTAAATTTAATAGATATTGCCATACTTAATATTGCATAATAGTACCTTGAGAGATGTGACAATTAGTTCACGCCACGGATTTTCCGCCGTAGGTTGGGGTGTGACAAGCTATATGCCATGTCTAGATATCTTCTATCTCCTTTGTGCATTTCCACCTATATACATCTATTATTGATTATCTGAAAACTCTTTTGAAAACGTACGTCAATTAATGCTGGTGAGTAACAGTGGCTCAATAAAAGATCTTTGTAATTCATTATGACCTCAACAGACAATAACTTTTAACAATTCACCAGGAAGCAACCGCTTCTAGGATCATTAAACACTTTAAAATACACGTGTCTTTAACGAGAGTATGCACATTTTGTCTGATTGTTAGTTATTTCCATGTGTCAAATTGTTTTAAAGATTTAGTTAAATCTTTTGCAAATCTTTTCGACTCTTTGAAACTAGATACATATACTCATTTGTTTATAAATACAAATCCCTTTACGAACAATTTTCATTTGTTTAGACTACAATTATCAATAACTTTTATCACTCGGTAGGACAACAAACGCTTCCTAGGATCGTTAACCACTTAAACATATACACGACTCAATCGCGCGCATGGCTGCAGTGTGCCCACTGCTTACCACGTATGTAAGGATCCAAATACATGCATATTTTAGTCTGAGTTTACGTTATTACTTTGTAACTAAACATTTTTAAGATTTACACACAACCTTTTTTTTAGACTCTTTGAAATTATTCACTTATTCAGTATTTGAAAAGAGTTTAGACAAACATATTTCTTAAAATCTTTTACAGACTGGATGCTATATATGCAGCCAAGTTGATCAAACTGACGTGTGGGTAAAAGAATGTGTATTAAGTGTTTAATTTCGTGTGTTTTAGTTAGTTAAATATATCGAACACAAGTACTTTAAGTGTGTTTGTGGTTACAAGTGCGCGGAGCTTAAGGAAGCTTATTTGGAACTAATTTGGAGTGTTTAAGGATGGAAGAATCGAGATTATGTGAAGAGAGGTGATCGGGAGCTTAACCGGGCGATCAAGAATCAAACTATACGAGAAAATGAAATTTTGGAGCAGGGCAAGCTATAGGCTACGGCTCCCAGGCCGTAGCCTACAGCCTGATATTGGCATAAGGTAGACAGAGAAAGCCGTAGCCTATGGCCCAGCCGTAGGCTACGGGATTTTGGCCGCAGGCTACGGCAACCCAGCCGTAGCTTATGGCGGCCTGGCCGTAGCTTACGGTCGGGTCTGACGAAAAGAGGGTTTTTGATTATGTTCTTCCATATTTAAGAGGAAAACCCCTAAGGTCAAGAATTATTCATTATTAACTAGTTTTGGGATACCTTGGAGGCCACTTTTCATCACCATAACACATCTTAATCATAAAATTGATCCATGAAATCCTTCCCAACATCATAATCAAGAGAATGAAGAACGAGATGCAAGGCTAGAGACTTCATAACCATCTCCGGGTGTAGTGTTGAATTGTATGTTAGGTTTTGATATTCTATACTTTTAACTTTGGATTTGGATTTGGTTAATCATTCGGTTGATCAATTCTTCGTGCTTGTTTGTGAGCTTAAACGGTTTTTAGTAATTGATTGCATAATTTTTTGTCAGTTAATAGATTTTTGGTCATCAACAATTAGGATTAAGTTCTTTCGTCATTCACCCGTTTATCATTAACCATATTATTGATTTTGTGTTTCAAAACTTAAAACCGATAATCAAATAGATTTTCATTAAGCTGTGTCAATTGTTCGGATTCAGTTCTGACGTTCAACATAGCCAATCGTGAAGTCTTTTGGTTTACATATTTAACAAGAAATTGTCCAAAGAAGTTTATCAATTTTCTAACTTGTTTTGAAACCCGAACCCTGGAGTTTGGTTATTGTCATAATATTGTTTACAAACTATTCATTTAAACCGCTTGACATCGTCTGTCCACTTTAATTACTTCATAATAAAATTTGAGTTTAACTTGCACTTTCCACTGATTCCATATGAATTTGACACCTTACTTGCCCTAGCTAGTAAAGGTATTTTATAAATATTTTTGGTTGACCTTTCGACATCGATCACAAACCTTTTAAAAAAATATAATTGATATTTAAAAAGGTTTATATATAAAAACAAGAGTTAGATGTACTCATGTCTGAAAAAGTTAAACATACTCACATCTGAAAAAGTTAAACGTACTCACGTATGAAAAGTTAAACGTACTCACGTATAAAAAAGTTAAACGTACTCACCTTATTGATATAGGTGAAGTCTTGGTTAAACTCTACTTCTGCAAAATATTGTTTCATACCTTAACGAGCTTAACGGATAATTATGAGTCGATGATTATAACTTCCTACACTCAACTAGAACCGTCACGCTTTCCTAAACATGAGAGTTGAACTACTTGAAAACAAAGTAACGCTCGAGAAGAGGCTCGGGTTTAGATGAGAGTTTGTAAGAGATTTTGAGTTGTGGATGAAACTAAATAAACTATCAAGGTTTCTATTTATAGTGTGTAAATTTCATGAGTAAGCTAAAGTAACATGAGGTGTCTTACATGTGTCATTTTCTTCCACCAAATACTTTAGATGTCTCTATGTGTCGCCATGACTAATAATAGTATTACATGAGGCGTTGAAATATTAAGAAACTAGGGTATAGCCCGTGTTACACATGGGTGGAAAAACATGTCAACAAACATGATAAATTTAAATAACAAATTCAAGCAAAACAAAACTTCTACAAACTTTCGGACCAAAACGTTAACTATTTACATTGTCTAGATATTAACATTTAAAAATTACAATAAGTTAATGTACATCGAACAACCAAAAAACATCAAGAAAAGACATAAACATGTTCTTTCATATTAAACCACCATCAATTTCTTCAAACATTCTAGCAAAAGAAACTTATTTTGCTTCACCACCTAAAAATATAATAAAATAATAGCATCCAAATTAAATATACCATAATAGCATATTTAATAATGAGTAACATTTGAACATTAATTAACTTGTTTTTATTAAATTGTTGTTTTTATTAAAACAAAATAAAATACAACAACAAACAAAGTAAAATGACAAGATAAAACATATTTCTAACTTAAACCATTAAACCAAAAAGATATATCAATAAAAACCTTTTTGGCCGTCATTTTATACCTAACAAATTTGATACTATTTTAAAACAACTCGTTTTTGAAATATTTTCAAATTTGATACTCATTTAAGATATTGACATTTTATGTTGAGTATATATTAGGAAAATGAATTAAATTAGAATATATTAAATGGTTATTTAAGTTATAAATCTATTTTCCAAAATTTCTAGAACTATCAAAACTAATAGTCGGTCAACAATATTAAAGGAAATTATTAACTTTAAAAATTTTAGAAAACACCGACCCAAATTATAGACAATTCCAAAAATAAATAAATAAATTATAGTCAATTAAATTATTTGAAATTCGAATATTAATTTGAATACACGTAAATAATAATAATTATAAATCATGACTTTCAACTTTATTATATGATCTGATAAAATTAGAATATATAAATTGTTATTTAAGTTATAAATCTGTTTACCAAAATTGTTAAACGAAATTTGTTATAGTCAAAGATCCTAAACACAAAAAATATTACAAAAATCATGGCATAATGTAATCTTGAAATGATTATTTTTTTAGTCGATCCATAATTAATATTATTTTTTTACCGTCAATGAAATCTGCATTCAATTTTGTTACAAACCCATTATCATTAATTGTGACATTTATGTCTAATTATAAACTGGTCAAACATATAAGATAGGAAGTTTGTGGAGATTGGAAACTAATAAACATTATAATATTGACAATAGAAACCAAAATTTTTCATAACCAACTGTAATATATCTTTTTTTAGAATTCAAATTCAAATAATATTTTGATTTTTTATAGTGCATTAATTGTTATAGTTTCCATAATCAAATGATGACACCCATTAGCATTAATTGTGACATTTATGCCTCATTATATGTTGGTCAAACAAAAAAGATGGAAAGTGTGTGGAAATTAGGTACTACTCAAAACTATAATCTTACTAATGGAGATTGACAATAATATTGACAGTTGAGAAATATTTTTTGGAAGTGCAAAACTAAACAATATATAGTTAATAGTTTACATTATGATGAAATTATATTCAAGA
The DNA here is from genome assembly GCF_021521415.1 of Bidens hawaiensis. Classification (NCBI taxonomy): domain Eukaryota; kingdom Viridiplantae; phylum Streptophyta; class Magnoliopsida; order Asterales; family Asteraceae; genus Bidens; species Bidens hawaiensis. The sequence goes on from NW_027492603.1 coordinate 228,025, forward strand.
CTTTTGATATAAATTCACAAATGTTAAAAAAACTAAAGGTTAATCATATCAAAATGAATTAATTTACATGAATTATATAAGCTACATATAATAATAAATATTGTTAAATTAATAACTAAAATACATTCGTAATACCCAAAACAAACACAATTAGCGTGTTTTCCATAAAAAAAAATCCTTCCATGGAATTTGTCAATCTATCAAGTTGGGCCACCAGAAACTATTGACAAATTATCAAAGATCAATTAATAATATGCAAAAATATTAAAAATTAATTCGGTATCAATTATCAATGTATGTAACATGAATAATAAACAAAATAATTCGAATAACGAATTAAATTAACCATATTTTCGTGTCAAAAACTTCAACATGTCCATTAGTTCTTCAGTTTGATGTAGAACCTATATATATGATATGAAAATCATATTACAATTATAAGAATACAAACAACAAAGTGCAAAGAAAATGAAATGACAATCAGATTAAAGAATAACATATGAGAATCGATCATTAGAGTAGAATAAATACCTTACCAGAATGTTGTGTACGGCTAACATGTTGAACAAGCGAATGGCATAAATTAAAATGAAAAGAACATCTTAAGGGCCATATACATCGAAGAGAGAGAGAGAGAGAGATGAGATAGAGAGAGAAATAAAAATGAACTAGAAGAGTTGGTATGTTAATGTTTATATAGTATATAGTGGGTGATTGAGCATTAATAAGAAGGGTAATATGTGACATGGCATTTAGGTGACCTATGTGAACACCCTAGAATGATGCCATGTGGACAATTGTAATGCATTAATAGTATTGTTAGATGTACAATTAAGATAAATGATGATGTACATATGTGTACATTATGTAAATCGAGATTAAATACAAATATACATATGTGTATAATTAAGTTTTTTTTTTGTTTTTTTTGGGTATTTTTAAATTTTTTATGAAACCGTGATGAAAAATAAAACTTTTGGTTTTCTCACTTTTTAAAAATTTTCTTTTTTTTTCGTTTTATATATATATATATATATATATATATATATATTTAAGAGGTTTTTTTGTAGTTCAAAATGTTTCTCAAAGTTTTCAGTTTCAAAAAGTTTTCTTAGGATCCTCACCCGTATGTATATTACAAAACATATATATTTTATCTATATATTTAGATGATAACTTAATATAATCGCTCGGTCTAATATCTCGTAACTTCAATGTTTACTTTTTTTTTCTAAATGATCGTTTAATATAAACCGAAATATTTTTATTTTATGACACTATCTTATTTTACACCAACTTCCTTTGTTAGGTATTAGACTTAGGACCTTCAACCTTATAAGTTGATATTTCAAAACGAAATTTTGACAAATGTTACATGAGATCAATGGTAAGGGTAAGTAAATTTTAAGGGATTAAAGATAACATTGAAGTTCTGGGTTAATTTGATTGAAAACCATCAGAATGAGACGAAAGATAATTTACAAAGTTCGAGAGGTTTGAAGATATTCTCAATTAGGGGGAATGGGACGATTTCGATTCGTGATAGCCGAAACCAAGCTAGAGTTCAGTTACAAAAAACTGAATCTAAACAAAATGTTGACTTGGCTTTAAAATGTTAATATATGGGACCAAAATTGGTTGGATAAAATATCGAAATTCTTTCACAGTCAACTGAAAAAGAAAAGGAGACAATGGTCACAGGAATAAAATTGTACGGGTATGTGGGTGCAATCATATATGTATCTTTAGGACCGTTTAATGGGTATGACCTGATTATTTTATTCAAGACCAGAACCGGACCTTTTACTCTTTTAGATAGAAACGTGAACCCGAGACCTTACCATCTAAACAATAAAAGGGTCAGATATAAATAAGAGTTTAAAGGGTCAAACTCTTTACTCTTTAAGGGCAGTAATCACATTTTATTTTCAATATCTATTAGTTGCATTTCTTATACATGACTTAAATATATGAATCCTAAAGCTATATTTTCATTTAATAACATACTAAAGTCTAACTTCGAAAGTTTATCAACCATTTGAATTGATGCAAATAAAAATTTCATGTAGATAAAAGCTCAGTGTTTCCCAAATATGTGTTTTCAATCAATAGCATGGCCATTAATTTCTTATGTAGTTGGGAAATTTCAGATGAATCATATATCAAATACAAATCTCTCCTAAATTTCAAATAAATCGCGAATATGATGTATATCTTTAAACCAGTAAATGGGTCACAAATGTTAGACCCTTGAAACACTTTTACCCTTTAAGGTGAAATTCAGACCCTTAACCCGACCCATATTATATACCCAGGTCTAATTAAGGGTTTGTGAGTCGGGTAATCCGGTTTCAAGGGTCCGATCCTTATCTTGCTCACCCCTATATGTCTTGGTGGACTATTTGGAAGCTTCCACGTGATTTGATTTTCTTGAATAGTTGGCCAAAAACTTCTTGATTGTTTGATGATTGTATGTATTTATCTTTTTATAATTGGTTCTCGAGTAGAAACAAAAAGTGTATTGTAATTTAGACAAATTTGATGAAAATCTATCACTTTTCATGTAGTTATATTTTTTATCTGCCTAACTTCTTGTTATCCAATTCTTTATAAAATTTCTGCCATCAAAAAAACATTATAAATAACACAGGATTTTTTAAAGACCATTAATACGTGATACTATACATAATATGTTCATACGTAAGAGACAATCTAAGTTTGGGAAGTGAGCGTCATGAATGCTAGCATGAGTTACATCATAAAAGCGCTAAATTGCTCATTGAGACGATGTTGTGTTGTAAGGCCCCTGTCCCGGTGCCCTACTTCGGTGTTGGATTTACTCATTACGCAGTTCTAAATATCAGAGTTAATTAAAATTTTCGCGGAATAAATAAAACTTCGTTACAATCATTCAATACTTGTCTTAAAAACATAACATAAAATAATAAATAGTTATTTAAAACATCATGACAAAACTTCTTTTGATGCCAGTCCCTTCAATCCTGCCTTGTTTCATTCTCTCAAGCCAACTGCTTCAATCTATTCAACTGCGTGCATACTAAAAGTCAGCTACGCTGAGTGAGTTCTAGTTAATCAGGCAACATACAATACATTCACATACGTTCATATATACGTATCCGAAGACACATATTACATACTTAGCCTGTTACCTTTCTTTCATTCGTACATACATACTTTCTTTTTTTCATACTTCATTCTTTTAGTCTGTGCATTTCATATATAACTAACTATTCGTTTTAAAGAGCATTTCGCCCTATAACCTTCGCATATATTATTAGGGTCTGCAACCATTTAACCTTCACAGAGTTTAGAAGGGTCTGCAACCCTTTAACCTTCGCAGATATTATTAGGGTCTGCAACCCTTTAACCTTCGCAGAGTTTACTAGGGTCTGCAACCCTTTAACCTTCGTAGAGTTTATTAGGGTCTGCAACTCGTTAGCCATACATTCAATCCATCCTTTAATCATACATACTTTCATTCATACTCCTTTCATTGCTTACCTTCATACATACATATTTCATACTAACCATACTACACATTACTTTCCCTGACGATACGTACAATATCCGAAGATCGTTCACGTACCGACAGGCATTCGTTTATTACATTCATACATTCTATCACATATATCATATATAGCATACACTTACCACTTAAGCTAAGTGTATTAACATTCACATTGAGTATGAACACAGCCCCGAAAACATAACAAGGAAATGGGGCTAGAAACTCACCTAAGTCCTGTTACGTTCACCGTTAATAGTTATTCCTTTCTTTAGCTGGGCACGGCTAACTGTATATAACGATTGCGCGTATCAATCAACTATCACTATCCATATCGTATTTCTAGTCTAATGTAATCCCACAACGAACGGGGTCTGGGGGCAGCGCCCCTGGCAGCGGGGTTCTATGGGCGGCAGCCCCTAGCGGGGTCCAAGGGGCAGAGCCCTTGGCTGGGGTTAAGTTGTCAGGTCAGCTTGGAAAAATTTTATTTTCATTAACTGTTCTTAAAAAAATTTCCATTAGAAATCTTAAATTATTATTTTACTGTTAACTCATTCGTTATAACGAATGGCCTTTGATTAAGCCTCATTCGTTATCTTAACATAGCGAATGAGTAACGAATGACCTGATTCGATATCTTAACATGACCTGATTCGTTATCCTGATTCGTTATATCAACATGATCTGATTCGTTATCCTGATTCGTTATCTTAACATAACGAATGAGCATATAACGAATGAGAAGGGTTCGTTCGTCATGAGGACACACGAATGCATCCAATTCGTTATGGTTTTCTAACGAATGACCAGCGATTTGTTTGGTATAACGAATTGGGCATCAGACTTATCCAAATCTTTGACTCTAGGGTCAAAGTCAAAATTGATAAGAACAATAAACAGTCAACAGACATTGGATTTGCAATTAACACTCAAATCGCGATGAAACAACACGAGTTTGGTATCAATAGACTCGCAATCTCAGCGCTAACAAACCCTAATCACCCAAACATACATACATCGCGTTTACACATTGCGTTTGATCATTGTCTAGACTCGGTTTATTTATCAATCGATTAACCCATCACATGTTAACGAATTTTAGTGAGATTTGTTGCGTTGGATTCTTTTTTACCATACTCAAACAGATCTATGATTTTAAACTAAATCCGAACCTAAATGAAAAAGTTCTCGTTATAAACATACCTTAAACGATTCGGTTTACGAACACGGTCTAGTCTTGATGTTGTTTTGGTTCGTCACAACGTTCTAGCACCAATGGGTTCGGTTTTCCACTTTCGGATCTTGGCTAGGGATATAGGATGGTGTTTGTGTGTGTTATGGAATGTGTATGCTTTGGTGTAGAGATGGATAAAAATGGAAAGGTTTAGGGTTTAAGGGGTATTTATACTCCCTTAAGCCCATGGATCTAAGACTCATTTCATCTCTTATTCCATTTTCTAAAATCCAAACCCACCCTCTTATAGTTTATTATGTAAACCGATACACGACACGTTACTGAATAACGAAATTTCTTTTATTATTATCATCGAAAGTAGGATGTTATATGTGTTTGATATAATTCATTATCTAGACAAGATTACAGAAATTGTCCTTTATGTTTGTATCAAATTTCACTCAATATCCTTTATCTTAAATATTGATGCATTTTATCCTTTACGTTTACAAATTCAACAACGTTTGTCCTTTGGCCCTAACCTAGTTTGATTTTCTCGTTATATCAGATCATGTACCTTGCACATGAGGGTAAAATGGTACTTTTACCCATTTAATTAAAAGACATTTTAATGATTAAAAATATATGTGAAGACACTCTTTCTCTCTCTCTCTCTCTCTCTCTCTCTCCTGTCAAACACAACCACCGCCACCCACCACCATCGCCACAATACAACCACCATCGTTGCTGGCCCCCAAAATAAGTACAATTTTGGCCTTTACTTTACGCACCAACGAAGTAAAGGATTTGTTCCGTCCCCGGTGATGGCCGGAGCCACGCTTTCCGACGGTTTCACTCCGACACCCAATTTGTACCACCACACCACCTGAACAACGTCACAACCGTCGCATGTCCACAAGTTAGAGATGTTTGCACAATTTCCCTAGATACCTAAATGAGGGCTTTTTGCTGTTCAAGTTCAAGATAAGTGGATTACTTGGAGAATCTGGATGTTTCTACAAATTGGTGAAACAAAGTCGTGTCGTCGGAAAAGAAGATAGAAGAAAACAAGGAAACTGAAGCAATAAATGAGAGATCTTATAGGAGAGTGATAGAGCGGTGAGAGTTTACCGTTGCTCCGGTCAGTCCGCGGCCTGTCGTTTCGATGTGTACCTGAGAGAGAGAGAGAGAGTTACCGATGTTATTGAATTGTTCAGTTATGTCATCTTGAACAACTACGTTAAAGGTATATGAATTGACAATGTTTTCCAAATTAGGGCTAGCTCTCTACAACCAAAATTTCTAGAACATATTTTCATGTTTTTTGTTTACAAGTAGATATGCAACACATATCTATCTGCTGAAAATGGATGAGGTGGATTTGTGGACCGACGATGGCTGTAGTTGGGTGGGGGTGGTGGTGGTGGTGTAGACGAGGGAGATAGAGAATGAGGATTATATGTATATGCATAATATCTATTATATATAGTTTTAATTATTAAAATGTCTTTTAATTAAATGGGTAAAATTACCAGTTCACCCTCCTGTGCAAGACACATGGCTTGACTTATCAAGGAAAACTAGCTGGGTTAGGACTAAAGGATAAACGTTGTTAAATTTTTTAACGTTAAGAATAAAACACATCAATATTGAAAATAAAGGAAATTGAGTGAAATTTGATACAAACATAAAAGACAATTTCTGTAATTCTATCCATTATCTATCTTCGCATGGATCACTTCAATGAAATATCTTTGTTAAGCCTCCAAATTCAGCTGCATCAATCACCGTCTCCCACACTTGTTGATCCCTCTAGATAGTTGCCTCTCATGCCTCAACCGTCTACCAATATTATACAAATAATTAGTGATTAAGAATTACAATACTTAACCTGTATTAAAATATACACTCGTATGCAAATTGACAAAAAAAACGTAGAGGACCTAAAACTTAAGCTATGCAGCCGCCGTTTTTTCATCGCTATAGGGGCCGTCGCTAAAGTTCCTCTAAAAACGGAAAAGCACACTAATTAATAACAAACAAGTAATATAAGATAGAAACGTTTTCATTTTATATGTAACGTTCGTGGCTTTAAGTAATATCACCATATGAATTGTCCTACTTCATGAAATTACATGTTAATAATACGATAGGGTTAATGAATTAATTAATTAATTAATAATCAATTCTTAACGTTTATGCATATAAACAATATTAAAAACAAGATTCATTAATCAATTTATTGAAACAAAAGAATGAAGCCAATAAGTTAACTTGAATATTATCGTTAAAATAGTTAATTAAGAAAAAGAATCTTTCTATTACTTTCAATACCTTGAATTAACCATGTGTGATCGGTGGCTAATGTTGCAAGGATAAATGTTCCCAAATTTTTCTTAACAAAAGAAGTGGTAAGAAAAACAAAAAAGAATAAAATATGAAAATGAAGAAAAAGGTTCTTATTTTCACCCTTTCAAACTAAAAATTTTCAATTTGTCTTCAACCAATTTCTCACAACACGAGCTAATTCTTTTCTCTTCCTTTCAAACTCATGAATGCATAGAAACTTTAATTTTGTTCCTTTCTCTGGAAGTTGAAACATACAATAATTTTATATCAATCTCCTTTAATCCTGTTCTTTAATCACCTTAATTTTCTTTCCCCTTTTTCTTTCGTTTGTTACTCATGAACATAGCGTACTGCAGTTGGCTATTAAAGTTGTAACCATATGATCATTGTTGCAACAACAAAGAAAAGACCAATTATAGTTAATGGACTGGTTAGGCTAAAAGGCTTCAAGGGTTCAGGTTAGCCTAACGCAGGTCGTGGTGTCCCTCTACATTTGCAAAACGTAGAAGGAGGTTCACTAATTAGTTGTTTGTTGTTATAGATCACCGATGATCAAGAACCGTGATGTTTGGAATCAGTTTTGGAATGATGTTCTTGGTGATGCTAAAAAGATATTGAAGTAAGAAAGAAATAAGCTAAGAGCCTATTCCTCAAAGAAGAAGAGAAGATTAGGGAGATGATGTTATCTGCCCAAATCTGTTGTTATTGTGTTTATGGCTAAGCATCCCTTATATAAGTGAGGATATGTAAGCCTTTTAGTTCAGATGTAACTAACTAGTTCCCCTCCAGTTTGCCTAGAGAGCTGACCATTGTTGGGCGGGAAGCTTTGGACCGATGGTCCATAGATAAAATAATAATACTTTATCTGAATATGTCCTTTGCTAAGAAGGGACAAGGATGTGCATAGTGATGTGACATTATACTGTAGCACGTGGGTGCTTATTTACATAAGTTTGGGCGGGAAACGAAGCTTTTAACCTTTTAACCCTTTTAGCGTTAACGTGTTTCAGCCATTTTATTATTTCCTTGAGCTACCCCCGTCATCAGCCCCCCAAGTCAGAGGTTTATGAGTATGCTCAAGAGCTTCTGACTTTTGCACACGTTTTGTTTATTGCTTAAAGGCTTCAAGGCTTGAAGGCTCCGAAGCTCTGTTCAGTTTTGGTTGTTTTTTGAATTGTTGATGGGACAGTTGATGTGATGGTAACTACCATTTTTCGGTTCCCAATGTCTGCCTTTTCATTAATAGTCATTTAGTGGGTTAACTATTCTTTTACTTCCAGATTTTTCTTATCATAAACACATTCAAACATTCAAGTTTCTTTCAATCTTCCCACAGGTTAGTCTCGATCCTTCATATTTCTTTCAAATTATGGTTGCCAAAAAGGATCTTCCGATCACTTTTTCTCGATTGACCCAAGAAGAGGTCGAGTCATTTTGTGTTGAATGGGGAATAGGATTAAAGTATAAACCGGTTGCTCCGCCGGTCGATTTGTCGATTGACCGTTGTCCGGCGGGTCACATTGCTTTGTATTGTCGACACTTTGAATTTTCCAATCTTCGGCATCCTTTTTTGATTTTTGTTTTGAATTTTCTTGAGTATTACCGTATATCGTTCGGTCAAATCCATCCGCTAGGGCTCGCTAGGGTTCTGCACTTTGAAGTTTTGTGTAGAGCCCTAGGTTATGACCCTTCACTGTTGAACTTTCGCCGTTTCTTTCGCTTAGCGAAAAATGGCGATTGGTATACGTTCGAGCATACCAAGGTTGATGTGTGTTTGGTTTCTTCGGCGGTTACGACCCTTGGTTCTTGGAAGGACCGGTTTTTCTTTGTTTCGGATTCTATCCTTCCGTTTAAGCCTAGTTGGAGACAACCCGAAGCCGTTTTGAATGAACCGGAACCGGCCGAGTCTGAGTTGAACGAGGCTTTTTTGAAATCCATTAGAACATGTCCTTCACGCCTTCGCCCTTTCCCCGAACATCTCCTTGTATTATTAGGAATTAGCAAACTTTGGGATAAGCCTAATCGGGATCCCGTGCTTATGAGGGATAATGAGGGTATGCATTTGTTTTTTCTGCTTTTGCTTTATCTTGTTGACAAGTTTGTTAATGAACTCTTCTTGTTTTTGCAGTCATGTCTGCTTTGGACTTTTTAAAGAGTGATGATACTTCCGACGTTGCCTTCACTGTTGCTGCAGCCATTGTCGGGGTCGGTTGTCCGTGGGAAAGAGGGTCGATTTGAGGGTGCTGCGTATGCTGGAGTTGCAAATGTTAAAGGGTTCACCAAGGCCACCGTTCCAAAATCCTCTACTCGTAGTTCTACACGATGTTTGCTGAAATATGTTGCTACCTCATCCTCTCATTAGCCAGTTGAGGTTAGCGATGATATTCAAGCCTCTGAAGACCAGAGTCCGACTATGGAGGTTGAGAAGGAACAGGAGTTGGTGATTTCCAAGAAGAGGAAGTCGGCGGGCAAGAAGGTTGAGATGCGAGTCGTTCAAAGGTTGGATGGTACTGCCGTTTATGTGCCAGAATGGAGTGTCAGGGTTGGGGATTCTTTCAAGGATCCTGAAGTTTGTGCCGATGCTTTAGCTCATTTTTCTCCTCCGGGAGTTCGTGATACTATCTCCAAGATGGAGGGTGACTCCTTGTTGTCCCGGTTGATATTGAACCATTCCAACGTTTCTGCCCTTTTGGCAGAAGGTGTCACCCGTTTTAGGAAGGGTATGGAGGAGTATGAGGAGTTTATGAACACGAAGGAGAAGATGAAGGCTTCTATGGCAGCCTTGAAGAAAGATGTTGAAGGTTTTTCTGAGAAGGAGAAAGTTCATGTGAAAAAGATTGAAGAGTCTCGGGGCCACGAAATTGAGATTGCAGGTTTGAAGAAAGCCATGGAGGCTGATAGGGCCAAACTGAGTGCTGACCGTGAAGCTTTTGAGGTGCAGAAGAGAGCCTTCGAGATGGAGAAGGAAGGCTTAAAAGCTTCGGTTACTCAGACTTCTGAAGATAACAAGTGGTTGATCGAGCATGGGTTTCAGCAGGTTGTGTCCTATTTGCTTCATTCTAAGGAGTTTAACTCAGTGCTGATTTACGTTTATACGAAGTTGCTAGGCCATGGAAAGCACTTAGGTTTTATTGCAGGCTTTCATCATCACGAAACCGGTCAGCCTATGGAGCAATCTCCTTTATTCAACCCTGAAGCCTACAAGCTTTTCACCGGTTCAGTTCATGCAATGGAAAGGCTTACTTACCCCTATGTGGGTGCAGTTTCATCATGCTATGGTAAACCACTTTCATTTTTGTAGGGTTTAAAGCCGGCCGGCCTTGATGAGAAGGTTGCCAAAGAGGTGATTGAGTCCCTGTCGAAAAAACGTTCCCGTTCTAGCGATAGTGAAGAGACTTTATCTGGGGGAAGCGACGGGTCTCATGTTGCAAGCCTTGAAGGCTCGGCGGTTGCTGATGTGGTCCCACAAGTCAATAAGTCTAAGAAGGCCAAGGGTGGTAAGGCTAGTACCTCAATGCCTGTTTATGATGTTTAAACACTCTATTCGTAGCTTTCTTAGCACTTTTTAAAACAATGTTGTGTAATCTTGAACAATGTAGGTTTGGCATGGAACTCTTAAAGTTTCTGCCTTGTGGTTGTGTTTGGCCTTTTTGGCCCTTGAACAATTCCTTGTGAATCCATGTGGTTTTCTTGTTTTAGCCTTAATCGGCTTATTATGTATGGATGCTATTAGTTTATGGGCTTAGAATGGCCTTGTTTATGAACTTATGATGTTCTATGTATTTGCTTGTCTTGTTAGTTTGATGTGATTTTAGCTAACTTTCCTTAAGAAGTTTTAGTGCTGCAGTCACTTTTAGCTTCAAGGCTTCATTAGGTAAAAAGCACATGTTGGCTATCCTTTATATCACTACTTAGTGTATGTTTTTTGTTTTCGTTAACTTTTTTGATGTTTAAGGAACGAATTGGTGTAGGTTGTTCAGACCTGTCTATGCGACAAGTTTTAGTTGAAAAAGTTTTCTAAGTCTCATGGAGTCGAATTGATATAGGTACTCACCCCTTATATAGGTCCATTTAACCCTTGAACCTATTGAGCGATATGGTCTGGGAGCTCATCCCCTTACATGGCCCTTGCCATGGAGTTTCTTGCTAGGTTCTCAACCTGATTATAGGATAGTAAAGACAAGTTATGAAAAAAACTTTATCATTCATTCAAGAGGTTGTTTTTTTTTTACAAAAAGAGGAATTATACATCTCTTGAAATATATTTTAAGACTTTGACTAGGCATGGAACCTTTTAAGGTTTTGCAGTTCCAGTGTCTTGGAAGCTTTTTGCCTTCTGCGTCGGCCAGCTTGTAGGATCCGCCCTTGTGGGCTTCGAGGATTGTGTATGGTTCTTCCCACTTTGGGCCAAGCTTTCCTTGATTTTCTTTCTTGCTGGCCTCGTTGTTTCGGAGTACAAGGTCTCCAGGCTTGAAGCGTTCATGCTTCACTCTTGCATTGTAATAAGCTTCCATTTTTTGCTTGTATTTAGCCTCTTGAATTGCAGCTTGATCACGAATTTCTTCAAGGAGTTGCAAATTCAACATGGTCTCATTGTTGTTTGATTCGAGGTCCATGTTGAGTGTTCTTTGAGTCACAACTCCGACTTCGGCTGGGATTACAGCTTCCGATCCGAACACTACGCTGTAAGGCGTTCGTTTGTGGCTTGTCTTCTCGGTTGTTCTTATCGCCCATAGAACGTTTGGGAGTTCTTCAAGCCAATTGTTGTCGTGCCTTCCCAACCTTGTTTTGATTCCTTCAATAATGGTTCTGTTTGTTCTTTCAACTTGGTCGTTGGATTGTGGGTATGCGACTGAGCTGAACACTTGAGTGATTCTGAATTCTTTACTCCATGTGCTAAAAGGCTTCTCAGCAAATTGTTTCCCATTATCCGTGACCAACACTCCTGGCAGCCCATAATGGCAAATGATGGTTTCCCATACGAAGTCGATGATTTGTTTGCCCGTTATTTTTGCAAGTGGTTTGACTTCAGGCCACTTGGTAAAGTAGTCCACGGCTACCAACAAAAATTTTACCCCACCCTTGGCTGGTGGGAATGGACCAACAATATCCATTCCCCATTTGTGAAAGGGCCAAGCCGAGGAGATGGGGACTAGATCGTGTTTAGGGCTTTTGGGAACCGGTGCGTGAATTTGACAAGCTTCACATTTCTTGAGTTGTTCCATTATATCTCGGTGCATGGTGGGCCAGAAGCATCCGAGGTTCATTAATTTGCAACCACCGTTCTTGGCCCAAAATGAGCTCCACATATCCCCTCGTGAACCTCTTTGATCAGATATTGACTTTGTTTGGGCCCCACACATCTCAGTAGTGGTGCAAGGTAGGCCTTTTTATAAAGGATTTCTCCCTGCAACACATACTGTCTGGATTTGATTCGAACCCTTTCAGCCTCTGTCTGGTCCAAAGGTAACTCACCATTTTTGAGGAACTTTTCTATGGGAGTCATCCAATTGGGACCTTCTTCAGTGATTACATCTTGAACTTCCCATTCTTGAATTGAAGGATATTTCAACACCTCTACCAATACTTTCTTGGTGAGATGTGCAAATGTGAGGGATGCTAGTTTGCTCAGGGCATCAGCTCTTTTGTTTTGTGATCTTGGGACTTGTTTGATGGTACATTCTTGAAACGTGGTCATCAACCCTTTTGCCTTTTCGCGGTACTTCTTCATGTTGGGCTCTTTGGCTACATAGCTGTCATTTACTTGAATTGAAATAAGCAACGAGTCTGTGAAGACTTATAGCTTTTGGATCTTCATCTCGTTGGCAATCTTCAGACCAGCGATCAATGCTTCGTATTTGGCTTTGTTGTTGGTGGTCTGAAATTCAAGTCGAAGAGCATATGTAAATTCTAACCCTTCAGGGTTGATTAAAACGAGCTCAGCTCCTGACCCTTCGATGCTGGAAGCTCCATCGGTAAAAAGCTTCCTGGCTTCAGGGTCAGAAGGTTTAGCAGCAGTTGTATGTATTTTAGGAATGATTTGCTTTGGGATTTCTATAATGAAGTCCGCCAAGACTTGGGCTTTGATAGCTATTCTTGGGACGTAGGTGATGTTATGTTCACCTAGTTCCACAGCCCATTTGGCCAATCGGCCTGATTTTTCTGGTTTTTCAAGCACACTCTTGATGGGTTGGTCAGTGACCACTTGTATAGGGTGTGCCTGAAAGTACCTTTGAAGCCTTCTGTCCGTTTGAATTAAGGCCAGAGCAAGTTTTTCCAAAGGAGGATATTTGATCTCTGTCAGTTTTAGTGTTTTACTAAAGAAATAAACGGGTACCTGAACTTTATCTCGTTCGATGGTTAGAACCGCGCTTAGTGCTTCTTCAGCGACTGAGAGATAGACAGAGATCAACTCTCCCGTTTCAGGGGCTGCGATAGCTGGAAGTGAAGCCAAGTGTTGCTTCATTTGGTTGAAGGCTTCTTCCGCTTCTTCCGTCCACCTGAAATCTTTCTTGTTGGTGCAACCCTTTAGTGTTTTGAAAAAGGGTAGGGACTTCTCAGCAAGCTTGGAGGTAAAACGCTTCAAGGCTACAAGCCTTCAATTCAGACTTTCCACTTCTTTTTTGCTTTGTGGGGATTTGGTTTCAAGAACAACCCTGACTTTGTTGGGATTAGCTTTTATGCTTTGTTTTCCCACGATGTGTCCCAAAAACTTGCCTTCTTCGAACCCGAACGAGCATTTTCCAGGGTTAAGCTTCATGTTGATCTTTCTCAAGTTTTGGAAGGTTTCTTGTATGTCTTCAAGCATTTGATGCTCGGTTTTTCTCTTGATTACTAGATCATCGACATAAGCTTCCAAGTTTCTGCTAATATGGCTAGCAAATGATTTGTCGATCAAACGTTGGTAGGTTGCACCGGCGTTTCGTAGGGCAAAGGGCATCTTTTGGTAAAAGAAGATACCCTTGTCTGTGTGGAAAGTGGTTTTTTCTTCATCTTCCACTTTCATGAGAATCTGATGGTAACCCTTGTAAGCGTCGAGAAAACAGTTAAAGGGATGGCCGGTTAAAGAGTCAACCTTGAGGTCCATCTTGGGTAAGGGATAGCAATCCTTTGGACATGCTTTGTTTAAGTGTTTGAAGTCGATGCACATCCTTCAAGACTTGTCAGGTTTTCAAACCATGGCTAGATTAGCCACCCAAGATTGATACTTGACCTTGCGTAGGATCCCGGCTCGTACAAGCTTTTCAACCTCTTGGCATGCTGCCAAGCTTCTTTCAGGAGCCAGGCTCCGTTTCTTTTGGATAACAGGCTTAACATCGGGAGGTATTTTCAGCTCATGTTCTACAATGCTTCGAGGGATGCCTGTCATGTCTTCCGGGCACCAAGCAAAAACATCGTTGTAGTTCATCAACAGCTTTTCAAGATGTGAAAGTGTTTCTTTGGGGAGGCTTGTGTTTACCCGTACCTTTTGTTCAGGGTACTTGGGGTTTATGATTAAGCTTTGCTCTTCGTCTTTGCTTTTTGAGCTTTCCCCTTTAACCGTGTAAACCTCTTGGGTAGGTTGAAGGGTTGCGATTCCCATGTCGGTGGGGAACTTCACAGCACCTTGACCAACCGAGACAACTATGTTGAATGCACATTGCCCTGGCCTTCCTATGATCACATCATAGTTGGAAGGTGTATTGATAACCACGAAAGTGAGTGGTTTGGTTTTCTTCACCTTGCCTTCACTAAAACAGACATCAAGGGTTTGTTGGCCTAAAGGCTTCAAGGGTACGTCGGCGATACCTTTTATAGATGACTCGGAGGGTTGAAGCCTTGAACGCTCTTCCTTGCTCAGCCGGTTGAAGAATCTTTCATACATGATCTCTGTGGCCGCCCCTGTGTCGATGTAGGCTTTGTTTGTTTGGAGTGTTCCCACGTTCGTTTCACCATTAGGGGGTTTGAGAGTAAGTTACCTTGAGGCGGTGGGAAGCAGATGCATTGAAGCTCCCAAGCCTCCAAGCGTTGTCGTTTGTGGGGAACACCTTGGTCTATATTCACCATATTCACTTCTTTGCTTTTTCTTTCAGCCATCTTGTCTTTGACCCCTTTCACCAAATGAGCCAATTCTCCAGACTTGATAGCTTCCTCAATTCTTCTCTTGAGTTGAAAGCAATCGTTCGTGTGGTGACCTTTCTCTTCATGGAACTCACAAAACTGGGTGGAGTTTTCGTTCTTCTTTCTTTTGGGCAAGGGTTGAGTAGGTCGGAAGTTGTGTTTCACTTCTTCAGTGGCAAGGATCTCCTGATGGGTTTTGGTTAAGGCTGTGAAGTTCACAGTCTTTTCCCTGCTTGGAGGGTTCCGGCCTTCAGGCCTTCGTTGATCTGAGCTCCTGGGATATTTGTCATAGGGATTGTAGTTCCCTTTCTTTCGGTTAGGGCTGTTGTCTCGCTAACTAGGAGCTCTTTTTCGTTGCTCTTTGAAATCAACGGCCTCCTCGCCTCGAATATGAGCCTCTTCAAGGGTTTTAGGTAGGCACTTGTTGAAGTCCCTTGTGAGGTGTTTGGAGGTGATGGCGTTCATGAAGCCTGCCACCCTCATTTTTCGTCAGCCCCCACATATTGTAACCCTTCTTTCTTGTACCTTTCGATGAAATCTCGAAGGCTCTCATCATCTTTATGTTTTATCTGAAAAATGACCGTGGCGTCCTTGACGTACCTTCTTTTTTGTGAGAAGTGGGCCAAGAAGCCTTTGCTCAGGTCGTCGAAGCTTCGAACGCTTTGAGTAGGAAGGTCATTGAACCATATCCTGGCTGACCCAACTAACGTTTGCATGAACATTAAACAACATTCAGCATGGGACCATTTTTCAATTCTGGCCGCCCCCGTGAAGACCTGGAGGTGGTCTTCGGGATCTTCAGTACCATCATACGTTCTTATATGGGGCGGCATCTTGATTTTTGTTTGAAAGTCATAATCGGCGATTTGTTGAGAGAAACAAGATAGGTTACCGGGCTTGTAAGGTTTTGCCAAATCTTTATCTAACCTTACAGGAGGATTATGACTTGTTGTTCCTTGGTGAGTACCCAGCACTTGGTTGATGATTTGAGTCCAAGGAAAGTGTGCCATCATTTGAGCCATCATCTGAGGCATCAGATTAAAGCCTTGAAGGCTTTCAGGAGTTGCTGCTGCTTGGTTTATTCCCATGGAAGTGCTCATCGTTGCACTTCGAGCCAAGGGCAAGACCGACATGGCCTGCTCCCACGTAGTGGTTGTAGGGGGAGCACTTGAAGCTGGTGACTGCCATATTTGGTCGAGAGTGGTCTCGTGTCCAAGGGGTTGTGAAGTGAACAAAGGGAAATCCGTTGGGCTTGGTCTCCCATAGATGTAGGGAGATGGGTTAAAGGGTTGACAGGTTACACTTGGACCAGCTTCAAAAAGAGATGCAGCCGGACGTGAGCTGGTTAGAGGGGAAGGTGGACATCCGAGCGACAATGAGGGCTCTGATTCGTCATAATCTAGCCTTATTCTTATCCCCTTTTCTCTTTCTTAGCTCACGTGTTGGTTAAGAAGATGTCTTAGTTGCAAGAAATTCCGTGATACCCCTTCTAGAGTCAAGTCAACACGTTCCGGGGTGTTTGTGACTCCTGCATGAGGAGAAGGAACTTTGGATCGTGATGGGGTTGGAGTTCGAAAATGTGAAAAATCGAGGAACAAGGGTCCCGTCGAAGTTCCTCCCGGAGTGGAAAAGATCGAGGTGGTCGCCGGAGTTTCTTGTCCGGAACTTGGTGTCGGTGTTCTTGACACTTGATTAACTTCTCCAGGAGATCCACCTTCTGACATGGTGATGGAGCTACACTGCTGGTCTTTACGATAAAGTAAGCGGCGTAGCCCCACGGTGGGCGCCAACTTGTTGCTACAACAAAGATAAGACCAATGATAGTTAATGGACTGGTTAGGCTAAAAGGCTTCAAGGGTTCAAGTTAGCCTAACGCAGGTCGTGGTGTCCCTCTACGTTTGCAAAACGTAGAAGGATGTTCACTAGTTAGTTGTTTGTTGTTATAGCTCACCGATGATCAAGAACCGTGATGTTTGGAATCGGTTTTGGAATGATGTTCTTGGTGAAGCTATAAAGATATTGAAGTAAGAAAGAAATAAGCTAAGAGCCTATTCCTCAAAGAAGAAGAGAAGATTAGGGAGATGATGTTATCTGCCCAAATCTGTTGTTATTGTGTTTATGGCTAAGCATCCCTTATATAAGTGAGGAGATGTAAGCCTTTTAGTTCAGATGTAACTAACTAGTTCCCCTCCAGTTTGCCTAGAGAGCTGACCATTGTTGGGCGGGAAGCTTTGGACCGATGGTCCATAGATAAAATAATAATACTTTATCTAAATATGTCCTTTGCTAAGAAGGGACAAGGATGTGCATAGTGATGTGACATTGTACTGTAGCACGTGAGTGCTTATTTACATAAGTTTGGGCGGGAAACGAAGCTTTTAACCTTTTAACCCTTTTAGCGTTAACGTGTTTCAGCCATTTTATTATTTCCTTGAGCTACCCCCGTCATCAACCATTATGTTCCATCTCAAGAAGCGGTTAATGCTTAGTTCGGTAGTTGGTAGTATGTTTGAGATTAAGTTTGAAAATATCTTGTTATTTATTAGTGTTTTCAAAATATCAATAAACTAAAATGAGTTTGGCAATCATGAAATTTTTTTATTTCAACTATTTAAAAATGTTAAAAAACAGTTTTCTAAAACACTTAAATTCTAGCTTTTAAAATAAATTTTTAAAAAACAAATAAACAGTTTTTAAGCTCAATCTCAAACATCTCGTAGTGTCACGTAGAAAGGAACATAAAGCAACACCCTACCCTAGAATTTATTAAAATTCCTTAATTAATTCAGAAATGGGGAATAGTGGTCGACAGAAAATACTTATGTGGCAAAATATTTATGTGGCCAGAAGTGGTGCCGGAAATTGTGGAGGTAGCTCATGTGATAACATACGTTCTGTTTGTTGTAAAATCTCCTGAATCCGGAAATTTTATTATATTATATATTTATAACAAAAAACTAAGATGAATCATTTCTTTAAATAAAGATTTATTACGTTTTATTTAGAAACTAGAGGATGTCCATGTAATGTTGCGAGGAACACAGAGATTGGTAATCACGAAACATGATAATTTTTTATTTAAAAATATTATAACAATATCATACGTAAATTAAAAAGAGTAAAATGATATTTTATGATGTTTTTTTTCTTAAAAATTTAACGTGTGAAGAAGTTATAACCGTTTAAAAATTATGGGGAATTTGATTTAAAATTAAAAGTGTGTGTGTGGCAAGATCCGATACAAATGAAATTAATCTACCAAACATACAAACAACTAGATTACTCTCATGTCAAAAGATGTTTGTATTTGATCCTAATAATATACATATAGAGGATGAATACTTTGAGAACTTACGAGTTGTGATAACTCGAAACAACTCAATTTAAAATATTTAATATAACTAGTGTATGTAAGTTACAACTAAAAAATAAATGAATGGACGCTTAGATGAAAAAATAGACTTCAAGTTTCGATAAAATTTATATGACCTAAAACGTTAGACTTGAGACCTTTTTAAGATATTCATACAAGTGTGTTACTAAGTTTTACTATAAAACATATTAGCCTAATTTTCATCTCGATAGTATGATAGTAACTAAATAAATAAGATCATTTACAAGGAAACATATTACAATATATTTTTCTTAAGCAAATTCATTAGTTATTTTTTTATCTGTTATAAATAAATTATAAACCTAGGAATAGACAAATTGAAAAAAAAGGTCATTTTTTTTAAAGACGAAACAAAGAAAAGAAAAATTTGTCAAAGAATATGCGCTCTTCATTTAAGATGTTTTAGTGTTGACTTGTAATGTCTTATTATTTTGTTTTTTTATTTAAGCCGCCACGAATTTGCCAACTGAGCAACAATTATGGATTAGCCTTGATCCAAATGTAATAAATAAAATGTTCTTAAACTATTTAAGGAATCAAAAAGTATATATTACTGACTTAGTTTAATACATCGTGCAATTTAATATGGTTATTATTTTTGGTGTAGGTTAGACAGGCTAGTTTCGGTCTAAGTGGGGGAATATTGAGAGTGTGAAAAGGAATCTTAGCCCTTTAGTTATTGGTTTAAAAGAAGTTGTAGCAATTAGACTTTGAGCATTCCCAACTTATTCTATAAAGTTATTAAATTTATATAATTTAAAACAAATTTTAAAAAAATCACTAAAATCATCTCTCTAATCCATTCTCTATTATATGAATGAGTTATATGACAAATACAGAAAAAACCTAAATAGAGTCTTACTTTTGATCCATACCATATAATATATCAACTATCTCCCAATTACCATATACAATATAACAAGACAAAAGAGAAAAAAAAGAATTTATAGATATGAACATGGAATAAAATGTGGAAAATTTTTAAAAATCGATAAATAAATTTATCAAATGGTGTTTTTTAGTTAAATTATAAAAAAAATTGAAATAAGCTGGAAATGCTTTTGAACATCTCCAATAGAAGGTTTTTGAAAATTCTTGAAAGAGAGAAGATGAGTTGGAGGAGAGAGATGATGAGGTGGATGAGAGAAAGTGGAGTAAAATTCTTGGTGAAAAAACTTCAAGAATGTATATGTGAGGGGACCTGTAGGAGCGAGGAGAGAGAACATAGCAGAGAGAGTATATATTGATGGGCCATTTGTCTTGTTGGCATTAAAAAACACCATCTAAAAATTTATCTATTGGTGATGCTCTAAAGGGTGAGACTGTGCGTTACCACTCGCAACAGGGGGCGTGGTCTCGAGTGGTCACGCCACATCGTTCACAAACACCGCAAAGAGCTTCAGCGATGAGGGTGCAATCTTCTAGCCGTTGGATGAAGGAATGTTTTAAAATTTGGTCCATTGGAAAAAAAGTCACTTTCTATATAAACCATACTCCAACTAGGGTGCAAACGAGCCAATCTGCTTGCGAGTTACTCGAGATCGGCTCGAGAAAAGCTCGATCAACCAAAGCTTAAACAAGCCCGAGCCCGAGTTCGAGCCTAAAAGAAAGCTCATTTATTAAATGAGCCCGAGCCCGAGCTTCACTTATCGAGCTCGAGCCGGCTTGCAAGCCTAAACGAGCCTGCCATTTATATATATATATATATATATATATTAATATATACATATATATTTAATAATTATTAATTGATATATATTTATGAAAAAAAAACTAAATAATATATATTATTTTATATATAAAGTTATAATGAAAATAAATACACAAATATAATTATAAATATATAAAAATATTAATTAAAAAATATTATACGAGCCGAGCTCGAGCTAGAAAAATTACCAAATAAGTCGAGCTCGAGCTTTATAAATAAAGATCAAAACGAGCGGAGCTCGAGCTCTGTATAAGTTAAACGAGCCGAGCTCGAGCCTGATCGAGCTCGAGCTCGGCTCGGCTCTTTTGCACCCCTAACTCCAACATGTTACAAAATCACTCAAAAAAAAAAAAAAAAAACTCTCCTTTCTACTCATATTTTTCCAATACACTCAAAATTACATCGACAATTTACAGAATGAAATTCTTTTACTTCATCCGATTCTTCCAAAGAAGACAACCTTATTTTGAAGCGGGCAATAACAGTTACCCTATTGGTTAAGGGGTCTCAAAGGCAACACATGCTAACAAGATAACCACCTCTTGATCATGATCGAGTGGGTTATAACAAAACTTTGGTACGCCACTATTTTGGCCCTGATCCCCTTTATGATAAACATAATTTTATGTGATGTTTTCGAATGAATAGACAACTATTTATGCGTTTAGCAAATTATTTGTTTAATTGATATCCTTTTTTTTCAACAAAGAATAGATGCCTGAGGTATACACGGGTTTACCACTACACAAAAATGTTCACCGCTCTTCAGCAACTAGCGTATGGACTTTCGTCAGACGCAATGAATGAATACCTAGAAATGTCTTAAAACATTGCACACTACTCACTTCATTTTTTTTCAATGTGTGTGTGTATATTTACTTAAGTTATTTTTTTTTTTTTTAATTTTCGAGTGTATTGTAGCACCCTGACCGATGGTTAATTATACGTCAAGTGGTACTTTAGATCGCTAATTGCTCATAGGCTCTATTTAAAGTGACAATAATATTTATTCCATTTCATATGAAATCATAAGTACATAGTGTATAAAATAAAAAACATTACAATCATTACACATGACCTTTTTTATTTAAAATAACCAAAAGGTACAGTAAGTTTATTTCTAACTTCAAATCCGTCTTCAACCTATAACACGATTTGTTAACATTTAAGGGGTGTTTGGGATTTCTTATTTTAGCCCTCCTTATAACTTATTGCTCATGCAACACTGAACTCATCCAAACACCTTATTACTTTTTAGAGAAGTTATAAGTCATAAGGAGGCTAAAATAAGAAATCCCAAACACCCATAAGTCGATGAAATTTCATAAGTTTTGCATTATATCTAATATGGAATGGATAACAATTTACATGTAATGTAAAGTTTCAAACATTAAATAAATGAAATAAATAACCTATTTTCATGTTCCCAACATAAAGTCAAATTACTAAGCATAGATGAGAACCACCTTTCTTTCCAACATATATTTGAATAACTAGAAGGCGCATGTATGTGTTGTCAGACCCGAAAAACGCTAAAAATGTAAATATAACAAGGACACTTATATATAAGTTGTACCAACGACGTATCTACCATGTCCTTATCATATTGCATATGTACTATTGCCCCAAATCACTCTAGGTTCCGATTTATTGCACATAACCGTACTCACTATGGTTTCCATGCGAGGACTTTGATAATTATGTGTGCACCCATAATTACTTAAATCGTCGCATGATCAACATGGTACATCCAATTGTGTGGGTTATATTACATAACTACAAATAAAGAAACTCTTGAATATACGAAAAATTTGAATAAAAAATAACAAAATATAGGAAGCTAACGAAGTCAAAAAAAATAAAATAATAGACTAAGCTCTTGAAATCAAGAACAACACGGAAAATCAATGAAAACTATGAGTTAAGAATAACAAGATAAATTAATGAAAACATTGGGGTTAAGAATAACTAGAAGAGTAAAGTGGCAAAATTATCCCTAAGGTTTGATCAATTATGCGATTTTAGTCTCGTCGATCGAAAACACATATGGCTTTACTCTAACTAGAATAAATATAAATGGAAATAAAATAAATAAATGAATCAGTGTGTACAATATAACAAAATGGATGAAACATTGGGCGAGAATACTAAATGAATAAACAAATCATTGATGTAAATAAATATAGAGTCAACATATACATATGACTTCTATTAGATAGCTATGTGTGATCATACGGTTCTTTTTAAACGATTACATTTGGAGGTAACCTCATCATACGAAGATAGTTTCCATTAGATAACTATGTTTATAACTTTCACACCCTAACTTAGGGACTAGCAGTGTGACCAATAGTTGGTACTTGCTTTGTAAAGATATCAATGTATTGGTTGCAAAACTAAAATCTTTTCATTTATTATAATATTATATTCTAAATATCAGGAATTAAATACCCGACATTTAATACAAAAAGTATTTATAAGGAATACCATAATTTACAAATTTTTACAATTTTAAAACATATGAGCCGTCAGATCATCTAATGGCTATTACCACTATCCTTTCCTATTCTTGGTTACATGTAAACAATTTATAAAATTCGTCAGCAACACATCCTAGTGAACACGTTGACACTAAAAAATTTTATATACTTAATTATTCTTTACGGGTATCTTGTGACGCGACCCGTCATGGAGAAGAGAATAACCAAGTTCTGAAATTCTGAATTCCCTGTTATAAACTCAAGCTTAACACAAAACCGTTCAGTAAACACCGCAGAGTTCGAGTACTTAGCAACTACCAATACACACAATTCCATACCCTAGTTTAATATTACTTAGATCAGACCTGCTATGGAGGAGGATTGACCAGGTGTGGTGCGATGTGCCCACCAACTCACCACATATGTAAGGATCCAGAAAAATATATACGATAGCCTAAGTGCTAGTGATTACCTTTGTTTATAAACTTTTAGGGATACATAATCCCATGTAATATGTTAATGACTCGATTAAAGAGTTATTAAGTTTAAGTGTATTCCTTTGCTATGATTAGTGTGTCTAAATGATTTATGCTTGAGCGTTACCCCGTACCTAAAGTACGAGAATAATCTTTTGTAAATACTATATTTACGATCTAGCTTCATACCTTTAGTCTGTTTTGCATAGCTTTAACTTTGATATATCATTTTCGTATAAAACATTTGAACCTTTAGTCATATTTTTTCTTTACCATTTATGTGCTACGTTTCTTCTTCACGAGGAAACGTCAATTCTAGGCTTCTTCGCAAGATGAAACATCAATTTGACTATACCTCTTGTATATAAAAAAATATGTTTCTTTAGTTATAAAGAAACATTAATTTGACTATAACATTTGCATATGAAAAGTTATGTTTATACTTAATTCGATCAAGGTTTGGACTATACCCCTGACTAGGGTCAAGCCAATATAATAAAATAATAACTTAAGCGAAACCCCTACCTTACACGGGTACTTAGAGTTAAACTCCTAAGCTTGAGCAGTACTTCTACTCTATATCGCATACTGGTGCTTAAACCGTTGGAACTTCGGGGCTTGACTTGTAGGCACGCCTCTCGAAGCTGGAGATGTGAAAACGAAGGTGTGGAGAACAACCCCGTTTGTATCCTATTTTATAGCTTATTCCAGGTTGCTCGCGTATCGCGATGGCTTAAAGGACAAGCAATCGTGTAGCGCGATGACTCAACTTCTCCGGAAGCTGCCACCTGTAGCCTCGCTGTGGAGGTAACGTCGCGTATCGCGACGGACCTTGGGCTTGGTTCATGGCGTAGCGCGACATTGCCTATTATCAGGGTTTGTGAGATTTTCATCGCGTATCGCGATGGTATTAAATATCAAAAATTTCATTTTGGCCCCTCTTCGAAAAAATACTAAGGCTTCTCTAAAGCAGAGATGCAAGCGTGGGAAGTGCGTTGTGCACCATCAAAACACCACATTGCGCCCATCGCATTTCACTCGAGCATGTTCTTGTGTCCGTGCGCGTCAGGTGCTTCACACCCTCGCTAAGACCACTGAGTGTGTCTTGTTATTTAAGAATATTACATTGTGAGCCTTTCTCCTTATAAGGAGCTCACAAGTTTGTTTTTCTAGAGATGTGGGACAAGTCCACTTTCTTTTTCTACCCAAGTGGGATAACTCTACTATCTTCATTTTCCAATGTGGATAACCCACTTTCTTATTTCCTATTTAAAGTAAATATTTTAGAAATATTTTTGGGTCTTTCAACTTTTTAAATTTGACAAAATTGGTTTAAAATTTTCCAGATGTTACATCCTCCCCACATTGGAAAGAATCTCGTCCACGATATTCGTTAAAAACATATGTGGGTATTGCTTTCTTTTTTTGATTATAACTCCCGGGTATATTCTGGACCTCTTCATGAGTTTCATCTTACTTTGACTAACTTTAGCCTACGTCTTTTAAGTTTCTTTATTTGAAAATATTCAATCTATAGAGGTTGCTCTACAAATTTTAGATTTTCGTTGATTTCCACACCTCTTAGTGGCATGGTGATGTGCGAATATATATATATATATATATATATATATAAATAAATAAAAAACAAGTCGCAACTAAGATTTAAAAACCAAACAATCTATCCTAGTTCACACAAACGACAAGTGTACCGGTCGCGTATAGCACAGATGAGGAAAGTCCGGATATCGAACTCGAAGACACGTGAAAACGTTTATAATCACTAAACTCTAACCAAGACTCACCAAAATATTTAATTGATTTTTTTTAGATTTAATTTAACTACTTAACGTAACTAAATGAAAACTTTTGACAAAACTTCTGAAACTTTGACTGCAGTGATAAAAACGTCTACCTAGGTAAGAATCATATTGAAGGAGATGACAAGAAAATGGATTGAAAACTCTCACGACACCGGTTCTAAAGGATGACACAACTAAGGTTCGCTCAAGAAGGTCAGATCACCTCTCGGTCTCACTAACAAACTCTAACTTATCTTAGTTGATTTTAAGAACAAACCGGGAAAACAAATTATTAACGTGTTCTAATGCCGACTCACCTCTCGGTCTCACCGACACACTAGCCTAATGGAAACGAATACTACGCAACCAAGGTAAGAGGAACAATTCAACTTAACTTAAACTAGACCAACTAATCGCTCAAACACCCAAACCCGACAAGAACAAAACCCGCTCTCGCGCGATCTTAATTCTAACAAGTAAAAGTAATGAGACGAGTTTACTTCTTATCACCTCTCGGTCTCTAAGAAAGTGTTTCACAACTGATTTTATCTAATTAATTTACCCACTTATCCCTACGGTTGTACTTCCCGCAAATAAACCCTAAACACAAAGTAAAGAGCCTTAAACATGCAACAACTAATCAAAACCGATTCAATTAATTAAAGCACGAGGTTATTAGGTATAATCAAACAAAACACAGCCACTAAACACAATCTAATTTACTGTTAAATCAAACTTTACATTAACAATTTAAGCCATGATCATTAACAATCCATATTACTAGTCAAAACCTAACAATATTCATCAAACCTAGGTAGAACACACAAGATTAGCTACTCATTAAGTTTGGACAGCCCTTAACATTCAAGTAAAACATCATAAACATCAACATAAACATAATCAAACTCATTCAAGATCCAAGAATAACTAAATCAAAGTCAAACAATCAATTACTTGCAAAACAATCCAAAGAAAAAGATCAATTCAACTAGTTAGGGTTCTTGAACAAAAAACAAAGTTTATGAATGATTACTTAGGGTTTATGAGCTGAGATTATGAATGTATATGATGCCTAGCAGCTGCACAAGACTCTCCTTGGTGTTTTTCTTCCTCTCCAGCCGTCACAACAGCCACCACAGCTGCCACAAGTTCTTTTTTTTCTCTTCCTTTGCTGCTGCCGATCACAACCTTGTAGGAGTTAGGGTTCTTTTTATAATTTCGGTTTTAGGGCTGGATAATGGCAGAAAATTAAGTTAATTAACTTAATATAATATCATGTTAGGCTTCTAACTTGTGGGCTTGGGTCGGCCTTGAGTTGTAGTTTTGAAACTTGACCAAAAAGGCCCCTAGAATCTTCCAACTTAACTCTTTTTTCACCATCTTTCATAAACCTACAATTAACATTTAAACCTTGTAAATTATTGCGCTTAACCCCCAATACTTTCATAAAATAAACAATTAAGCATAAAAACCATGATAAAATCATAAGGAAAGTAAGTGTGTTTAACAACACATCAAACATCCCCACACATAAGACTTTTTCGTCCCTGAAAAAGATTTGATTGCAGTTGGATCAGAATTGGAAAATCAATGTCAAATCAAACATATAGGTTAGATTTTAAAGCTCAGAAAAACGCAAAACCCGCGATCATCGATATTGTTGTCCACCTAAACCCATGCCTTAATCTTTACCGGGACAAATAAGATCCGACAATAATATTACTTAGTGGTTTACACAATTAAGACCCGTTTATTTTCAGCTTTTACCGGACCAGACCACCCCAACTTGACATAAACCTCAAAGTTAGCACATTTAAAACTTTGTTTCTCAATATTTATGAATAGTTAAGACGATCAAGGGTATTGTTTATCCACCTAAGCTTAAGCATCAAATTCTACCAAGCAGCCATTAGATACGATTAAGGTTCAATTTATTAAAGCTAGTGTTCCCCACAACATGACATACCCCCGTTATCAAGCAATACCCCAAATCCATCACCATAGGTGAGTATGCAAAATTTCATCTGTAGGGCTTACATGTAGCGTGTCCCTTGTGGTCCGTTTCTTAATGGTAATGAGACGCGAGCAAGGGGACCCCACATGGCTAACATCGTAGATGATCAAGTCTGTAGTGTATTTGTACTTTTGTACTTTTAATGATCATGTTTATAGACTTATAAGGGTTTGCTCTTTGGCTTTATTTTAAATATCCACAACCCCACTTAGGAATTGTGAATAACCAAATGAATAGATTGCATACAGACCCATGGTCTCCGGACCAGAAGCATCCCATCAATACAGGATTTAAGGTTATAAAACCATACGCCAATGAGGTGTAAAACACTAAACTAGCAGCTTAAGATTTATATCACAGGCTACACGGCATACTCTAACGTTAAACCTACCCAAGCATCATATGATAACGTATTCAAATTTTTAAAAACTCACGATACTTCCACTTTTTCATACCAAAATTTGAGGCTTGAGTATGGCCCGACCTTTCATTGCTTATTTTCCACGGACAAAACGCTTTACCCACAAAAGATTTTCGTTTTAACCGTTTTATCAAATTTGCCCTTTCATTTTCAAGGCTGAGCCTACCGACACATCCCAAGTTAAGTGCGTTTTCTTTTATTTAACTCATATTATTAGTAGTTTGAAAAACCAATTTCCGATAAATATCATCATCTCCCACTTTAATGCAAAAGAAACTAAAAACAAGGGACATTTTTTTTAAACAACGTACGAAAACAAAAAACAAGTGAAAACTTTTTATTTTTTAATTTTTTTTCTACAACTAAGAAAAATAAATTCCCATCCCCACACTTAGAATGAAATCGTCCTCGATGAGAACAAGGAAAAGAAATAAAATAAAAATAAAACGTAAAGCATAAAATTAAAATTTGAAAGAACAGAAATTAAAATAGAGAACGGGTTACTCCCTTGGTTTAGATGCAGATTCTTCATCAGCTGTGTATGACTCGAACGAACGACCGTATAGCATTTCATTTGCGGCCGCAACCTCGGGTGAACCAGTTCAAAAATGCCATCAGAGCTACCTTGCGCATAATAATACCTGCAATAACTCAAACTCGCTCGCATGTAGCGGCGTACGAAACAGAAAACAAAAACATAAGAAATAAACATATTTTTGTGTTTTTGAATTTTTTTTTTTATTTTGATTTTTATGATTTTTTAAATTTTTAATTAACAAAAATAAAAGAAACAAAACTCTAAATCTCGGGCTGCCTCCAGAGAGCGCTTAGTTTAACGGGTCCTTAGCCTGACCCCAAATCTCAATTTCAATCAGGTGGCTTCTCCTTTATCCGTTTCCCACTCGACCCGTTTCGTTTTATTCGTTTACTATTAGTTCGGAAATACTCACTAGAAAAATTTAGAGAGATTTTGAAAAACTGAAACGGGTCGGACCACCAAGACTTATACTTACCCGGACCAAACTTTATACGAGTCGTGTAATGAAGGAGGATGTCATCTTTGCTGTGTGTCAACTTTTTATGTTGTTTCATATGTCGTATCCTCACTTTCAAGTTCGTTTATCCAAGTATACATGTTCTCTCTTCTGTGGTGTGTCTCTGAAAATTAATCTTTCCGGACCAATGTCACCTCCCGGGTCAAATCGCATATCATCTACTTCCATAAAGGTATCCTCCCCAAGCTCTTCATGACAACCCCCAATATCCAAGACAACCACATTCGCCTCTTTAATCAGTTCAGACTTTTGGTGTTCTCCTTCTAAATCCTCAATCATATCATTCTCACAAGACAGTGTGATGCATCAAGTGGATCTGTTTCATGGCCGGGTGGATTCTCACCTTCTTCATCACATGAGTACAAATTCTCCTCCTCTATCTCTTCCCCTACTCTTGAATCCTCAATCTCATTTAGGGGTTCGATAAGCGTTTGACTCGGAGGTGGAACATATGCCGAGTCATTCACAATAGCATGCAGTACATCGTTCATTATTGCCTCTAATTCCGGGGTGGGCTCTAATATATTTCCCAATGAATCTCTATACCCTAAGAAGTTTCCCATCAGATCATATGCGAAACGGTATGGAGGTTCTACCCAAAGTGATTCGAAGTCAGCCTTTTGTGCCTCGGTTTCTATCCTCCTTCGCTCATAAGCATCATGTACCCAGTGATCTCCGCCACACACTTTGCACCATGGCGTTCCAACGTGTCGTCCGAACATATTTCCTTTAAAGAACACTCAAAAGAAAAGGATCACGGGCACCAGATAAAATAGAATAAAATACTTAAAATAAATTTAAACTAAAACTAAACTAATTAAAATAACTAATCTAATCTAAATATACGAAAATAAAATAGGTAAATCCTAACTCGGGTCGTTCTCAATACGCCTCTAACCGTGTCCCCGGCAACGGCGCCAAAAACTTGATGTGCGAAAAAATATATATATAAATAAATAAAACACAAGTCGCAACTAAGCTTTAAAAACCAAACAATCTATCCTAGTTCACACAAACGGCAAGTGTACCGGTCGCGTATAGTACAGATGGGGAAAGTCCGGATAACGAACTCGAAGACACGTGAAAACGTTTATAATCACTAAAATCTAACCAAGACTCACCAAAATATTTAATTGATTTTTTTTAGATTTAATTTAACTACTTAACTTAACTAAATGAAAACTTTTGACAAAACTTCGGAAACTTTGACTGCAGTGATAAAAACGTCTACCTAGGTAAGAATCATATTGAAGGAGATGACAAGAAAATGGATTGAAAACTCTCACGACACCGGTTCTAAAGGATGACACAACTAAGGTTCGCTCAAGAAGGTCAGATCACCTCTCGGTCTCACTAACAAACACTAACTTATCTTAGTTGATTTTAAGAACAAACCGGGAAAACAAATTATTAACGTGTTCTAATGCCGACTCACCTCTCGGTCTCACCGACACACTAGCCTAATGGAAACGAATACTACGCAACCAAGGATAGAGGAACAATTCGACTTAACTTAAACTAGACCAACTAATCGCTCAAACACCCAAACCCGACAAGAACAAAACCCGCTCTCGCGCGATCTTAATTCTAACAAGTAAAAGTAATGAGACGAGTTTACTTCTTATCACCTCTCGGTCTCTAAGAAAGTGTTTCACAACTGATTTTATCTAATTAATTTACCCACTTATCCCTACGGTTGTACTTCCCGCAAATAAACCCTAAACACAAAGTAAAGAGCCTTAAACATGCAACAACTAATCAAAACCGATTCAATTAATTTAAGCACGAGGTTATTAGGTATAATCAAACAAAACACAGCCACTAAACACAATCTAATTTACTGTTAAATCAAACTTTACATTAACAATTTAAGCCATGATCATTAACAATCCATATTACTAGTCAAAACCTAACAATATTCACCAAACCTAGGTAGAACAAACAAGATTAGCTACTCATTAAGTTTGGACAGCCCTTAACATTCAAGTAAAACATCATAAACATCAACATAAACATAATCAAACTCATTCAAGATCCAAGAATAACTAAATCAAAGTCAAACAATCAATTACTTGCAAAACAATCCAATGAAAAAGATCAATTCAACTAGTTAGGGTTCTTAAACAAAAAACAAAGTTTATGAATGATTACTTAGGGTTTATGAGCTAAGATTATGGATGTATATGATGCCTAGCAGCTGCACAAGACTCTCCTTGGTGTTCTTCTTCCTCTCCAGCCGTCACAACAGCCACCACAGCCGCCACAAGTTCTTTTTTTCTCTTCCTTTGCTGCTGCCGATCGCAACCTTGTAGGAGTTAGGGTTCTTTTTATAATTTCGGTTTTAGGGCTGGATAATGGCAGAAAATTAAGTTAATTAACTTAATATAATATCATGTAAGGCTTCTAACTTGTGGGCTTTGTT
The DNA here is from genome assembly GCF_021521415.1 of Bidens hawaiensis. NCBI lineage: Eukaryota > Viridiplantae > Streptophyta > Magnoliopsida > Asterales > Asteraceae > Bidens > Bidens hawaiensis. The sequence goes on from NW_027492603.1 coordinate 258,946, forward strand.
CGGGCCTTGAGTTGTAGTTTTGAAACTTGACCAAAAAGGCCCCTAGAATCTTCCAACTTAACTCTTTTTTCACCATCTTTCATAAACCTACAATTAACATTTAAACTTTGTAAATTATTGCACTTAACCCCCAATACTTTCATAAAATAAACAATTAAGCATAAAAACCATGATAAAATCATAAGGAAAGTAAGTGTGTTTTACAACACATCACATGGATAAAGTTTCATCTACAATACATTTACGCATATTAGAGACATGAAGTACGTCGTGTATACCATTAATTTCAACAGGAAAACGTAAGCGATAGGTACTGTATCGATTAGTTCTAACACTTCAAATGGTCCGAAATAACAAGGCGATACTTTCAGTATCACTTTTTCGCTTACTTGAAATTCGAGAGATTACGACGAACGCATGCGTAGCTCTTTTAACTATCTTTGTCGGTTTTGAGTCGCTCGCGGACTTGTAATATTTTATATGTTGTTATCTGTACTATCTCTGGTCCAGATACTTGATTATTTCTTGTTTCAAACCAACAAACCAACGTTCTACATTTATGATCGTATAATGCTTCAAACGGTGCGGCCTGAATCTTGTGTGATAACTGTTGTTATATGAGCATTCCATTAGAGGGAGATAGTTATCCTAACTTCCTCCTAAGTCTATCGCACATACTTGGAACATATCCTCTAGGATAAGCAGTGCTAAGATTCAATTGTATACCTCGAGCATCTTGAAAACTTTCCCAAAAATGAGATGTAATCTATTGTCTTGATCAAATATGATAGATAGTGTCACACCACGTAATGCTACAATACTGTCCACATATTTTTGTGCCAACTTATCCATAGAATGTGTTTCCTTAATTGATAAGAATTGAGCAAATTTGGTTAATCTGTCAATGATAACCCAAATAACATCATTCTGTCATGAAGTCTTTGGTAATTTGGTGATGAAATCCATAGTTATCATTTCCCGTTTCCACACTGGAAGCTCGGGTTTTTGCAATAATCTTGATGGCTTTTGATGTTCAGCTTTGACTTGTAAGAAAGTCAATCATTTGCAACATATAAAGCAATATCTTTTTTCATTCAATTCCACTCCACCAGTAGTTGGGCTTAAGGTTTTGATACATCTTATCACTACCGGGGTGCATCATATACTTAGACCTATGAGCTTCATTCATTATCTTCTCTCGTAAATCTCCAATGATTGGTACCCATATTCTATTCCCAAGTCTGATAATGCCATCGTCTCCTTTAAGTAACAAGTTAGTGGTACCATTTCTCTTTTCTTCTGCAGTCTGGTTTTCTTTGATAGTGTTAGTGCACGGTTTTTTCATCTCGAGTCTTTGTAACTTATCGTTTGTAATTTACTATAATATTAAGGGGCATTTTAGTAATTATGTCTAATTCGTTATGTAAAGGCTCATTCGTTAAGTATGTTTAACGAATGAGCCGGTTTGTTATTTGTTCAGACCATTCGTTAAGGATGTTTAATGAATGGACCTTAGTTTGTTATGTTTGTATCTCATTCGTCAAGGAATGTTGAAGAATGGGGGTATAGCGAAAGAGTCATTCACTATACCTATCATTTAGGTTATGTAAAGTTAACGAGTGGAGCCCATTCAATAAAGGATGTGTAACGAATGGGATCCATCGTCTATATAAGGCTGTGTAGCCTTAGTTAATTTAAGCATTATTTAAGTATTACCGAACCTCTGTCAATTTACTCTCTCACTTAATACTTCGTTAATATTGTTATCATACTATTACTTAATATATATAGCATATCAAATAACTAGATCCTATACGTAATCAATACAATGAATCCGTGTTGATTGGATCTGTGTTTAACAAGTGGTATCAGAGCATAACCAGGGTTAGATTTCTCTTAGTTAAGGTAAATTAATATGGTTTGATTAAGAATTTGAGAATTAATTGTTAAGTTTTGTGTTAAAGTTAAGTTAATCTATTATAATCGAATTAACATTGTGAGATGTTAATTGAGGATTGAATTGGGATTGAATTGTGTTCGGTTTGGATTGATTAAGGTATTTGTGGACTGAATTGAGTTTTTGTGGTTGTTTGAGATGGATTTGGTTTGGATTTTGAGCGTGTACGGAACATGGGAATTTGGATGTGTGATTTGGTGGATTTTAGTGATCGATTGATTGAGTTATGGTTTACGGAATAGGTTACGAGTGTTCGCGAGATGTTTATGAGCATTTTGGGCTTTGATTTGGTGTAAAATTGAACTAGTATTACATAATTTTAGTTTGGGTTTTGGAACTTTTTAATCTGGAAAATTTCCAGAAATCTGGAAATCTTGTATTGAAGGTTTGAAGATTTGAAGATTGCCTTAATTCGTTATGAGGATAATTAACTCGTTCGCTATACACGTGTTGTAATTCGTTATCAGCCTCTAACTGATTCGTGACACGTGTAAAGTTTGTTACAACTGAATAACAAACTCATTCGTTATTCACTGTAGCTAATTCGTGCTCACTGTAGTTAATTCGTGCTCACTCATTCGTTAAAGATTTATCACTGATTCGTTAGCCATTCATTCTCTCATTCATGATATCATTCTTCATTGATTTGTCCTCAGATTCATCAACTCATTCGTCATTTGATTCGTCATTGATTCGTCAATTCATTCGTCACTCATTCGTCTAAGTCATTAGTTACTTATTCGTTGCTCATTCGTCCTTTCATTCGTCACCCTTACATCACTTCGTTTGTTAATTTACTGTTCCTAATTCGTTATCACCTAACCTTGTAGGTTCCCAGCCGGATCTACACGGAATATCTCGTTCTACGTAGGTGCGGAATCCCTACGTAAGACGATACGAGCGTAGAATCGATATACGTTAAACACAAGCAAACACACGTTACAATAAACAAAGAACACGTTGTATTGCAACTAATAACACGTGATATATCAATCACCGATTACACGAACTGAACAACTCTTCTCAAACAAGCCGTAACCTAAACCTATATATCATACGACAACTTCGCCTAACATGTTTAGGCGAAGTTGTCACTAACTTCGCTTGTTCCACAAGTTCGCCTATATCAGGCGAACTTGTGAGACAAGTTCGCTTAAACCTTAATACAAATCCAAATAACACGATTACAGACACTAGATACTGAACTACTGACATCATGTACCAACAGACTCCCCCTTGGCAGTAGCTTCATATCTCTATCTTCAAACACGTGTCTCGTAATCCCAAAAATCTTGTATCATCCATCTTCACGCATGAACGCCTTCTCGTACACAAACTGAAACTGCTCTTTGATATTTCTTTGCTTCTTCTTTCCAAGCAGGAATGTAAAATATCTTTTTCTCGTTCAGCACCTGTAGATCAGCTTGAGACAAATTCACTAAATGCATAGGATCATATACTCTCATCAGCTCTTGTTCATCTTCATCCTCCATTACTGCTTCAGCTGTTTCACTATCAACGTACCACCATTTCAGATCTTTGAGCACATCCTTGGGCATTTGTTTCATCGGCACTTCTTTTAGACACCGGATTGGCTTATACTTCATTATCATCCAAGGCTTGCCATCTGCTCTCATTCCTCTGTCTTTGTCTTCAACGAGCTTTCCCCTCTGTGGTTTCAACAGCTCGAACTTTTTCTCCTTCATGCTTTCCTTCCAGACTATCTTCCCAATGATCCTAGCCATATTATCATCACTCCTGTTGATCAACCTCAACCTGGCTAAGTCCTTCACTTCACATTCAGGCAACGTATTCAACTATCTCAACAACCTCTTGAAATATGAACCCCATCATACCTTTTAATTACAAAAAGCCTCAACTGCTCATCATATAAAACTTTACCAAACAGACCCTTATAAATTGAACATAATGCCATTAACTTTTAAAACTTCCTTTAAAGAGTTAACTGATCCGATCAAGAACCAAGTAACCTGGTGTAAAATCATAAAACGACATAAGTAGAATAAATTTTAGAAATAAAGAACACAGGATCAAATTTCAGTCTAGTCGGGGACCAACATGTTTTAGAAAAGATCCGTACAGGAATCATACTAATTAAGTGACTGTCACATAGATCCATGTTCAGCTGTATTATAACATAAAGAAACAGGTTGTAAGCAGGTAAATAACTTAAAATGGTTTTCATCGCTTCTATGATACGGGTTAGGTTCAATTAAGCTCAAAACTTAAATGCGCAACACATCAGAGATTGTGATGCCTCCTATCTATTCTCAAAGCTTATTTGGCTTTCCCCAAGTCACCCCGAGTTGACCTCGACCCGTAGTGTCTGATTAAATTGTAAGTACACGTCGATCTGTAGAGTCTTCTTCCCGTTCTCATTCTTGCATCTTGATTGAGAAGTATTAACATTATAAGCTCTAGAATGTCTCAGTAACACATAATAATAATTTTTTTTTAAATAGTAAGATTTACACAGCTTCAAGTAAACTACTGCAAGTCCCGAATCTGGATCACTGCAGTTTCTTGACACACCATCTTCTCGGGAATCAGAACACTCACGGGCTCGTGTATGACTGGGTAATCGCTTTTCTGCCTATCATTCGGAAAGATATATATGGAGACATGCACAACTCTTAAGGAGTTTCCACGTAAAATCGAGGAGATTTAGTTAGTATCACTTCTACTTTTACGCACCATAAAAAGCTACCATGACATACAATGACTGTTCTAAAGTCTTTTAGGCCTAATAACTTCACTAGTTAAGCACATAGAATCAGTTTGTCCATCACTTTCCAAGGTTGGATCAATTTTCTTTTAAACATTGTATAGATACTTCTTACAAAGCAGTAGACTTGAAAAATTATTTCATCTCCCTTTTTAAAAATATTTTTAACTTCTATCGCCCCGATCAAGTCGAATCTTCAGGTAAACGGCTATCCTGAAGATCCAATGGATCAGCTGGACCGACCACATACGAGTATGTGTCCTTCTAACTAAGTATGAACGACTAATTTTCAGCGAAAGAATAAAACACATCATAAACCGCCCCGGTCACTTTCAGTCATCTGGTTAATGGCTATCCTCATACTCTACAGGTAGAAATGAGGACCAAACATATCCGAAGATATGTCCTTCAAACTGAAGCAACCGACATAATTCTAAGCGATAGTGACGTTTTTTTTTTTTTTAAACAAAGTAAAAAAAACGAAAAACACGGTTACTCGGGATTGATCATCCCATTTAGCTCAACAAGGTTTTGAAAACGAGTTTTGTCAAACGCTTTAGTAAACAAATCAGCGAAATTATCTAACGAATCAACCTTTTCGAACACTATCAAATTCTTCTCAGCACAATCCCGTATAAAATGATGACGGATGTCAATGTGTTTAGTTTTGCTATACTTTACGGGATTGTTAGTTACCGAGATAGCAGCAGTGTTATCTATGCAAATAGAAGTATGAGTGAAATTCAGACCGTAATCGCGCAATTGCTGTTGTATCCAAAGAACCTGGGAGCAGCAGTTCGATGCTGCCATGTATTTTGCTTCACATGTAGAAATGGCGACTGAGGTCTGCTTCTTGCACTGCCATGACACTAATCTGCCTCCAAAAACTGACATCCACCTGTTGTTGACTTCTGATTCTGATTGCATCCTCCATAGTCAGAATCTGTGTAGGCGACTAACTCCAAGTCTCCTCCTTTTATGTACCACAACCCTAGCTTAGGCTTGCCTTTGACATACCGCAATATCCTCTTCACACCCTTCATGTGAGATTCCTTTGGGTTTGCTTGAAAACGAGCACAAAGACAAACTGCAAACATAATATCAGGTCTAGAGGCAGTTAAATACATTAAAGAACCGATTATTGCTCGATATTGGGTGGGGTCCACGTCTGCATCACTGTCTGTATCAGCACCCAATTTATGGTTGACGCAAACTGGAGTATCAAATGGAGTGCTGTCCTCCATCTTGAAGCGTTTGAGAACGTCTTGGACATATTTAGTCTGATGAATGAACATCCCATCTTTCTTCTGATCAACCTGCAATCCTAAAAAGAAAGTTAGTTCACCCATAGCACTCATTTCAAACCTCTTTTGCATGACGGTTTCAAACTCCTGACACATGGCGACTTTTGATGCAGCAAAGATGATGTCGTCCACGTAGACTTGAACCAGAAGAAAGTCCCTTTCTTTTCTCTTAACGAACAGTGTGCTATCGATCTTTCCCCTTTCAAATTCATTCTCAAGCAAGTAATCAGATAGAGTTGCGTACCAGGCACGAGGGGCCTGATGTAGCCCATATAGCGCTTTACTTAGCTTGTACACGTGATCAGGAAAGTCTGGGTCAGGAAAACCCGGAGGTTGCTCAACGTACACAACCTCATCGACTTTACCGTTAAGAAACGCACTTTTCACGTCTAACTGGAACACCTTCATCTCCTTGTGTGCAGTAAATGCCAAAAACAATCGAATCGCTTCCAATCTCGCCACAGGAGTAAACACTTCATTGTAGTCGATCCCCTCTTGCTGATTAAAACCTTTTACAACCAGCCTTGCCTTGTTCCTTATGATTATTCCTTTCTCATCTCTCTTACATTTGAAAACCCATTTGGTGCCAATCGCATGCACATTCTTCGGTTTTGCAACCAAATTCCATACCTCCATCTTCTTGAACTGGGCTAACTCTTCTTGCATGGCTTCGACCCACGAGCTGTCCTTGAGAGCCATTTGATAGTTCTTTGGTTCAATCTGGCTGATGAAGCAGGTGTAGAAGCATTCGTTAATGATGCCTGTATCTTTAATGCTTGTGAAAACACAAGTGTGCTCATCAAGCTTCGTCTTGTTTGTACACCGTCGGATAGATCACCTATCACGTTCTCCAAAGGGTGATTTTTGTGAACATTCGTAGTCGGAACCGAATTGACTTGCAGATTGTCTTCCAGGTTCGAAGATAGCTCATCAATAGGTGATTGTTGTTGAGAGTGAAAAGGATTGAAGAATTCCTCTTCTGTAGAGGTAGCAGGGGTATCGACAGCATGTGACGAGGAAGGTTGACATTCATCGTACTATGGTCGTTGCACAAAATTTTCTTCCTCATCATAAAGCATCTTCGTAGCTATTCTCTCATCAACTTCTGCACAATCCAAGTAAGGCAAATTAAAAGATTTAAAAAGCCTGTCATAGTCGAAAGCCCCAGCGGGTCCCGTGCTTGGTTTTGGTGATTTGTAACTTGTGATGTCAGTGTTACACACCACCTCAACCTTGCTGGTCGATAGATTAAAGACTCGTCTGTTGGGTGTCCCAACAACATATCCGACTAAAATAACTTCGTCGGCTATCTCACCAAATTTTGAGTTCGTCTTTAATATCGAACACGGGGACCCGAATGGTTCGAGACCACTCAAGTTAGGCTTTCTATCATGCATAAGTTCATAACATGTTTTATTCAATCTTTAACAGTTGAAACTCTATTAAGGATATAACAGGCTGTTGCAACAGCTTCAGCCCAGAACACCACAGGAAGTTTAGAATCAGCCAGCATGGTTCTGGCTCCTTCAATTAGCGTTCTGTTCTTCCTCTCAGCCACCCCATTTTGTTGCGGAGAATACGGAGCGCTGTACTGGTGGTCTATCCCTTTCTGTAAGCAGAATATCTCCATCTGATAGTTTTTGAACTCTGTCCCATTGTCAGTCCTAATGTATTTAACCTTTTTCCCTTTAATATTCTCAACCTTGGTAATCAAATTCATTACTAACTGAACCGTTTCATCCTTTGTCTTCAGGAAATATACCCAAGAATATCGAGAGAAATCATCAGTTATCACCAAGCAGTATGATGTTTCACCTAGGCTTTTTACATTCACGGGACCGAAGAGGTCCATGTGAAGTAGGTCTAGGGTACTGACTATTGAATTAACCTTCTTGGTATGCTGAGACTTCTTGTGTTGCTTTCCCTTTTTGCACGATAAGCATTGGTCTTCAAAGTTGAAATTTTTTAAGGGAACACCAAGCGCCAGCCCATTCTTGACAATGTAGTTCATTTTTCGAAGATGAATATGCCCCATTCTTCGATGCCATAACTCGGACTCCGATTCAGTTGCTTTTGACAGAAGACATGATTCTTCTGTTGCCATCTCAGTCGACCTCATGTCCATAACATATGTATTCTTTTCCCTTGGAGCCTTCATCACTATCCATGCCTCTGGTATCTTGAAACCAGGATACAGTACGATCGCTTCCTTTTTGGTAAAGTGCACAGTGTAATCTTTGTCACAGATCTGAGACACACTCAGCAGATTATGCTTCAGCTCTTCAACGAAATTCACCATTTCTAACTTCATTTTACCATTAGTCACCGTTCCAATTCCAGTAATTCTTCCACCACTCTCTCCAGCAAAACTTACTCTACCTCCCTGAACAGGTTTCCATTCGTGTAACAAATTCTTGTTACCCGTCATGTGCCGGGAACAACCGCTATCCACAACCCATAGATTGTTTGCAGCCCTGTTCAACTGTTCCTGCACGATTAAAGCAAAGGATTAAAATCTGGGGACCCAAGACCTATTGGTCTTGGGTCGATTAAATTTGTTAAAAGGCATCCCGTGCTTTGGCTGTCCTAAGTTAGTATTAGAATGATTTCTGTAAGTCCTAAAGGGATACCTTCTAGTAGATTGACTATGAGGCCATCCAAACCTTCGTGAATTAAATGAATTATAACTAATGATTTGGTTGTTAATAGGGAAAAACTGAGATCGACTTCTTTGAAAACCTGGATTAGTCCAATATCTGAACTTTGATGAGTTTTCATTCTTACCATTATAGTAATTACTGTTAGTTCTATTCTCAGTTTTCGAAGGCCTCATACCTTTGAATCTCTGATTCAGAGGGCAATCAGCAATCAGGTGTCCTATTTGATTGCATCTGAAACAGCTCCTGTGTTCAACTTTCGTCTCAACAGTTGTTTTAGATGTTGAGGTTGCATTACTGCCCGTTTGTCTAACATATGGTGGGACATACGGGTTTACTGGAGAATTCTTTTCAGTTGGTTTATGTTCCTCTCCACGTTTTAGTAACACTGCCACTTCTTTTGTCTCACTAGACTCGGATGTCTTGTCCGAATTTGATGAGACAGAACTAGGAACAGAAATCTTAACATTCGAAACAGGCTTACTCGTTTCGCTTTTACTAACTTCTGGATCTTTAATCGTAACTTTAACAGGAACTGTCTGACCAATTTCAACATCAACAGATTTCTGATTACTAGGATCATAAGTATAGTTATGATTATAAGGTGGTGGAACTTCAGAATATCCAATTCCTCCCCTTTTAACTGGGGAACGTTGATCACTTACGAGGTGATCAAGTATTGCGGAGGAATTTCTAAATTGCTCAAGTTTCTGTTTAGTTCCACCACTTTCACCTGGTAATCAGCTATCTGTTTATCCCTTTCTGCAATTAGTTTGGTTTTCTCTTCTAACACTTCATAGCTAAGATCAATTACTTGTATTTTTTCAGCTAGACTGGCTTTAAGACTTCTGATATCTTTCTCACTAGCTTTTATTTTTACCGTGTAATTTTTTTCTCTAGTTTTAGTGTAATAATGATCTTCTTTTAATGTTCTAAATTGAGCATCCAAACTAACAAACTGATCAGTTATTGTTTTCAATTGTTCAGACAGATTTTCACATTTCGTACAAGGGAGTTTAGAACTTACCTCAGAGAGCTGATCTGTCACCTCTGCCATATAAGCTTGATCTTCTCTTGTCTCTCTGTTTTTTTCTTCAGTTTCGATGTTAACCAAGTTGGCCTGTTCGAACACTTCCTCAACTTGCAGATTCCAATTGTATTCCCCGTTCTGTCTGGATATCATTGCCTTATTTTCATTACTTCCCCCATTCGGTTGTGTTGGCCTGTTGTGACTACGTTCTACTCGTTCACTTGTGCATTCTTTAGCAAAGTGGCCATTCTGTTGACAGTTATAACACCGAACCTTTGACTTATCAAAACCTGGTCTTTCACCAACGAATTTTCTACCAGTCTTCTTCATAAACCTTTTTACTCTTCTTACTATCATTTCCATCTGCCACTGCAGATCCATCTCCTCCAGATCATCAGCATCGATCTGTTCATAGTCTTCGTCTAAAGTTGCAGGATCAACGATTTTACCTTTAATGTAATTTTCATAAGAAGCAATGAAAGATGCATAGAGAGCAAACTGCTGTTCAGCAGATTTAACACTCATGGGCATCTGAGAGTAGTTGTTGTTCGGAACACTTGAAGAAAAACTACCCTTTGTTGTTTGAGGTTTAGAAGTGTTTGTTCCACCAGCTACGAAACACACATCACCATCCATGTTGAGAGTTACATGACCATCATGAGATGAGTTAGAGCTCGTGTCTCCCTTTGAGTAGTAAGCAGATGATTCTGACTTCGAACTTGAACTTGAATTAACTTTCGCACCATACATTCCCGGATCCTGAACCTGATCAGTTGGTGTCTCTTTTCGAACCATGTTAAGTTCAAAAGTTCGTAGTTTATTGACTGCTATTTCCAAGTCAATGTTGGCAAACTCTTTATCTTCTCTCATCAAGACAGTGTACATTTCCCATTTCGGTGGGAGAGCATCAAGAAGTTTTTCTACGATCTCCTCTTCTTTGTAAACAATGGAATAATTGCTGAGTTCGGTCATCAGGTGATAATATCTTGTGATGATATCATCAAGTGATTCATTCTTCAAATACTTGAACACCAAGAATTGGGTTTTGAGTAGCTTAATCTTGGATGCACGTATCCCCACATTACCTTCATATCGATTTTCAAGCGCTTCCCATAGCTCTCTGGTGGTTTTATATTTCCTGAAGGTGTGAAGAATTTCTTGTGGAAGAGCCATTGTTATCGCAGCATGAGCTTTGCGTTCAGCCTCATACATCTTCTTTTCTTCCTCTTCCATCTTATTGTATTTCTTAATTTGTTCACGACCCTCATACAAAGCCGTTGGTGGAATGTATCCATCTTGAATGCACACCCACATCTTAGCATCTTGATATTTAACATACTGCTCAAACCGATCTTTCCAAGCCACGAAATCGGTTCTCTTAAGCGTTTTCGGTGCCTTAGTAGCTGAACCTGCTTCCACCTCCATTTTTACCAGTTCCGTAATATTTATGGAAGTCATCTTTTATAGAAGTACGAAACGAAAACACAAAGAAACCCGAAATTTTTTTTTAATTTTTTGTGAACAGTACCAGTAGGCGAAGTTAAACTTAAATTCGCTTAAGTCCTAACTTCGCTTGATCTTTCAAATTCGCTTTCTTCTCAACTTCGCCAGATTAGGCGAAGTTGTGGATAACTTCGCTTAAGTTAAGCGAACTTGTGAGGTAGGCGAAGTAGTTAATAACTTCGCTTAGCCTTATATCTTCGCCTAAACCCTACAAACAGTGACGGCAACTTCGCCTGATGAACACAATGTTTTTGCAGGTTTGATTTGACGTTTTGCGAGGTATGCGAAGGTGTAATGGGTTGTTTTTAATGGTGGGAGGTGAGTAGGACACAAAAATTCGGTATATTAACGTAAACTTGTCCCGCCAATAGTCGAACGGAACGATTTCTACACCCGTGTGATAATCCCGAACCACACAATCACGAGCCAACGCTCTGATACCAATTGTAGGTTCCCAGCCGGATCTACATGGAATATCTCGTTCTACGTAGGTGCGGAATCCCTACGTAAGACGATACGAGCGTAGAATCGATATACGTTAAACACAAGCAAACACACCTTACAATAAACAAAGAACACGTTGTATTGCAACTAATAACACGTGATATATCAATCACCGATTACACGAACTAAACAACTCTTCTCAAACAAGCCGTAACCTAAATCTATATATCATACGACAACTTCGCCTAACATGTTTAGGCGAAGTTGTCACTAACTTCGCTTGTTCCACAAGTTCGCCTATATCAGGCGAACTTGTCTCGTGAGACAAGTTCGCTTAAACCTTAATACAAATCCAAATAACACGATTACAGACACTAGATACTGAATTACTGACATCATGTACCAACAAACCTCACTCATTCGTTACATAAATTTCACTTTAAACCCTTAAGTTTGAATTTTGTTTATATTTGAACTGTTATTTAGTCAAAATGGCTGGTTATTATGCACTGGCCTCTCAGAAATTTTTATTGCAACAAATGTTACATCTTGTTGCGGAAATAGTTTCTCATTCGAAATGTCCTCGGTTGATGAAATTTAATGATTTTGCTAAATGCGAACCACATTTTCGAGCACATCTTGGTTTTGTGCATCCTGATTGTTCTCAATGTCTTGATGAAGTCTATACTGTTCCAATGCTTGGTACTGAAACTACGGGTTTTACTCTAAAAGCATTTTCTCAATACTCGCAAGAGGAAAATAAAGCTTTAGAGATCGAGACTAAGGCATATTCGACTTTGACTATGGCTTCACCCGATAACATATTTCATCAAGTTGGGAGTATTAAGATATGCACATCATTGTTTCAACACATCAAGATGAGAAGTATGAGAAACACAGAAGAAAGCAAGAAAGTGATGTTAAAGTTTCAATTTCGAAACTTTAACTTATTAAAAGGTGAGACTATTGAAGAGATGCTCACTCAGTTTAATCATCTGATAGATGAAATGAACAAGTTGAAGATGGAACCCACTGAATCCGACAAAATTGATACAATGTAGAATGCTTTACCTAGTTCATATTCAACGTTTCTCATGGGTTTGAAAGAAAACAACTAGTTCAATAATGAAGATCTAACGGCCTCGGAATTCATGCAAAATGTGGAAGCTCGAGAATATGATGTGAAATGTCATAAATCTTCAAAAGAAACTCAATATACAACTTTTTATGGAGGTTGTATGCCTTTGAGTAATACTATAGCTCCAGTGATAGATTTTCTTACTCAAAATTCACATGAGGGATCTTCTACTTACAGTGATCCTAATGTATGCTTCATGGATTCTGGGTTTGCTAATAAGTCTTCTAGGAGATCTGCTACTACTAATAACTTCACTGCGCCACCAAATGTTAACATGAAAGAAGCTGAACAGAATTTTGAATTTCTCTTTGCATTCATGACATCATATGAAAATTTGGTGGGTAGCAAGATAGTTACAAGTGAGTTGACTGATGAAGATTATGACCAAATCGATCCAGATGATTTGGAATTAATGGATCTTAAATGGAATAAGGCCATGATTGTTAGAAAGGTGAAGAAGTTTATGCAACGTACTATAGTTGCAAGATAGCAACGAGAAAGACCCTCGGACGGTGTTTGAAGCCGATCCAAATAAAAAAAAAGGTGAATACGCCCCAAACTTTACAACTTGTTTTAAAACGAGTCAAACGTGTTATATGAAAAGGTTTACATGAGACTACGTGTCTCTAAAAACATTTATAAACAAGAGTAAAAGCCTAACCCTTAGGCTGCCGTGTACGTTTTATCCTTACATATGTGGTAAAATGCGGTGGGCACATCGCCCCACCCTTGGTTATAGTCACGCTCGCCTGCGAGGATTAATGACCATGTGTATACGTATGGTACTTAACTAAGTCGAACGGTGCGGTGTTTGATGGGGCATTTAGTGTAGAGACTTGAGTTTATAAATTGTATTATTTTAAAGCTTGATTATTCCTAAACCACAATGGGCCGGACCCAAGTTATGTCGAGGGGTAATCAAGTAAAAGAAAATATTTTTAGCGTCAACATATTCACCAGCATTTGTTGCTGACGTATTTTCTAAACATTTTGCAGGTGAACAAGATTAGTGCTTGGGATGGCGAAGTGCTCAAGATATCCGATGGCTCGGATCTTTTTGTATAAACTTAAATATATATAAAATGGTGGTTTGTAATTAAACAAGTAATGCTTTTGTTTAAACTTAAAACGGGTATTTTATAATCCCGTATTTTTGTAAAATGTAAATATTACATCTTAAATCCACATGTTTATAAAAGACTTTCATTTCTGATTTATTTACAATCGTGGTACCAACTAGGTGTCATACGCCCGGGCCTAAGAATGGGATGTGACAAGGTTGGTATCAGAGCCATCGATCTTAGCGAATTAGGTATTAAAAGATAATACCTAAGCTTCGATCCAAGTATAGGAAAATATTTTATTTACTTGTTTTACTTGAATAGGGATAAGATAGGCTGGTAACCTTTTCTTTCCCTCCTCACTCTAAACCACCCAACATATTAGATGTCTTTCAAGAAAATGATGAGTAGTTACGTATGTTAAGCAAAGAAGGCTGGAATCCCCGAACCACTACCGAAGGATAATATGAGAGAAGATTACTACGAAGAATTCTTCAATCAAGACGTAGAACATGACTGAACCAAACCAATACATTTCCCAGAAACTGAGCAATGCCCGATCAATCTACCTGATGATCCACCAAGGCAAGGATATCAAGCACCAAGACATTCAAGCTACTATCCTTCAAGTTTGCCTATGTACCATCCATCAGAGATTCCCACATATCAACCATCGGAGATACCGCCGTACTACCCATCCGAGGTTCCCACATACGTACCACCGAATCCTCACCCATCATATGCATTTCTCGTAAATAAACAAGTCAAGGAGGAACCTTTGTCCGACTAATCAGATTGGATGCAATGTCATTCGGACCAACGAAGATGGCACACCGGAACCTCTGCTTTTGAGCCCGTTGATTCACATCCCAACAACAAGGAAGGACCATCCCGCAAGCCCAAGATAAGAGTGATGATGCCGTATGAAAGTTTTCGTATACCACCGATGGTGCATGAAGCTGCTAAGTTGATGCAAGAAATGAACCCCGAGGAAGAAGAGGAACCAGATGAAGAATCTGAAGAAGAAGAACCTGAAGAGGACCCTGAGGAAGAACACCCAGAAACCCCCAATGAAGTAACAACACCCATGGAAGAACCATCTGACTGTGACTGTCCGCCTGGACAAGGATGTGTGCAACCTTTCTTCCACAAGAACTTGAGTTATTGCTCTGTATATCCTTATGTGCAACATCTCGAAGAACTCAGGAACAAATCGTTATCAAGTTTTCCACCATACAAAGGCACGATCCCGACGGAAGAAGAGCAAGCAAATGAAATCCGCGAACAAAATGAAGCGGCCGAAGCTTTCTTCCATGACTCATCGGATGTGACCGCATCTCCGTAAACAGACCCGAAGAACCATTATGACGTAGTAATGATGGGTTTTCGTGATCCACCACCAAAGTATGGGTACCCAACGAGATCTCTTAATCACAAGAAGAGCACTTGGACCAAGCCTTGCATGAAACCGATGACCTTAGGAAGAAGATTGCTGTGGATGAAAAGAAGAAGAAGAAGATAGGAGACAAACTTCTTTGAAAATGTTACAAATTGACCAAAGTGGTGAAGAAGTACCTAAAATACTAAAGAAAACATGACGAATCAAATAGGGATGTTAATGTGTTGTTGTAATAGGTATTTGTGTTTTAAAATAATAAAGAACATTGAACGTTCTAAGGAGTAAGGATAGGGTTATATATATATCAAATAACAATATATATATATATATTATATATATATATATATATATATATATATATATATGGATGTTTGTAATAATATATCTTATGATATATATATGTGTATAATGAATAAAAATTGTCTTTAAGAAGAGACTATTATCTAAATTTCAGTTAAAAAGAAAAAGTTGAAAAAGAAAAAGAACAAATGTCGCATCAAAGTAACAATGTCTAACCTTCACGAAAAGAAGCTGATAAAAGAAAAGAGAAAGGAAAAGATCATGAAATAGAACAATAAGAGAAAATTCCAGATAAATATATGAATCAAATTCAACGATAAATATATGAATCGAAACATTCTCATTCTGTTGAACTCTCTCGAAAATCTGTTTCCAAACCTCATCCTAACCCATCTCATATTGAAGAGAGTGTTCATGAATCATACGCTGATAGTGGTATTAGACAAAAAATTAAGAAAATGAAAATAGAAGGTTGTTCGTTCAAATTTCAAATCTTTTGGACCAAAGGAATTTCATGGGGATAAAGGCGCCATTCTGACTGTGAGATGACTCAAGGAAATGGAGCCAATCGTGATTATAAGCAAATGTTCTAATTGAGAGAAAATACAATACTCCGCCCAAATGTTCAAGGGCGAAGCTTTAGTATGGTGGAACACACTAATTTTGAGCAAAGGTCGACAAGTGCTGTACAACCTGACATGGGAAGAATTCAAAGGAATGTTGATGGCAAAGTTATGCCCTATGCACGAGACCGATCAAATCCAAATTAAGTTTCTTAATAATAAGGTCATAGGAACTAATCTTAGAGAATATAATACCAAGTTTCATGAATATTGTCACCTCGTTCCCCAACTGGTTAACCCAGAGTCCAGCAAAGTCACTCGATACATATGTGGATTTCCGCGGGAAATCTGCGACATGGTGAGGTCACACCTCCCTCAAACTTCCGGCTTGGCTTAGCCCGTTACCTCATGGGCGGCCTTGTCTGCAAAAATGTCTTGTCGATCAACGACCAAAGGAGGACTGGAGGAAGCGCCCAATTCAAGGGCAAATGTATGGACCAACGCAAGCCAGGGTTTAATGCCAATCCTCAATGCAAGAGTTGCAGAAGGTATCACAAGGGTCGATGCCACTTTGCTCTACCTTCTACCGCAACTATCTGTGAATCATGTCATAGACCCAGCCACGTAACGACCAATTGTTGAAAGAAGAAGATGACTTGATACAACTGCAAGGAAATGGGGCATCTTAGCTTTGAGTGTCCTAAAAACAAACCCGTGACTGGTTGTGCAGGTGGAAGTGGTCAAGCCAAGAAAGGCAATGCAAGAGTCTTCGTCCTCGACATTAAAAAGGCGACCGACATGCCGAAAACCATCACCGGTACGTTCTTACTCAACGACACTTATGCTAGAGTTTTGTTTGATTCAGGTGCCAATTTAAGTTTTATAGATTATAATTTTTGTAGTCTATTAAACGAACCTTTAACAAAACTAAATAAAACTCTAAGCGTCGAGACCGCTAGTGGTGAAATCGTTAAAATATCCGAAGCCCTTGAAAACGGAAAAATTCTTTTAGCTGGTTATATTCTACCCATTCAATTATTACCAATGACTCTTGCTGGTTTTGATATTGTACTTGGAATGGATTGGTTATCCGACAACCATGCTCGTGTCATTTGCAATAGTAAAATCGTCGAACTTCGAGCCCCAGATAAACGAACCGTTCGAATAGAAGGGGATAAAGACGCTGGCCAAGTTAGCCTAATCTCCATGATAAGGGCTAACAAATGTTTAAATCAAGGATGCTTAGCATTCATGGCCTACTTTACCAAAGAATCCAAACCCAAAGAAATAAAAGACGTACCAATCGTTTCCGATTATACTGATGTCTTTCCTGATGAACTTCCTAGAATCCCTCCCGATCGTGAAGTAGAGTTTTGGATCGATCTCATTCCCGGTACTGCTCCGGTCACCAAAACTCCGTATCGTCTTGCTCCAACCGAAATGAAAGAATTAAAGAAACAACTCGACGAACTTCTTGAGATGGGTTTCATACGACCTAGTTCATCACCATGGGGAGAGCCAATTTTATTACTCAAGAAGAAAGATGATCCATAAGGATGTGTATCGACTACCGAGCTCTCAAAAAAGTCACAATCAAGAATCGTTATCCGCTCCCTTGAATTGATGATCTCTTTGACCAATTCCAAGGCGCAAGTTATTTTTCTAAAATCAATCTTCGTTCTGGTTACCATCAACTCAAATTTCAATATGAAGGTATTCCGAAAATCACGTTTCGAACAAGGTATGGACATTATGAGTTCACGGTCATGCCATTTGGACTCACTAATGCTCCAGCTGCGTTCATGGATATGATGAATCGAATCTGCAAGCCTTATTTGGATAAATTTGTTATCGTATTCATCAACGACATACTTATTTATTCTAAGTCTAAGGTTGATCATGAAATTCACCTCCGAACCTTACTTGAATTTCTTAGAACCGAGAAGCTGTACGCCAAGTTCTCAAAATGCGAATTTTGGCTTTCCGAAGTGCAATATCTTGGCCATGTCATCAACATCAATGGTATTCAAGTGGACCCTTCTAAGATTGAAGCTATCTCTAAGTGGGAGATTCCAAAGTCGCGAACAAAGATCCGAAGTTTATTAGGTTTGGCCGGCTATTATCGAAGGTTCATTGTAAATTTTTCTCGTATAGCCGTTCCCCTAACCTCTTTGACTCGCAAAAACATCAAGTATGAATGGGGAACGAACCAACAAGAGGCGTTTGATATACTTAAACAAAAACTCACCCAAGCACCTATACTGGCCTTGCCAGAAGGTACAGGGGATTTTGTAGTCTTTAGTGACGCGTCTCATTCTGGTTTAGGATGCGTACTAATGCAATGCAATAAAGTGATCGCTTATGCCTCTCGTCAGCTCAAGACACGAAAGAACTACACAACTCATGATCTAGAGTTAGGCGCCATAATCTTTGCATGAAGAATATGGAGGCACTATCTTTATGGAGTTAAGTTTATCATGTATACTGATCTTAAAAGTTTAAAGCATATATTCGAGCAAAAAGAGCTTAACATGCGTCAAAGGCGCTGGATGGAAACACTAAATGATTACGACTGCGGAATCGTCTATCATGAAAGGAAGGCCAACGTTGTGGCCGATGTCCTAAGTCGTAAAGAACTTGAAAGGCCGAAAAGAGTCCGAGCGTTAAGATTAGAACTCCAAATTGATCTTATTGAACAATTCAAATCCGCTCAAATTCAAGATATCAATGAAAACAAGATCTCTGATGAAAAGCGTAACGGCACCATTGACTCGTTAGTCAAAGGTGACGATGGTATCCTTAGAATGGGAAATCGAAATTGGGTACCAATCGTTGGGGATTTGCGTGAAAACTTAATGAGCGAAGCTCACTAGTCTAAGTACATGATGCACCCCGGTAGTGACAAAATGTACCAAAATATCAAACGAAACTATTGGTGGAATGGGATGAAAAAGGACATCGCTTCGCATGTGGCGATATGTTTAACATGTTTGAAGGTCAAGGCTGACACATCAAAAGCCTACGGGATTTCTTCAACAACCCGAACTTCCCGTATGGAAGTGGGAATTAATAACCATGGATTTCATTACAAAGCTCCCAAATACGACTCGACAACATAATGCTATTTGGGTTATTATGGATAGACTAACAAAATCCGCTCACTTTATACCCATCAATGTGGCTTACTCAATGGATATATTAGCGCGTATCTATGTGAACAACATCTTTTCTTTACATGGAGTACTGTTATCTATAATATCTAATCGAGACAGTCATTTTACGTCTCACTTCTGGAAAATCTTCCAACAAGCCTTAGGCGCAAGGTTAAACCTTAGCACCGCCTATCATCCACAAACTAATGGGCAAAGCGAAAGGACAATTCAAACATTGGAAGATATGCTCCGCGCTTGTGTGATAGACTTAGGTGGAAGTTGGGATGACCACTTACCCCTAATGGAATTCTCGTATACCAATATTTATCACACAAGTATTCAAGCCGCACCATTCGAGGCGTTATATGGTCGAAAATGTAGAACGTCAGTGCGCTGGTCTGAAACCGGAGATAATCAATTGTCTGGACCCGAGATAGTCCAAGAAACCACCGAAAAATTCTACAAATCCGCGAATGACTTAAGATAGCACGTGATTGCCAAAAGAGTTACGCTGATGTCCGTCTTAAGCCGTTGGAATTTAATATTGGTGACAAAGTTCTTTTGAAAGTCTCGCTGTGGAAAGCGTAGTTCGCTTCAGAAAGAAAGGAAAGTTATGTCCTCGATTCGTTGGACCCTTCGAGGTACTTGAACGAATTGGTACTGTTGCATACCGTTTGCGACTACCCGAAGAAATGGGAGGGATACACGACGTATTCCACGTTTCAACTCTGCGTAAATGCTTTACCGGTGAATCTTTAGCTATATCATTAAAAGACGTTGAAATTAACGAAAACTTAAAATTTGTAGAACGTCCAATTCAAATTGAAGATTCAAAAAAAAGAAATTGAAAAGATGAACCTTGAAAATTGTGAAAGTAAAGTGGGACTCACGAAGAGGCCCCGAATACACTTGGGAACTTGAATCTGAGATGAAGAAGAAATACCCCCACTTGTTCTAAGAAGCAATCTCAAGGAGGAGATTTATTTCAAAGTGGGGAGGATGTAACACCGTGAAAATATGGGATCAAAAATACCAAGTTTCCAAAGTCAAAGGACCAAAAATATCAAAATCTAAACCTTAGGGTTTAAAATGAAAATTCTGGTTTCCAGACCCATCAAGATACACGATGGATCAGAAGAGAAATCCATCGCGATGGGTTGTCTGACATGCTTAACACGTGGCATGCCACGTGTCCACACATGGCACAGCGTTCGCCACGTGTCACCACGTGGCAGCACGTCTGCCATGTGTTGCCACGTGTCAACACGTGGCGCAACGTCTGCCACGTGGCAGGTCTAAAGGGGGATGAAGCAAGCCTACGTCGCAATACGCGACGGGCTGCTCTGAGAGGCTATCGCGTACCGCGATGGGCGTCTGATTTTGCTCATAAATAGAAGGCCACGACACTTTCACTCATCACACTCAAATTTCACACTCCTCTCTCTCTCTCTAACATCTCTCTAGAACCTAACAATCATACCCTCGACCCACCTCGAAAAGCGTGTCCATAAATACTCAATCTCCATTCCCGATTCCTCGATATTCGTGCCACTTACCACAAACATTTCAATCAAGAAGATGATACCATACCGACAACCCGCCTCGTAAAGCATGCCGGCGTGAGAATAAGTATTGGTGCCTCGTTTAGTGTGCCAAGGTGAAGGGTTGATCAATAAAGTGTTGAAAAGAGTAAAAGACGTCGAAGTGCTGCTTGATCGTCTAGAGTAATTATAAGCCAACCAAGGTAGGCATAATGGCAATTAAAATAATAATAAAATGTTATAAAGGCTTAAAACCCTAAGTCGAGGTTATACTCGATACCTCGATAAAATAAAAGAAATATAACAAAGGAAATAAAAGAAAAGAATACGAATATCTATATAAATATATATGTGTGATTATATATATGATTCTTTGTTATAGAATATTATTTAAGTAATAATAACTATTCTTAAATAATAAAGAAAAAGAAAAGTATACGTTTCTTAAAGAAGAAGAAACGTAGGGTTTTATATAAAATAAGATTAGTTTTAGGTTATCTTATAAAAAGAAAGATTGATATTTTTAAACTAAAGGTATAAAAAGAAAAAAGAATACTTTTTAACTAAAGGTTTTAAGTAAAGAAATATAATTGAGGTAAAGATTATAAAAGACTAAAGGTCTTAAGCCGGATTGTATATCTGACTAACAAAAGGTTATACTTGAACTATTAGTGCGAGATAGCAACGGGAAAGACCCTCAGACGGTGTTTGAAGCCGATCCAAATAAAAAAAAGATGAATACGCCCCCAAACTTTACAACTTGTTTTAAAAAGAGTCAAGCGTGTTATATAAAAAGGTTTACATGAGACTACGTGTCTCTAAAAACATTTATAAACAAAAGTAAAAGCCTAACCCTCAGGCTGTCGTGTACGTCTGTCTAGATCCTTACATGGGCACATCGTACCACACTTAGTTATAGTCACGCTCTCCTGCGGGGAGTAATGACCATGTGTATACGTATGGTACTTAACTAAGTCGAACGCTGCGTTGTTTTCTGGGGAATTTAGTGTAGAGACTTGAGTTTATAAATTGTATTGTTTTAAAGTTTGATTATTCCTAAGTCACGATGGGCCGGACCCAAGTTATGTCTCGATGGGTAATCAAGTAAAAGAAAATATTTTTAGCGTCAGCATATTCACCATCATTTGTTGCTGACGTATTTCTAAACATTTTGCTGGTGAACAAGATTAGTGCTTGGGATGGCGAAGTGCTCAAGATATCCGATGGCTCGGATTTTTTTGTATATACTTAAATATATATAAAATGGTGGTTTGTAATTAAACAAGTAATGCTTTTGTTTAAACTTATAACGGGTATTTTATAATCCCGTCTTTTTGTATAATGTAAATATTACATCTTAAATCCACATGTTTATAAAAGATTTCCACTTTAACACGTAACTCTCTGATTTATTTACAAATGTGGTATCAACTAGGTGTCATACGCCCAGGCCTAAGAATGGGTGTGACATGTTCAGAAATCAAAGAGTGTTGAAAGTTCTAATAATTCGAACTCGAATTTTTCAACTCCAAAGTCTGTTCTTTCCAATTTCACTAAACCAAAACAGATTTGAAAACTTAATACTCAACAAACAGAACTTTTAATAACAAAAGTTTCTGTTAAAGATGGGAAATATATGAGTTGGCAAGAGGTCACATATGTTGATGCTCAGGGGAACCCCATGACATTTATGGCTTGGGTTCCTCTGTCCAACTGATCCCGCTATGCGTGTAGGAACAACCTCAAATTCAATGTTTAAATGGGTTATTCCAGGCACATGATAATATCCATTATTTTAAGTCTTTAAACCAGAAAATGGATTATTTGTTGCCTGGATGGGATTTTAGGGTGATAGAACGTTTTTAATATGCTCTATAAGTGTTTAGGAACAAATTAAGGAATTCATTGCATATTAAAAATTTGTTTCAGACATTCAACTCGCAAGGATGCAGAATCTCAAAAACCAAGCTTATTTTTAGAGGGAGATTCACACAAATGGGAAAATGTTGCCTTGAAGATAAAAGGTAATCGTATCAATTTGGTATGAAAGATTGATCCGTCAAAAAGATTTTAAAATTATAAAGTTTAGGGTGAGAAATTAAAAAAATTAACAGTCATAAATTTTAAAAATTACAAAAATATGTTCACGTATAGTTTTTCAAGTATAGTTTGTTTGTCAAAATGTGAAAATGACTTGAGCGTACATGAGAAATGGTAGTACATCAGTTGGCTGACTATCACAGTTCTTCATACATTATTATTAAATGCTACGTTTCGATTATTGAGTATTTTTGAGGTTAAATTTGTATTTAAAAGTTTTTTCATGGTAAAATTTTTGCATAAATTTAGGGGAGAAAAATAAAAAAATCAAAAAGTGTGTATGTGTGTTCATAAAAAATCTTAATAAAAAAATATAAATATTTTTGCACTGTTTTGCTTAAAAATATGTCGGATAGTTAAATTTGAAGGACATATACTTGTATATGTTTGGTCCTGTTATCTACTTGTAGACATACGTGATAGCCATTCACCTGAAGACTGAGAGTGACTGGGCGAATGTTGTGTGTTTGTTTAATTATTTCGCTTAAAATTATGTCGGTTACTTACGTTTGAGGGATATGTATTTTTATTCATGTTTGTCTTTTTATATACCTGTAGACATACGAGATAAACATTTACCTGAAATCTGAAAGTGACTGGGTGACTGGGATAGCCATTTACCTGAAAACTAAAATGCCTTCTATAACACATTCTGGGAAGTGATATGATTATTCAGTTAAGAGCTTTCTCGAAGCTTAAAATATTTTTAAAAATGAAAATTGATCCAACCTTTGGAAAATGATAGCAAAATTGTTTATGTGTGCCTAACGTGTGAAGTTACTAAGCTAAAAATGCCTTTGAATAGTCATTGATTTGTATGGTAGCTTTCCATGATGCATAAAAGTTTAAGTGATATAAACTAAATATGCTAAACTGACTGTGGAGAGTCATTTTGAAGATGTGTGCATGTCTCCAGACACATCTCTCTGAATGACAGGCAGAAAAGCAACTACCCAGTCATACACAAGCCCATTCGTGTCTTGATCACCAAAAATATTATGTTATTAAGTTTATAAAAAACATGAAAAAAGTTATAGTGTGTTATTAAAACTCGTATTTCAAAAGCTTAATGGGTCAAACTAGAACTACAAGGGTGGGGAATTCAAGTAAGTCCTAAACACTCCGAATGTAAGACTTGTAAGTCCGGACGACAAGTAAGTCCAACGTTCAACCTTGAAGCTTAAAATTTTTGTTTGTATAGAGAGAATATTTTGATCAAGCACTAGGTGGTTGGAGTCAAATTAGGGTGATCTGGGGAAAACAAAATATGCTTTGAGAAGAGATAGGGGGCATCACGGGTCCATAAGTGATGTCCATCTAAGATTTATGCCTAATTGAACCTATTTCGTATCACTAACGCAATGAAAATCATGCTAAGTATCTTAATACCTGCTATTAACCTGTCTCTCTATGTCATAATAATCCTGAAAAAGAATCATTGTGAAAGCATCTTAATCAATATGATTCCCTGTTCTGATATTTTCATAAAAGTTTGCTCGATTTTGGAAACTGAAATTTGATCCCAAAATTTGTTAAAATTACAAGAAGGCCGGGTGGTTAAATTACTTTATTTTGTTTTATTTTTGTCTTTATTTTATTATTTTATATATTTATTTATTCGTTTTAATTTTATATCATGATTACTTTTGTCGAAACAAATGCGTTAAGAAATCGTTTTAAACTTGGATTAGGCTTTTGTTCTCAGCCCATGAAATCTGATATCAGTTATGTGTGTTATAGTTGGTTTACCTGGTATGATCTCATTTCATGTCTTTTCAAGATAATCATAAAAATCAGTAAAATAAAAAAAATTACAAAAATATGTCTGTTTTATTTAGTTTTATTTAATTGTTTTGAAAATATTTTGGTTGATATTTCTATCAAAGTTAATTGTTCTTTCAAGACTGATTTCTTGCAACAGAAGCATATGGAGTATCTGAGTTTCAAATTGGATGATGCTGTCAATAAGGGGGAGATGGTAGAGTATAGGATGCAGATGCTGAAGTTGCTGATCATGTTCAAGTAAAGATTCTGAAGGTTTTGAAAGCATCAGTCTAAGGAGGAGATTGTTGGGTAACTGACGCATATCAAAAGGGCACGACATGATCAAGTATAAAGTGAAATAAACGAAGACGAGTTGAAGAATTTCATTATGGTTGTGATGGTGTAATACCGAAATCCATACGGATAGTTTAGGCTTAGTTGGCTTGGCCTTTGGGCCTATTTTATGGGAACCCTATATATAGTTAATGTTTAGTCATTAGTTAGGGTAAGTAGTGTCGAGCACTTTGATAGCCACCATAAACTGTAGAGAGCAAAGTAGATATGTAAAGAACTTATGTACTCGCATTTGGTTATCAGAAACGTGTGCATTGAAGTTCACCTTGTTCTTTTTATTCATTTATATTGTTCTTGAATCACCACGGTGTTTAGATTCCACACAAATATCCTTTTTACTTGATATCATATTGTGTAGATCCAGATTCGGGACATACATGAACCATATGATCTTCCTTAGATTTAGAATAAATAAGTATATCGTAGATGAATACAATTACAAATTAATCTAAATAAGATTTGCAAATTCTGTTCATCATATCCATGTATGCAGCTGAAGCATTAGTAAGTCCAAACGACATAACTGTGAATTCATAATGTCCATACCTCATTCTAAATGCAGTCTTAAATCTATCTTTGAAAAGAAACTCGCTCCTTGAAATTGATTGAATAGGTAGTCAATTCTAGGTAACATGTCTCGATTCTTTATAGTGATTTGTTCAGAGCTCTGTAGCCGATACACATCCTCATCGACCCATGTTTTTTCTTGACAAGTTATATCGGGGCTCCCCTTGGTGATGAACTTGGTCGAATAAACCCTTTCTCCAAGAGTTTATCCAGTTGTTTCTTGAGTTCTTTCATTCCAGTTGGGGCTAAACGATATGAAGATTTGGCAATTGAAACTATATGGTAGCGAATTTGCACCCTTGGCCAATGTCTTTGTCTCCAGCGATTTGAATTGTTCTTCTATCTGAGGCTGTAATTATATTGTTTTCTTGTTACAAATGATACAAGCTTAGTTGTCGGACAACCAATCAACACCAAGGACTAAATCAAAACCAGCTAATGTCACAGGTAACAATTGAATTGGTATGACTTATCATGCTAATAAGACTTTTCCATTTTCGAGTACTTTCGATATTTTAACTAGATCACTGTTGGTGGTGTCTATGCTTAGGGGTTCATTAAATTTTGTTAAAAAATTTAATCGGTTAAAAAATTTATAACCTATAAAACTTTGATTTGCACATGAATCAAATAAAACCCTAGAATAAACATTATTAACTAAGAACGTACCGGTGATGGCTTCCAGTATGTCTGCCGTCTTCTGAGTGTCTAGAACTGTAACATTTCGGGTTTCCATTTTCTTGTATTTGTAATCGTTACCCGACCCGGGTTCGTATTCAGATTATTAATCAATAAATCCCACATTTTTTTAGTATTTTAATTTTATTTAACTGATTATAACTATGTGGGATGTGAAATATAAGCCACCCCCCTCCCGAACTAACATTTTACCACTCTTACACCCACAACTATAGACCAACGAAAAAATTGTATAACAATTAACAAAATGTTTTCCCTCCTTCTTCCCCTTCACCCCCGATGCCATATCTCTTTCTTAGACCTTAATTTTCTGCCACAATCAAGAAATTTTTGTTACCAAATTGGTTAGTTACCTTAAACATATCACACAAACACTTTAATTGTGGAAAACAATAACAATTTGACAATCTAACGAACCGTGGCTGAACCGTCCTCATTAAACTATAAATACTCGTCAAGAAATCAATTAAACTAGCCCACACACTCCTTACACCTGGGCAAGTCAAAACCCTAACTTAATTTCACTACACGAAGCCGAAAAGACCAATTTTGATTACGAGTTTGAGCCAAAACATTAATCCCTCGATCCCATTCAATTCAAACTAAAATGAGGTATGTATTATATGTTTCTTTGTCGTTTTTCTAGGCTTAACAAAAGCCCTTTGTCTGATTGTCAGGGGGGACATATATGTCTCAATTATGAATCAATCAAATTAGAGTTTTATTATATTTTGGGGTATTAAGCCCAGTTTGCTTATCAAGTTCTAGTTCCATCTTATAACCAAGTTGAAACGATCGCCTATTTCATAATACTGTGAACCGGCCTGGGGCGCGGGTTCGAGTTTCCCAGGCCAGTTTTCGGGTTTTTATTTTTATTTTTTTTAAATATTTTGATTAATATTAGATATATATATATATATATATAATTGGGTAAACACTATTGTGATAAAACCGAACCCCAGATTATTGTTTTTCTTGTTTTGAATGCTTGTTTTTTAATATATATATATATATATATATATATATATATATATTGTTAGGGAACAAATATTTTACGCCGTGGATACCTTATCTTGACATAGTTTATAGATCCTTTATCCTTAACACATGTTCCAGATTAAGTTAGGATCAAGGATCCTCAGTACTTGTTATTAACTAACGATTGTTCTGTGTGTATATTAATATAATAGCAGGTCTAACGGCTGATGACTTGGTCTATCCCACTATTTCGCAGTCCAACATAGTTGGCACATGGTCAAATGCATGCAACAGCTCTAGTGGAGTAGTCGCAAGATTATTGGACATTTTGTTGTATTATTTTTGTATTTAATGAAGGTTGATCAGCTAGGTCACACAATATCATACACGACTTACACTCTTCTCACTGCAATAAATTATACACACACTTAGAAAATTGTAATAACTGATCAAGGCTTCCACCATTGTAACACCATTTTCTTGATTAATATAGTGGTGATAGACGATTTGTTATCACCCGGAGTTTTTGTGCTGGCGATCATCATCCGATCAATGGCTTTTCCTCGTAACAAATCCTTGTGTTCATCCTTATTTTGTTTACATAATCACCATTGTTGTTCAAGCACTCTACCTCACAAAACCGATTTGGTTACATTATTCTTAAAGCTGATTTTTGACCAAAACAATTTGGCGCCAACCATGGGGCAAGTGGTGCTTCAATCCAGAAGAATTATCATCAGTTTTCAACCAATAGCATAACCAATGGCCTCTCAACAAACGTTTGCCTCAACCACTATGCCATCATCAATTTATCACTCATCAAAGGCTTGTTGCTGATACCTCCTCCACTCGTAGGGTTGCAAAGGACCAGCGTTACTGGGAGCAAGACGCAAAATGCAGTCTTCCAAGGCTAAAAATCCTCTGCTGCTACCACTGCGGTAACCACTGACAATGATGCATCTGTTTTGTGTTCACAGGTGTAGGCATACATGGAGTAGCAGACAAGACCAACCATAGGATCCTACATGAGATTGAAGATCTCAAGAAAGCAAAAAGGCCAGCGAAGGATCAAACTCCCTTGGTGCATAGGATGCTGAATTTCACCACTCCAGGATCCGTGGCTCAATACGCTCAAGGGTCCTCCATCCTTAAACCAGGATCCATAGCTCAACATGCTCAAAGATCCTCCATCCTTCAACCAGGATCCATAGCTCAGCTTTCTCAAGGATCCTCAATCTTTCAACAAGGATCCTGCATCTTTCAGTCAGAGTCCTTAGGAATGTTTCAGCAAGGATCCCTCAACTATTAGCCTCAAGGATCCTTCATGCAGAATCAAGGGTCCTCAAGATTTCAACACCAAAGATCATCGAGGGTGCATGAGGGATACATTATCCCTATGCAAATCATTGCTTCCGGTGGGCCAACTGTCATGGCTGATGCGTCCTATCCGTGATACTCTTCTGGGATACCATCCTTTAGTCAACCAAGAGGTAAAACTTACACTAACATATCCTTAGATACTAACCACGGCTTTACGCAGGATACAAGTATCAGTCAAGCTTTGGCTAAGGAATTACAAAAGTTAAAAGACATGATATCTAACTGTTTTGGTCAAAAATCGACTAAGGATAATGTAACTAAATTTGTAAAGTGAGGTTTAGTGCTTGAATGATAATGGTGAATATGTAAATGAAATATATATGAATACAATGATTTGTTGCGAGGAAAAGCCCTTGATCTTCGTCGGATCGCCGACACAAAAACCCCGGGTGATGACAATTGTCTATCACCACTTTATTACTATGAAAAATAAGGATACAAGGTTGGAGATTATGATCAGTGTTTACAATAAATCTAAGTGTGTGTGTATGTTGCTGGACCCCTCACTGCGAATGTAGCTGCTGTATTATGTATAGGCTGTGTTGTATAACGTGCGTTAACTGATCATAACTCAATGACTTTATAATAATAAAGATAGTAACAAATTCACCTAAAAATCCGCCATTATCTCACTTTAAACGTAACAACCACTTTGACCACGTGCTCCATCACTTAAACTGTGAAATAGGGGGTAGACCAGGTCTCTTAGCCATTACATCTATCAAATTTAATGTTATACAAAGGGAACAACCGTTAGTTAATAATAAGTACTGAGGATCCTTGATCCTGACAGGATCTGGAACATATGCTAAGAATAACTAATCCAGAAATATGCCAGGATAACGTATCCACAGTGTCAAATTTCCGTGCCCTAACAATTGCCCCAAAAATGGCGGTTTTGATAAGATCACATCTGTCACTTTGCCTTTGAATTCAAGCTTCTTGCAAAAACATATGAGATTTGACAAGCTAGATATAATTATCATATATCTATAGATTTTCCTTAAGAAGTTCCCTTCAAGATATATATCCAAAACCTCTTATTCTCCCTGCAAATCATGAATAGATAATAACACTTGTTTTACCCGGGTGGATGGTTCCATCTTTGAAATTCGGGTTAAAGTTTTTGGTAAGTCTGGGTGACTTATTAGTAATAATAATGTAATCTTTTAACGATTCACGTGTTGTTTGTTATTACGAAATCATTGATGTTATAGTTTAAGCCCATGAATAGTTTTAAGAAACATTCTTAAGAAATAGCTTTAAGGTTGGAATATCCCGGTAAAAACAAATTAAGGATCCTGAATCCTTACATAAAAGAATTTATAAAGATTTAAGCCAAGTAAATGTAAATTGGTAAGTAGAAATCATACCATAAGATCTGATTAGACCTAATTTACCATAAGTGTTGATCCTTCTGTGATCCTTGTAATTGAACTTAGGATACCTGATGCAAATAAATTATGATATTAACTGGGATTAAGCCCTACAAACTGGGGACAAACCCAAAAAAAAAACTAGGGACAAGCCCAAATAAACTAGGGACAAGCCCAAATAAACTGGGGACAAGCCCAAATAAACTGGAGACAGACCCAAATAAACTGGGGACCGGCCCAAATAAACTGGGGAAAAGCCCAAAAACTAGGGACAAGCCCAAACTGGGGACTGGCCCAAAGATACGGATGCTAACTGGGGAATCGCCTAAACTGGGATTTAGCCAAAACGTGAGTGACGTGAAAATGCCAAAACCTTAGTTAACATGAAGATGTTAGAAACCTTTGTCTTGAGATAACATGGAAATGTTATAAACCGGTGGTATGGTACGTCTACCATAAATCGTAGGATCCTCCGTATAACCGAAAGCAACGAAACTGTCAGCCACTAAACGTGCACTGGTCCCGTTGCCCTAAATTGTACGTTGGGTAACGTGCACTCCAAGCAAGGGTGTCGAAACTCTAACTTAAAACAAAGGTGAAAACCTTTAAACCTTGGAAGATATGACGATCGGGGATCATACCTTAACCGTGGGCAAAGCCAAAAAAGCAGCAATGTACCTTGAGTATGAGGGAGAGGTGGCCAACCTCTTAGTCATTATTTTTTCTTTATTGTAGTAATCATTTCAAATAAAAGGATCCAATTACAATAAAGAGGCAGCTAAGCGGGCAACAAGCTGAAACCCCCTTTTGTATGGAAAAACCGATCCTACTGAAAACAAAATTATCGTTCTTCGGCGTCAGTGAGTTACTGTGCATGACCCGTTGAACTCTTTTTAGAAACGTAACAGCATCGGGGGAAAGAGACCCAAATGTATCAAAGCAAAAGGAATGAACGC
Organism: Bidens hawaiensis; assembly: GCF_021521415.1. NCBI lineage: Eukaryota > Viridiplantae > Streptophyta > Magnoliopsida > Asterales > Asteraceae > Bidens > Bidens hawaiensis. The sequence goes on from NW_027492603.1 coordinate 289,915, forward strand.
GTGTTGATTCTCCACACACGTCTTCTCGTGCTTAGCTATTTTTCTTGCTTCTTCTTTTAGCACGACCTGCCTAGCAACAAACCGGGTATCCCTAAGCCCGAAAAGAGGGGACACCCAAGCATGCTTCCCCCCGCCCATCCAAACACAAGAATGTCCGCTGGTCGGAGAGTAGACCTTCCTTCACGCGGATCCGACAAGAAATTCACAGGAGCCTCTTTTCTTGTCAAGATTTCCGCCTGTTTTAACACATCACAAAGGACATCCCTGACCAAATCATGTCTATATTAAAAACCCAGGAGTTCTTTGCAATCAACCGCTTGTTCACCAAAATTATCTAAATAAACCATACCGCAGACCGGGAAGGGCTCATCAACTGGGAACAAGGGGATCATTAAATGATATTTAAGAATGGCTCAGTACTCCACTGCTGACATGTGCTAGCCTAACCCTTCGATGGGGGTGACATTCAAAAAGTCTTAAGCATGAGGAACCTAAAGACATTTTAATACCACTCTCTGATGAGAGGACTATGGAAGATTTTACTATAAAGGGCACTCGCCAAAGCATTTTGGGCTTTAGGGGGGGGGGGTTGTCCTTATTAGCGAACCCGCCAAGATCAAGATCGAGAATAGAGTTCTGTAAATAATCCATCGCACGCCAAAAATCAGAATCTAAGCCATCAACGCCACAATAACGCAAAATGTGGTTATGTAATTTCCAAGATTGTGCTCTTGAGGCTACGAAGGCATAGGTGGAAACATCCTCAGCTGAGTATAACCCTAAACCACCGAAATGGATAGGGATGGAGGCTAGTCTCCATTGAAAATCCCCAAAAAAGGACCCCCACATACCACTATATCCTCAATCGTCGCTCGAAGCCCTTTGTCAAAAACAGAGACAACTTCCTTAACAAACATAGGCTAACATGTTCGGAGTCTGAACAACAACTTAGCCACCCCCATACATGAGCGAAGCAAGAGAATCTCACATTGAAGGTCACTTAGGCGAGTAAGACATCTCATTAGTTCCACAGCTCTTGAAGCTCTGGTAATGGCTAAACTACTGATAAACCCACCGTCCTGGCTAACCGCACCTCCAAGGAGTTTTACCCCTAACTCTGGTCTCACAATCCCGATAGAAAATAAATCTACTTTTACCTTTACCCCATTGCACGACGGCCAAAATACTTTGGTCTTTTTAATATTAAGCTCAAGCCCCAAACTTGGCCCCTTGTGTGACAATCGTCAATTTCAGGTTAACTCCGTTAACTCCGTTAACTCAACTCCGTCAATTCAAACTTAAAGATCACTGAATCTGTAACGCACACCTCATTACATTTAAACTAGGGTTTAAATGACGCTTGACACTTACTACATGTGTAGTCTTTCGGGAATTGCACCAAAACGCAAACGAGTTGACGCAAACAATTGGTGAATAAACGAAAAACGTCAAAAACAATAATTATGTGATAATTATGTGTTAGACTTATGTGTTATGTGATAACATTATTATAAACGTTAACTCAATGTGCTAGAACTAGTTAATTAAGCTAGAAAAGTACAAACTAGAAGTTGAGGGACTAAAGTGTAACATGTTATTATTATTAATAAATATAAACCCTAACCTCTCCTCCCTCTCCCTCTTCCCAAAACCGACGGCCAGCCCCCCCCCTGTCTCCTTGCGATCGGCCCTCATACACACACATACAATCAAGATTTTTCAAGTTTAATCGAAGATTAAGGTGCTAGGAAGGTATAAACAACTATCCTATGTATTTTACATGCTTAATTTTGAGTTTGAATGTGTTAATTATAAACCCTAAAATCTGGAAATTTCATATATTGTGTTCATATGATCTTTGTTTGATTTGAATGTATTGATGATGATTTGATAACTACAATGGATTTTGTTACATGTTAATTGTTTTGTCTTGATTTTGAGATCAAATAAAACCCTAACCGTGTATGTATGATGTAATTGATGTGCATGGATAGTGATTATGGTGTCTAGAGTGTTATAGGAACGGATTATAGTCTATAGATGGTTAAATTGTTGAGTTTTGTTGCAAATAGTTTCTGGACAGATTGTGTTGTTGATGTTAAACTGACTGTAAGGGGGTGTAAATGTGAAAATTGATTGAGATAATTGATACTACTGTAAACTAGATTGAGTCTAGTTTCTAAAGAATGTAAATTTGCAATTTTTGGACGTGTAAAAGTTAACCTTTATGATTTTACAAAAACGTTGTGCAAAGCTGAGTTGTTAGACCTGCTGTTAGGTTGTTTTGTAAATATTATATCTCATGAACTACGAGACCAATTGGGCTGGTTCCACTTCTGAAAGTTGACCTGTTGAGTTAGGAACCTAACCCAAGTGGTCTTGCATTTATTGGATTTTTCGTTTAACGGGAATTTCAAATAACATTCTGTTGCGCATAAATTTGACTGCTATGAGTTTGCTGTGTTAAATTGATCTTTGTGAGAAATATGTATGGAATAAAAATACAACAAAATATGTTCTGGAAACCTAACACATACATGCTTTTGTGATGATTTTTGGTAAATTTATTGTGATGCTATGATCGGTGGGATAGACTAGTTTTTCAAGTAGAATTCTGTCGTTAAGAAACTAGTTGCTGAATTTTGTGAAAGTTGCATGAAACATGGTGATTGCTAATTTATTATCATGTTTTGACCAAATTGCCCATGCGGGGGATAATTGCTAACTAATTGTCGTATTTTGACCAAATACCCTTGCGGGGAATAATTGCTACTTAATTGTTATGTGGTGACCAAATTGCCCTTACGGGAAGTAATTGCTAGTGATGTACATTATGAATACACGACACGTAAATAATTGCTCACACATGTAACGTATCACAAATACACTTGTTAAAGTCACACACGATTCACAAACGAAACACGAAACATGTTGTGTGCATAGGAATTATGTGCCGGGTCTAGAGACTCGATATTAGTTCCGATACTTAGAAAACCTCCTTATTGTTTTAGAACGCTAGAGAGAGTTTTCTGTGACGCGCATCACTTGGTGATTTATTTTGGGAATTCTTCGCAAACAGTGAGAAACTCACCCCTTTAAACTGTTTTAAACGCTTTTCACTTGGGGGAGATAACATACTCCGATAAACGCATTTAAGATTTTGTTAGTAAATTATATATCACTTGTAAAGGCTAAGTGGCAAACGAAACATTTGAAGTCCTACACATCGAACTGGTTAATATTGGAATAGCGAGTCACTGTTGAGTAGTACTACTGGGTTTGACAAACCCCACCCAACGCTAAACTCGACTGGAGGTCGAGCGGGTGTAATTTTGGCTAACACGTACCATGGTCTAGATGACCTTTTTGACAAGGCACTTGATAAACAGTCAGCTTCGGTGTCGAACACTTAGTAATACTTGTTGTATAGGCTAGCTACCTATCGATATATAATTGATTTAACACTATCTGGTAACGCAAAACGCTTAACGCAAAACGCTGAACGCAAAACGCTGAACGCAAAGGCTAAACGCTTTATTTTATATAAACTTGTGAACTCACCAACCTCGTGTTGACACTTTTAGTATGTTATTCTCAGGTAGCCGAGGCGGCGCGCGGTATAGGATCATGCATTATCTGAAAAGCTTTTGTTTATGCAAACTATTTAAAACTGTTATCATTGGGTTTAAGTCGTCGTGCGTGACGCAACATTTATTTTATGGTTTTTACGCTTCCGCATTTAATTACTCGTAAACGTTCTTATGGTTTGATTATAACTAATGAATCCGATCCTGTTAGTTCACACCCTCTGACGGTAAAACTCCGTTAGTAGATTTTGATGGTGTGACAGATTGTTATCAGAGCCATTGGTTATAGCGAACTAGAAATTGCATGCATACTAGACTATAACCGCGACGACCCATTAGTTATAATGATACACACTGCATAGATTTGTGTAGTCTTTGTTATCTTATCTCTTTACCCCTTTCACTCATACGCGCGCATAGACGGCTTACCTGTAGGAATGTCGACGCCGCCATCATCATCATCATCATCCGATCCGATGACTTATGCTCACGGGAAAGAACCGCAGATACCTACCGCATCGCCACCCCGAGTAGTTCCGGAACTCGAAGCTCCCGCACCGAAGAGGTATCGCTTATCCGGAGGCATGTACGAAAACGAAGTTAGCTGGGATTGGTACCCTAATATGATCAGACGTATGGTCTACCGTGAACAAGTTCCCCCGCTACCTCACCCGAGCCATCCTGCTTACCCCAACACCCTACCACCCATAACCGAACCTGTAAAGCGTGTGCTCGCAACTGTTGTTTCTTGTTTGGAGCGTGATGTTGGTTACATGCGCTATACGAGAGCTAACGTTTCCGGACTGTTAAAAGATGGAACCGATACTAAGGAGGAAATTGCCCGCATGACAGTGGCCATGAAGGAAATGCAAGAGGCTAGTGATCAACAGATGAAGATTATGAGAAAGATGCAAGCCGAGATGATAGACTTGCAAGAGCAACTCCAAGTAGCAAGGACTCGAACCGAGATAGCTTTACAGCGTTGCGATGTCCTACAAATGCAGATTTGCTCAGAACGCAGCCGAACCTGAGGCAGAGCCTGAAGAGGAACCCGAAGAAGATCCCGAAGAGGAACCTGAGGAGGATCCCGAGGAACCCGAAGAGGAACCGGACGAAGAACCGGTTGAGGAGGAGGCATACTCAGAGGTGTCCTCAGACGATGACATCTAAGGATGATAACGCCTAGATGGAGGGGTTGTCTCCATCCAAACTATTATTTTCTATAATTTTAAGGATTGATTTGAAATACTTTGTAATGAATACAATGGTTTTAATCATGAATTTTTATTTGGATTAATATATGGTTGTGATGTGATGTTTGTTTCTTATTTCTTTCCTGCCTATCTTTTTATTACATGTATGGCGTGTTGCATATGAAAGAAAAATTCATGTCTAACATTTTATGCTGTGATTCTAGGAAATGGCTGGAAGAAACGCTTGACACGGACGTGGTAACATCAACTTGACTGCAGCAGAACTCCAAACTCTGCTGAATGACCACGCGGCGGCCGCTCTAGCCGCATATGTACAGAACCAAGCTGGAGGTCCAATAGGAACGTGTACCTTCAAGAATTACCTTGACAGCAAGCCCAGTTCGTTTAAGGGTACCGAGGGAGCAATAGGTTTCCTGCGTTGGGCTGAGAAGGCCGAATCAGCTTTTGAGATGTGTAATTGTCCACCTGCCAGTAGGGTCAAATTTGCTGCTGGAACACTCGAAGATTCTGCCCTCACTTGGTGGAATTCGAACGTACAGATTCTTGGATTGGAACTGGCTAACGCGATGAACTGGGAGGAGTTCAAGAACATGATGCGAGAAGAGTACTGTCCGAGAGAGGAGATTGCATAGTTGGAATCTGAGTTTTGGTCATTGAAGATGGTGGGTTCAGAAATCGAAGCCTACACTACCCGTTCTCACGAGTTAGCTGTGATGTGTCCGCGGATGGTGGATCCGCCGAGTAAGAGGATTGAAATGTATATTGATGGATTAGCACCGCAAATTCAGGGCATGGTAACGTCTTCCAGACCAGCCACGATTCAACAAGTGATTCGGTTAGCTCACAAACTAATGGATCAAGCAGTGACCCAAGGTGCGCTACCACCTAGGGGTTCAACCACTAAAGCCCGTGACAACCCCAGCACTGACAACAACAACAGCAACAGCAACAGCAACCCGAGCAGTGGAAAGAGAAAGTTTGACAACACCAGATCCTCATCCTCGAACCCCCCCACAGCAACACCACTACCGTAAGCCCGAAACCATTCGGAGCTTCAACAATCAGAGTCACAACAATAATAACAACGGTAGCGGGCAGGGTTCGAGCGGTTATGCTGGGAAATATCCGAAGTGCAACAGGTGCAACTACCATCATGCTGGCCCGTGTGACCATGTCAAGTGTCTGAGATGCGGAAAGATGGGTCACCAGGCAAAGGAATGTAGAGGAGACCTTGCGGCAAAGGGTGCTCTTAAACCACCCATGACGACTAAGGGATGTTTCGAATGTGGTCAAGAGGGCCTTTTTAAGAAGGACTGCCCTAAGCTGAAACAGAACGACAACAATGGAGGTAATGGAAATGGCAGTGGTGGTGGAAACAATGGTAAAGGAAGAGCTTTTGTTATTGGGTTGGGTCAAGCCCGCAATGATCCGTATGTGGTGACTGGTAAGTTCCCCGTGAACGATTGTTTTGCTTCTGTATTGTTCGACACTGGAGCTGATAGGAGTTTCGTGTCGAAAGCCTTTAGCCAACTCTTAGACTTAACTCCAACCCCGTTAGATGCTAAGTTTCCCGTTGAATTAGCTGACGGTAAGACTATAATAACGACTCATGTACTTGAGGGATGTAAGTTAAAACTGTCAAGTCATGTTTTTGATATCGACCTTATTCCTTTTACGCTTAGTAGTTTCGATGTCGTGGTCGGCATGGACTGGTTATCCGAGAACCGAGCGGAGATTATATGTTATGACAAGATAGTCCACATTACTACCCCTTCCGGCGAGATCGTTTCGATCCGGGGCGAGAGAATCGGCATGACCACCAGCGTTATCACCCTCATGAAGGCGCAGAAGTATCTACGAAAGGGTCACCCGGCAATTTTGGCGCATATTGTAGAGAAACCCGCGGAGGAGAAGCGAATTGAAGATATACCGATTGTGCGAGATTTTCCGGAAGTTTTCCCGGAGGATTTGCCTGGACTCCCTCCTATACGACAAGTCGAATTCCAAATCGAGTTGACACCCGGTGCAGCACCCATAGCACGAGCTCCGTATCGGCTCGCACCGGCGGAGCTTCAGGAACTGTCCACTCAGTTACAAGATTTGTTGGATAAGGGTTTTATCCGACCTAGCTCATCACCATGGGGAGCCCCTGTCTTATTTGTCCGAAAGAAGGACGGGACTTTCCGGATGTGTATCGACTACCGGGAGTTAAACAAGGTGACGGTCAAGAACCGTTATCCTTTACCCCGAATTGATGATCTGTTTGACCAACTCCAAGGATCGAGTTACTACTCGAAGATCGATCTGCGGTTTGGTTACCATCAACTAAGAGTGCGCGAAGAAGATATCTCAAAGACGGCTTTCAGAACACGGTATGGTCACTATGAGTTTTTAGATATGCCTTTTGGCTTACCCAACGCACTAGCCGTATTTATGGATCTTATGAATCGAGTATGCAAGGCGTACCTCGACAAGTTTGTGATTGTGTTTATTGACGATATCCTGGTCTATTCCAAGGACAAGGCTGACCATGAAGAACACTTAAGGGTAATTCTGGAATTGTTGAAGAAGGAACAACTGTACGCTAAACTCTCGAAATGCGAATTTTGGCTTCGCGAGGTTCACTTTTTAGGACATGTGATAAACGAGAATGGTATCCATGTCGATCCCGGTAAGGTAGAGGCCATCAAAAACTGGGAAGCACCTAAGACTCCGACTGAGGTGCGGCAATTCCTAGGGCTGGCCGGCTACTACCGGCGTTTCATTGAAGGATTTTCAAAGATTGCCCAACCCCTCACCGCTTTGACTCACAAGGGTACTAAGTACAATTGGGGTGACGCGCAAGAATTCTCTTTTCAACTGTTGAAAACCAAACTCTGTAGCGCCCCTATTCTAGCCCTACCCGAGGGAACGGAGAATTTTGAGGTACACTGTGACGCATCGATACAAGGTCTCGGTTGTGTGCTGATGCAACTCGAGAAGGTTATAGCTTATGCCTCTCGACAACTACGGGTTCACGAGAAGAACTACACGACCCATGACTTGGAACTCGGAGCTGTGGTGTTTGCCCTTAAGATATGGAGGCATTACTTGTACGGTACCAAGTTTACCATTTACACCGACCACAAGAGTCTCCAGCATATCTACGATCAGAAGGAGCTGAACATGCGACAGCGTCGTTGGGTCGAGCTGCTTAAAGATTATGATTGTGCCATCAAGTACCACCCTGGAAAGGCCAATGTAGTGGCCGACGCTCTCAGCCGAAAAGAAACCGATAAACCCAGGCGAGTGCGAGCATTGCAACTCACGATTCATACCAACTTACCCAATCAGATTCGCGATGCGCAACTCGAAGCTTTGAAAGATGATAATCTTCCATCGGAACTCATGCGGGGCATGAACAAGCAACTTGAAACCAAATAGGACGGGGTCCGATATTTTGAGAACCGGATTAGGGTTCCACGATACGGAGAGTTGAGAACTCTGGTGATGGACGAAGCACACAAGTCCCGATATTCTATCCACCCTGGCTCAGATAAAATGTATCATGACTTAAAGGCACTTTACTGGTGGCCAAATATGAAAGCCGACATTGCCACCTACGTGAGCAAATGCTTGACTTGTGCCAGAGTCAAAATAGAATACTAGAAACCATCTGGTCTACTGCAACAACCTGAATTTCCAATGTGGAAATGGGAACATATTTCAATGGACTTCATCACGGGATTACCTAAGACTCCGACGGGATGCGATACCATCTGGGTGATCGTTGACCGGTTGACTAAGTCCGCACACTTCTTAGCGATTAAGGAATCGGACAAAATGGAAAAACTGACTCGCGTCTACATGAAGGAAGTAGTGTCTAGACACGGAGTGCCTGTCTAAATCATTTCTGATCGAGATTCCCGTTTCACTTCGCACTTTTGGAAGTCGCTACAGAGTGCCCTAGGCACACGCCTTGATATGAGCACAGCCTACCATCCTCAGACGGATGGGCAAAGTGAACGAACTATTAAGACCTTAGAGGACATGTTGCGTGCATGTGTATTGGATTTCGGAAAAAATTGGGAACCTCACTTACCTTTGGTAGAGTTTTCGTATAATAACAGCTACCACGCAAGTATTAAAGCAGCGCCGTTTGAAGCACTGTACAGACGGAAGTGTCGATCACCTCTCTTCTGGGCAGAGGTGGTGACAGCCAAATCACTGGTCCAGAACTGGTACTCGAAACTTCAGAAAAGATTGTTCAGATCCGAAACCGCATTGCAGCAGCACGAGATCGCCAAAAGAGTTACGCCGACAAGCGCCGAAAACCTCTCCAATTTCAAGTGAACGATCAAGTGTTACTCAAAGTCTCACATTGGAAAGGTGTGGTTCGCTTTGGGAAGCGAAACAAACTCAACCCACGATACGTTGGTCCTTACCGGATAACGGAACGCGTTGGTCCGGTGGCGTACCGACTGGACTTACCAGCGGAACTCAGCAGTGTACACAATGTCTTCCACGTATCCAATTTGAAGAAATGCCTATCTGATGAAACCCAAGTAGTCCCTTTGGATGAACTGCAAGTTGATGAACAATTACGCTTCATTGAAGAACCAGTCGATGTTTTGGATTGGGAAACCAAAACGCTCAAGCACAGCAAAATTCCAATCGTTAAGGTTCGTTGGAACTTGAGACATGGACCGGAGTTCACGTGGGAACGCGAGGATCAAATGATGAAAAAGTATCCTCACCTTTTTGAAGGGCTGACCAAACACAGAAAACCGCGAAACCCGACAAACCGTCAGAAATCACCGGAGGTATGAATTAAATTTCGGGACGAAATTTCTTTCTACTAGGGGATGATATGACAAACTGAAAAATTTTTCTTACTTTTTCAGACACTCATCACGACTTGACTCAAATTTTCGGGATGAAAATTCTTTAACATGGGAATGATGTGACAATCGTCAATTTCAGGTTAACTCTGTTAACTCCGTTAACTCAACTCCGTCAATTCAAACTTAAAGATCACTGAATCTATAACGCCCACCTCATTACATTTAAACTAGGGTTTAAATGACGCTTGACACTTACTACATGTGTAGTCTTTCGGGAATTGCACCGAAACGCAAACGAGTTGACGCAAACAATTGGTGAATAAACGAAAAACATCAAAAACAATAATTATGTGATAATTATGTGTTAGACTTATGTGTTATGTGATAACATTATTATAAACGTTAACTCAATGTGCTAGAACTAGTTAATTAAGCTAAAAAAGTACAAACTAGAAGTTGAGGGACTAAAGTGTAACATGTTATTATTATTAATAAATATAAACCCTAACCTCTCCTCCCTCTCCCTCTTCCCAAAACTGACGGCCAGCCCCCCCCCCCCCCCCCCCCCTGTCTCCTTGCGATCGGCCCTCATACACACACATACAATCAAGATTTTTCAAGTTTAATCGAAGATTAAGGTGCTAGGAAGGTATAAACAACTATCCTATGTATTTTACATGCTTAATTTTGAGTTTGAATGTGTTAATTATAAACCCTAAAATCTGGAAATTTCATATATTGTGTTCATATGATCTTTGTTTGATTTGAATGTATTGATGATGATTTGATAACTAGAATGGATTTTGTTACATGTTAATTGTTTTGTCTTGATTTTGAGATCAAATAAAACCCTAACCATGTATGTATGATGTAATTGATGTGCATGGATAGTGATTATGGTGTCTAGAGTGTTATAGGAACGGATTATAGTCTATAGATGGTTAAATTGTTGAGTTTTGTTGCAAACAGTTTCTGGACAGATTGTGTTGTTGATGTTAAACTGACTGTAAGGGGGTGTAAATGTGAAAATTGATTGAGATAATTGATACTACTGTAAACTAGATTGAGTCTAGTTTCTAAAGAATGTAAATTTGCAATTTTTGGACGTGTAAAAGTTAACCTTTATGATTTTACAAAAACGTTGTGCAAAGCTGAGTTGTTAGACCTGCTGTTAGGTTGTTTTGTAAATGTTATATCTCATGAACTACGAGACCAATTGGGCTGGTTCCACTTCTGAAAGTTGACCTGTTGAGTTAGGAACCTAACCCAAGTGGTCTTGCATTTATTGGATTTTTCGTTTAAAGGGAATTTCAAATAACATTCTGTTGCGCATAAATTTGACTGCTATGAGTTTGCTGTGGTAAATTGATCTTTGTGAGAAATATGTATGGAATAAAAATACAACAAAATATGTTCTGGAAACCTAACATATACATGCTTTTGTGATGATTTTTGGTAAATTTAATGTGATGCTATGATCGGTGGGATAGACTAGTTTTTCAAGTAGAATTCTGTCGTTAAGAAACTAGTTGCTGAATTTTGTGAAAGTTGCATGAAACATGGTGATTGCTAATTTATTATCATGTTTTGACCAAATTGCCCTTGCGGGGGATAATTGCTAACTAATTGTCGTATTTTGACCAAATACCCTTGCGGGGAATAATTGCTACTTAATTGTTATGTGGTGACCAAATTGCCCTTACGGGAAGTAATTGCTAGTGATGTACATTATGAATACACGACACGTAAATAATTGCTCACACATGTAACGTATCACAAATACACTTGTTAAAGTCACACACGATTCACAAACGAAACACGAAACATGTTGTGTGCATAGGAATTATGTGCCGGGTCTAGAGACTCGATATTAGTTCCGATACTTAGAAAACCTCCTTATTGTTTTAGAACGCTAGAGAGAGTTTTCTGTGACGCGCATCACTTGGTGATTTATTTTGGGAATTCTTCGCAAACAGTGAGAAACTCACCCCTTTAAACTGTTTTAAACGCTTTTCACTTGGGGGAGATAACATACTCCGATAAACGCATTTAAGATTTTGTTAGTAAATTATATATCACTTGTAAAGGCTAAGTGGCAAACGAAACATTTGAAGTCCTACACATCGAAATGGTTAATATTTGGAATGGCGAGTCACTGTTGAGTAGTACTACTGGGTTTGACAAACCCCACCCAATGCTAAACTCGACTGGAGGTCGAGCGGGTGTAATTTTGGCTAACACGTACCATGGTCTAGATGACCTTTTTGACAAGGCACTTGATAAACAGTCAGCTTCGGTGTCGAACACTTAGTAATACTTGTTGTATAGGCTAGCTACCTATCGATATATAATTGATTTAACACTATCTGGTAACGCAAAACGCTTCACGCAAAACGCTGAACGCAAAACGCTGAACGCAAACGCTAAACGCTTTATTTTATATAAACTTGTGAACTCACCAACCCCGTGTTGACACTTTTAGTATGTTATTCTCAGGTAGCCGAGGTGGGCGCGCGGTATAGGATCATGCATTATCTGAAACGCTTTTGTTTATGCAAACTATTTAAAACTGTTATCATTGGGTTTAAGTCGTCCTGCGTGACGCAACCTTTATTTTATGGTTTTTACGCTTCCGCATTTAATTACTCGTAAACGTTCTTATGGTTTGATTATAACTAATGAATCCGATCATGTTAGTTCACACCCTCTGACAATAAAACTCCGTTAGTGGATTTTGAGGGTGTGACACCTTGGATCTAATAATATCCAAGGCTTCAGCCACTTCAATGGCGTCTTTAATAATCGTGCCATCATCTAAGTACCATGCATGGAAAAGTAACTTGCAACTGTCTCGTTCTTGATGAATGAGGGGATGAAAATCAAATGCAAAGAGAAGGGGTCCTAAAGGATTGCCTTGTTGAACCCCAGTAGTTATCTAGATACAATCATTCCCTACATATAGCCTAGCCGGTTGCCCGTATTAACCCATTGGGAAGTAGATGGGCATCTGGCACGAACTTCATGCAGGAGTGTGGTCCTATCCACCAGGTTGAAGGCATTAGAAAAATCTACTGTAAGCAAAGCCAACGACCCATCAGATTGAAACATGTTTAAAAATCTGTTCGCGCTATGAAGAACCGCCTCCGCTTCACTCGGGATCCCCACCCCGAATTGAAAATCACCAAGGTATTTTGCCATCTCTTTCCTAACACTCCTCACAGCCACTTTAGATACAAGGCTTTTCCAAATCGTGCCAGCGGCAATAGACCTAACCCCATTGTCAGGCTTAAGGAGTGGCGTTAGGAGGGCCGAAGCCACAAACTCCGCCAAAGCAAAATGGCATCTCCCCCCTAACCACAAGTTCACCACCTCAGTGATAGCCTTAAGCAACCCCACGGCAATCGCGGATCCTTTCCGACATAGGGAATCCAAAATATGTTGGGCCCTAAGCCCATCTATAAAACAAGAAGTCCCTTTAGGAAAAGATTTAATACACCCTAGAACACTTTCAACGTATACAACCAAAGGGGCCACCGAGAGTATGGCCTCAGGCAAGGCGGGCATGGGCAAAATGGGATGCTTATCAAGCAATGCTTTCATAATAGCGTCACCAAGAGGAGCAACACCCGAAGAGCACAAAAACTTTAACTACGGCCGTGAAGTGCCCATCTGCAACATTTCGAATACATTGCTTTGCATTGAGGCCCTCCCTCGAATGATCACCCCCGAAGGAAGCCACATCGACTCTTGAGCCCATATCCATCGACTGGTTAAGTAGCGATTGAATAAGATCAACACATTCGCTTCCATCACCCCAACGTGCTGGGGCCTGTCGAACTAGGGCATGTCGAATAGAATGGCATTTTAAGGATTTCCTATTCCCCGACCTACGCTCCTGTTGGTTGGAAGGCTTGACAACTTATAATGTGCAACGGGGTAATATCAAAAGTTTAACCCACGCTTCAATGGACTCTGGCCTAGAAACCACCTTGCACAATGAAACAGATAAGGCATGGGCAAATGCCATGAGGCAACTAGGAGGGATGCTTTTTACTGTTTTTAATGGAAGTGCGAAAATACGGTCAAGGAGGGTTACGTCCAAAACTATCCCGCCCAAAGAAACTACATCTATTGCATATTGGGGCATAGGGATCCCCACAAGGAAGTCTTCCACCCCTCCCGTATCACCCTTGAACTTTATTACCTTGTCTACATGGTGACAGTTTTGATTGAGGGCATGCAAAGACATGCACTCATAGCACAACCATTGTTTGGCAACCTTTAGAGCATCTGCCAACGCAACAAAAAGATCACAATCCCCGGATACCGCATCCCGCATAGCGCATGTTTTCTCATCCGAACGTAAGTGTAGCCTCTTTATATATGCCACTAACCTTTGGATCCCCTAGGGCCCAACCAATTCATCCGGGCAACAATGGAATCCTTTAAAAGGGCATGGCCAAAAACCTTTTAAACAACCCGTGCCCACCTCCCCCGATGGGGCTCCGTTGACAATCCGAGCCCTGATGATGAAAGGCAAAAAAACAAACTCGAGCTGAGTTTTGGGAGTGAAAACCTGAACTAAGAGGAGAAAGGAGAGCAATCTTCAGTTGCTCTCCCCTCCGTAAATCCAAAAAATTTGATTAACTCATTGAGACATTTTATCGAACACCTGGCGGGCAGACCCAAAACCGAGGATTAAAATGCAGATTAGGGTGGAGATTGGCTGATTTTGAGATCCCTTGGTTGTAGAAGAAGTAAATATTTAATTGAGAAGTGAAGATGATGAAGAAATCAGAGGTTAAGTGATCGAAATAGATGGTTTGCGGTGGAATTTTGCAGAATTAACTTCTTAACAAAGAAATACAGTTTCTCTACTCAAAATGATTAGAGATGGCAAAATAAAACTCGAGCTCTGCTAGGTGTCTGTAGTAATTAATTGTATTGGAGGCAAAGCGATGGTACCATGTTCAAGGTGTCTGTTTGAGGCTGTAAAAAAACTTGTGGTGGTAACATATTTATATAGGTTGGCACACCTATATTGTTTTCTGGATCGAACCATGAAGAAAATCTTACTATTAACATCCAACTAGTGAACAAACCAATAACGAGATATTACCAGGCTAAAATGAATAAGTACTTATTGAAATCTGCATTGTTACTTAAAACTTGGAAAAGATAAATGTTAAGAATACATTACCCTTAAATTAATAACAAGAATATGAAATGAATAAGTAATCAGATAGATAGTTCCGATTTTAGGATCCTTGATCCTTGGAGGATACTTGATCCTAATTAAAAAAAATATGTCTTGAGATGGATAACATCCATGTTCTTGGTAACCTGTTGCCTTCCATATTCAGCAGATGATATGCCCCCTTTCCGGCTTCCGACTCGATCAACTAGAGGCCTTCCCACTTAGGTGCTAGCTTTCCATATGCTGATTTAGTTGTGTTTTGGAAGGCTTTTCTTGAAACTAGATCTCCTTCTTGAAATCTTCGAATCCTGATACTCTTGTTGTATTTCCCAGCTACCGTTTGTTGATATGCTGCCATTCTGATCTTAGCTAGGTATATGAGCTCATCAATAGTATCTAGGTCTTGGAGAAGGATTTCATTGTTAGCTTGAGGATCACGGATGCTTTTCCTGGAAGTAGGAACCACTATCTCCGTAGGGATTACAGCTTCTGAGCCAAACACCAATGAAAAATGTGTTTGACCTGTTGCATTCTTGGCTGTTGTCATGTCAGCCAAAAGAACGTAAGGTAGATCTTCAGCCCATTTACCCTTCTTGGATCCCAACTTTTTTTTCAAATTGTTGATGATGATCTTGTTACTTGAATCTGCCTGGCCATTAGCTTGAGGATGAACTGGTGTGAGGTAATCATCTTGATGCCCCAGCTGTCACAAAAGTTAATGGTTCTTTTCCCGATAAACTGGGAACCATTGTCACAAATAATTTCTGAAGGAATACCAAATCTAGTAATAATGTTTCTTTTAATGAAGGATATCACCTCTTTTTGGCGGACTTGTACAAAAGCTTTAGCTTCTATCCACTTCGAGAAGTAATCAGTCATGGCATGCATAAACACTTTTCCTCCTGGTGCTTTAGGCAGCTTACCCACATTATCCATTCCCAACTTCATGAAAGGCCAAGATGAGGATATAGGATACATAGGTTTCGCTGGTTGGTGCAGAATGTTGCCGTGTCTTTGACAAGCATCACACTTCTTTGAATATTCCATGGCATCTCTCTTCATGGTTGGACAAAAGTATCATGTTCTTAGAATCCTAGAGAATAGGTCTGTACCTCCAGTGTGATTACCACAATCTCCTTCATGAAAGTCTTTGAGCACGTCTTGAATTTCAGGATCTTCGATACACCTCAAGTATGAACCTGCAAGAGATTTCCTATATAGAATATCTTGTAATAAAATGTATTGTGATTCCTTAAGTTTGAAGGATTTAGGATTCTTTTTGGTGGGAATCTCTCCATTTTGAATGAATTTCTTGATCGGGAGGATCCAGCATCCTTGATTATTTGAGGATAATGGATCCCAAAGTACAATCTCTTTGTCAGTCGTTATCTCCCCAATTTCTTGTTCTCCTATTGCTGGTGAGTGTATATGGATGATTGGGATTTTAGTAGCCTCCGATATCTTTAAAGATGAAGCTAGATTTGCCAAGGCATCTGCCCTAACATTTTCTTCCCTTGATACCCGTATAATACTAAAAGAACCAAAGAACTTTGACAGTTCTTTCACAATGTCTAGATATTTATTTAGTTTTTCTCCTTTAACAACATATGAGCCATTAAAGTGGTTAGCTATCAATAACGAATCCATATACACTTGAAGATACCTGATCCTCATGTGTTTAGCTAATTCCAAACCTGCGATTAAAGCTTCGTATTTCACTTCATTATTCGTGGCTTGAAACTCACAGGCTATAGACTGGGGTATTATGCCCCCCTGTGAAGATTTCAGTAGGATACCTAATCATGTTCCTCTTACATTGGAAACTCCATCTGTGAAGAGGATCCAAGGATCCTTGGTTTCTTCTAGTTCTTGAACCTCCAAGTCGGCTTCCTTCTGCATGTCACTACTGAAATCAGCCACAAAGTCTACGAGCGCTTGTGACTTGATGGCTGTTCTGGGCTCATACTGAATATCATATGCACTCAGCTTCACATACCATTTGGCCATCCTTCCTGAAATTCTGGCTTTCTAAGCACATTCTTAACAGGATAATTAGTTCTCAAAATAATAGTATGAGTTTCAAAGTAATGCCTTAATTTAGTAGAAGCCATAATAAGTGCAAGGATTAATTTTTTTAAATGAGAATACCTGGCTTCACCATCTAGAAGACTTTTATTTACATAATAAACATGATGTTGTTCACCTTCATGATCATATACAAGGACAAGACTTACTACATTTCCCGAGACAGCTTCGTACTAGGATAAGGGTTGTCCATCCACCGGCTTCATTAATGCTGGTGCAGAGGATAAGTAATCCTTTAAGGCTTTGAGTGCAGCCTCATGCCTCTCCGTCCACTCGGACTTTTTATTCTTTCTAAGGATATCTTAGAAATCCTTACATTTCTCCGAAGATCGGGAGATGAACCTATTCAAGGCTGCAATTGTTCCAGTCAACCTTTGTACAACCTTTGCATTCACGGGGGACTTCAGCTTGATGATGACCTGTATTTGTTCCGGGCTAGCCTCTATACCCCTCTTAGTGACCATATAACCAAGGAACTTTCCCGCCTTAACACCAAAATGGCATTTAGATGGATTGAGTTTCATGTTATCTTGATCAAGGATATTGAAGGCTTCTTCCAAGTATCTAAGGCGATCCTCAGCCTTCTTGGATTTAACCACCATGTCGTCTATATAAACTTTCGTGGTTTTCCCTAGCTGATTTTTAAACATCATTTTGACTAAGCGTTGATAAGTTGCACATGCATTTCTTAGTCCAAACGACATGGCAATATAGCAACATATTCCATTAAGAGTCATGAATGGTGTGTCTTCCTGATCAGATGGTTCCATTTGAATTTGGTGAAATCCAGAGGAAGCATCCATAAAAGTAAGAATTTCATGTCCTGCTGTTGCATCCGCCATAGAGTCTATATGTGGTAATGGGAAAGGATCCTTGGGGCATGTCTTATTTAAATTGATGAAATCGACACACACCCTCCACTTTCCATTCTTATTTAAACAATAACCA
This sequence comes from Bidens hawaiensis, assembly GCF_021521415.1. NCBI lineage: Eukaryota > Viridiplantae > Streptophyta > Magnoliopsida > Asterales > Asteraceae > Bidens > Bidens hawaiensis. The sequence goes on from NW_027492603.1 coordinate 307,769, forward strand.
CGTTAGCCAACCATCGAGGATACTTAACCTCTCTGATCATACTAGAAGGGGGAGAGTTGTGAGTTGGGCCTTGGCAAAACGTTTCCGAGAACCCAAGGTAAGACGATATTCCTTACCTGGAGGATAACCTGACCATAGTACTCGAGCTTATAGGACAAAGCTGAACAATTGTCATACAACCGGAACTTTAAGCGGTCAACGTAGCCGGCTAAACGGTAACATTCCTTATTTACAAACCGAATTCACGGTGGCTCGTGGCTAAATTCGGAACATGTAAATATTGTATTTTTGTTATTTTAAAAATGTTTTGTTGGGGGAAAAATCCATGGGAAAAACCATGGGCCCTCCAATTATCCATTTCTCAACCCGTTTTGATACATATGTTTTTGTTGGAGTCTAATCATAAGTGGTGATTCACAAGATGCTTCAAGTAACCACATTTAAATTCGTTAGTTCGTTATTTAGTTGGGTCAGTTTTCCATGTAACGCTCATGAGCCAACCAACTCAATTCTCTAGTTAATTAGTTGGGCCATTTAAAATGCCACGGAACGCTCATGGGAGGCCCAACTCAAAAATTGATGTTATGTTATTTAGCTAGGGCAATAAAATGTCATGGAAAATTCATGGGAAGCCCAACTCACCAAAGAAAATTCCTTTATTCATTTACTCAATTTCATTTAAATAAAAATTTTGTGATTTGACTTATTCACTTACTTCAAAATATTTTAATTCTCATGATCCGACACAAATCCTTCATATTCAAAGACAAGGTTATCACAAGTTATTTAAACAGTTAACATTTTATTATTCAAATGGTTTTCTCATATTCATTTTATCATATTTTCAAACTACCAAACAATTTCAAATTTTCACCCTCAAATTTAAATTTTTAACATTTTCTTACTTTATGTTTTGGTTAATCTCGTGTTACTTCTCATTTTCCTCAACTTATCCTTCATCTTATAAATCTTTATTTTTTGTCATCATAGAATGTCTTCCCTAAGAAACCATCGCCGCCCCTAATATCAACCATCTGGTTCTCATGAACGTCGAATGGCCGCTTGTATAGCCAGGGAGATAGCTGCTGTGATCCCTAAAATAGTAACCCAAATTCAAAACATCAATGCAACCATTTCAACCATTTCCATTAACCTATTTGCTAGTTACTACAAACTGTTTATCTCCGCTCACCCCCACAACAAGAAACATAAGAACCTTGCTGCAACCAAACCTACCAAACCGCAAGCCTCTTCAACTTTTCTGAACAAGAAACCCTATAAGGGACCGTATCCCATATGCAATACTAGCAACCATCACCACCCGTCGAACTCCACATGTCTTCTTTACACCAATTGTAACTGTTATGACCATTTTTGTAATTCTTGCCGGCAAACCCCTACTGCACAAACTGCCCCACAACGATTTGTGATGCCCGTTTCTTGAACCTGTATCGTGCCGTCTGCTCAACCCGGTGTTGCAACTATGCGTGTTTAATACCATTGTGGAAACCGAACCATCTTCGCAGCATGTGCCCTAGCTTTGCCTATCTTCATCAAATCCAAGCCTTGTCAAATCCAACCCCCTCGTTTACTCTCTTTTACGGATAAAATCATTCAAGATGCTCAAGTTCCAAGGTTTCAAGTCATACGCAACTAAGGATTCAAGCTACTAGAAGACTTCCGTCGCTCGTCGTATTCTATCTTATTTAATTTTGATTTTTGCATTGTATCGACTCTTTAAGAATTTTTGGATTGATGTTTTATGAATAATTGAAGAACTAGTTATTAATTCTCATTGCATTTCTATATTTTTTTTATTTGCTATGTCTCTCAGGTAAAGTTATCTTACCTCCTAAACTATATGTCTATTCTCCGATTCTTATCCGCCCTGGCAAATTTGCCTTGTAATCTTTTTCAAAAATTTTAATTCAAAGAATTTTTTGTATCAAATTTTTTGAAACTTTTTTTATGTTTATCGAAGGGTTGTTTTACAAAATTCACCATTTTAAATGACCAATCAATAAATTTTAGTTTATTTAGAAATATGTCTCACTTATAACTCTTTCACCTAAAAAATTTCTATTTTACCATTGACATTATATTTTAGATCTTTTCGTAAACCCACACGATGGGCCGAAGCATGTGGACCATCCGACGATAAAAGTAATTATGGTCTGGAGCATAATTATCAAAGTCCTCGCATGGAAATCATGGTATGTGCAATTGTATGACATAATACGGAACCGAAAGTAGTTTGGGGTAACGGTACCAATATTAAGATGATAAGAACATGGTGGATACGCCGCTGGTACATCCTATATATAAGTGCGGTTATTGGATTTTCATTGGAGCGTTGCTTCAACAACTCAAAGTCCCATGTCATGGTAAATTTTATGTAATTATTTTTCCTTCAAATTTAATTCTTTTAACAATGTTTTGTTGTACTTTCTCTAATTTCAGGACGAAATTCACAAACTTAGGGAGACTGTAACATTTCGGATTTTTCATATTTGCATTCATATTCGTTTACCTGACTCAGGAATGTAATTCGGATCTTTTGTATTATAAAAAAAATGTTATTATTAGTATTTAACTTGTTTTAACTTAATTTATATTTTATTAACTTTCAAACTCACAAAAAAATTCTTTGAAACTTTTAAAATAACTTAAAATGGCTAACAATTGCGTTTACAGAAGTACAAGGACTAATTTTGCCAAAGATAATTCATATGATATTATAACATATCCATATTTATGTGGTGCATTTAGTGTGGTATAAAATGTATGATGGAATTGGAATGTAGCTTTCGCACAAGATCATGTTTTAAATTTAATAAAGTGATTTCTACTATGACTAAACACACACAAAATAGGAAGTGTACGTATCGTATTTGTAGAATAGTATTGGTAAGAACTAAGTATCGATCCGTGGACATAAATATTTCTAATAATAAATCTTCGTTTTAATTCAATCGGAGAGTTTAATCATTTTGAGGTGGTTTTTAAAACTTTCTTAAAATAATATATATAGATATATATATATATATATATATATGGGTGAGTTATTGTACAATAATGACTTATCGTACAATACGTACACGAAACTCCTGATCATCAATTTTAATTTCACCCGCGGTGGCTGTTTGGTAAATAACCCAAACAGTAGTTCGCGATCAAATTCATCGATTTAAAATCGATTTCGATCCAAATTCAGAACTCCTTAATCTATCTCATCCAATTTCTAAACTCTAATCACAACTTACATTATGAAATCTCAAAAGCCAAAAACCAATATTGAAATAGAACATCACTAAACATTAAAAATCTTCAAATTGATCAAAAATTGATGATTTAGTCAATCGAATTGATGTGTATGAGGCTTTAGAATCATCAATCGATTATGAGATTGCAGAAATAACGCACTCAATCGGGCTCTGATTAGGGTTCAAAATATTATGTTTTAACGTTCTGAAACAAAACTGAATACCTTTAAATGTTCTGACCAAAAAAGAACATCTTTAAACGTTCTAATACATTCAAAGAAGATCTGGGTGTTCAAAAAAATGAAAATCTATAAAAATTCTAATACGTTCTAAGAAGTTTAGGTTGTTTAAAAAAGTTTAGAAGTTCTGATAAAGTTTAGAAGTTCTAAGAAGTTCTGGGTGTTCAAAAAAGTTTAGAAGTTCTGATAAAGTTTAGAAGTTCTGATGTTAAGAAATTCTAAAACTAACAAAAAAGAAAATTAAACACATGTAAACATGAAATTGAACACTGAAATCACTTCGTATAATCTCATAATTATCAAACAATCGTCAATCGACCGTTAATTTGATCATTGATTCGATCATATGAACAAAATATGGAGCGTCTGCAACTGGGTTTCTGCAAAACTCAAACTTGATTAATTGAACATTCAAATTGATGATTAATTGGAAAAATTTCAAAGTTTAATTGATTATTTAGTTCAATAATTTCAATTTCAATTGGGCAATTTTATTAACTGTCATGTAAGCAACGGTTGATGGTTGTGTCGGAAGAAGATGGTGGTCGCGAAGGTGGATGGTGGACGGAATCGTTGAACGGCGATGGTGAAGGTGGACGGAATCGACGTGAGAAGAGGTTGACGGAGGCCGGCTCGCGTAATTGTTATTTTAGGATTAGGATGGTTATTGAAGATGGACGTTCCAGAATTTCGCGTACCTATTGTGCGATAATGGATTTTCGTATTCTATCCTTTATCAATATATATATATATATATATAGGTGAACAAGAAGAGAAAATCTAAATGAGTAATTCAATTATATGAAGGTTACCATCTAAAGTCAAGAATTAAGTCCATTCTTCCTTGATGATTATAACGTTAATAAGTGTTAAACTTGCCCTTAATAATATATGATAGAATAGCCCCTCATTTCTAAGTGAACATATTCTATGACATAAAATAAAGTAGCATGTATATTTTCAAGTCGACCCTTGCTTAATTTCATGTTTACCACGAGAATATCAATTTAAGTAGGCAACTAGTTTAGTAAAGCAGAAAAAATTAGGATTGACTTTGATTTATCAAATACCAATTCTAACAACTTAGGGTGGTTATAGTTTATCACATAACCTCCCCTTGGTTGATTTAAGTAAGTTATAATTACACATTCCTTTAACATATGATTTCTTTAACTAGTATGATAACCTAAGCAATCGTGTTAACAATGTTATTTCAGAATTATCAACACTAGAGAAATAGATCATAGCTTATATCTCATCATTTCGAATTACAATATAAGGATCCATGTCTTATCTTGAATAAGTTATCAAAGTATTCTTTCTACCATTTCTAGTCTCCAAGAACATGAGTGAATCACGAATGATTGTTAATCATCAACCTTGATTTGTTTAGTTAAAGTGATAAAACATTTTTCATCAAAAGATAATTGCAAGATAACCATGTACTTTACTAAGCTAAATAACATTTTTAGTATATTCATCAAGTAAAACAAAGCTTCTTCATTGAAATTATATGGTAAATGGAGTTTAGCTCATAATGAGCATGGTTATAAAAATCAAAAGAGATGCAAATAACAAACACATGATCAAACTAGAAAAATCTAACCAAATGTGGATGAATCTTACTTCTTCAATGGTGATGGATGATGATGATGATAACATCCAAGCTTTCAAACTCTCCACAAGACCTTCAATATGATTGTAAGTGGGTGTTTTTATAAGAGAAACCCGTATAGAACTTTATTCAAGCACACCTGATAAATGAAACATGTTCCACTATTTATAGGCGGTCTGGAGGATCAGGCACGACCCCGTGCTCCATGAGGTACGCCCCCGTGTCCATCTGTCAACCCCCATTAATGCTCTGTCAGATCGTACATGATAACTCACCACGGGGGCGTGCTTCATGAGGCACGACCCCGTGTTTTGGGTGTCTGTTATATTTTCTTTTTATCTTTTCTGTAAGGTGACCACGGCCCTATGTCCTCTGAGGCACGGCCCCATGTCCAGTTGTCCAGTATTTTGTCTTTGCTTGTAGATTTTGTCTTTACTTGCGCAATAAAGCATGGGGGCGTGTTACATGAAGCATGGGGGCTTGTTTTCCTGCTTTCTTGAGTGTTTTTTTTATTTTTCTTTGACTTTTCATTCGTTTCTTTGTTTGATGCTTGGATTCATCTGAAAATACATTTTAATAAGATAAGTAGCTATTTGAACTATATTATTTGATAGAAGTTGCCATTTTTTGAAATTATTTGATGCTAAAAGGATGTATATTTTTATATACATCAAACACCCCACACTTGAACCTTGCTTGTCCTAAAGCAAACTACTTATAAATATTCTCTAAAATTAGCTTGTCCTAAAGCAAACTGCTTAAACATCCCAAAAAGAGTTTCAAGAAAATGGGAACAAAATAACCAACCTTAAATCATAGGAATATATGTAGTGATATATAAAAGGTGATTTGTTTTTATGTGTTTCTGTTTATGCAAAACATCATGTTCTCACAATGTTCACTCACACTTGGTTTTATATCTGATCATACTTGTGATGTATGTATGTGAACACTCTTAGTCAAAATGTGACGTGTGATAAATAAGCTTTTAACAAGTTTAAATATCCACCTTTGTGAAGGGTTGCATAATTCAGAAGGTAATATTGGTTGGTTTTGTGAGAGTAGGGATTTGGTGTTTTGTGTTGGTTCAAGGGTTTAAGTTAACGATGGTGAGGATGGTAAAAACAACTTCTGCTGATTTTGTCGGGAGTCTTAAGATGTCTTCAATGGTTAGCTCTTTTCTCCTGATTGCTGAATTATTTTTATAACAAACCTAGTGACTCGTTTAAGGTCAGATCGTCATGACCAGTTTTGTCGAAGATTTTAATCAATTCTTCCTTAATCCTGTTATGAACATAATTCCCATCTCTAATGGATCGTTAGGTTTTGAGCCTAATAGCCCCCACCCTCATTAGTTTAGTATATTCATGTTGAGACTAAGTTTGACTTTTTCTACACCTTCCTTCGCGGGACCAGTTTCACATCCAAAACATCGTTCATACCTTTTTTGTCTTTTTTTCATTGCGCTTTTGGAAACTCCACAAAATGATGGCCTTTGTTCGTCTTGGCGCCACTTTTTCCTCACCTTATTGCTAAAGAGAAAGATTTTCTCCCTAAGTTCAGAAGGCAACCTAGGTTTTGCGAAATGTAGCAACAAAGGAGATTGAAATCCCAAGAATGCATTTCCAGTTCTTTAGGGTCTGCCGGTAAAAGACCAGCGTTGTATTTTACAGGTGAGAGGGATAAAGTGTAAGGTTTTTGGTAGGGCTGTTGGTTTTTGTGTTGTAATTTGAAGAATGGGTTGAGAGAATTGTGATAATATTATCCTCTTCTTTATACAACGCTTCATGCAGTCTTGAAATGAATACTTGAGACAAGTTCTAAATCACACAAAACATATGACTCACTCAATGCTTCCAAAAAAAATATTTATATTGACATGAGGTTTATCTCACAGTAACGGAGGGATTGGGTATAAACGCCATATTTTTCATAAATTATTGTCAATATTACAAGACTTATTTTTATTTTTTTCACTTTTTTGGTTATAGTAGATCTTTAGTTGGTTATTTGCAAAAATATTTCATGGATTATCTTTTGGTTTTGTCTTAAAAATAGTCTTTGTTTGCTAAAAGTTTTTTTTTTGTTATTAGATAATATTATAATTGGTTGAGCAAGCAATGGTCAAGTAATTCCCCTCCCCACACTTGAATCTCACATTGTCCTCAATGTGAAAAGATTCATAAAAAGATTCGTATGAAGTATGGTGGGTAAAATGGAAAGGAACTTCCCTACGGGCTAACGAAATTTCGACAGAGCGTCCCCTGATTTTCATCTGTTTTCCTGTAGTGTATCTAAATAATAAAAACTGCACACAACCAACAAACAACCAAAGCATGATAGTACTGAAGATTGGGTATGGAATCATCTATACCCTGCCCGCACGGTCTAAATAAGTCCATAGTCAAATGTCTCGGCACACACGGCCATAACAAACATCAAACAAATAATCAAATGAAATTGTCTTAAACAATCACAATAATAATGTCGTCAAGTACTAAACCAAACCCATGCCCATACCCAAACCTACCATCGTCGTCGGTCGTCAGTTGGCGAATCTCCTGCCTTGTCTTCGTGTACTCTACGACACGCTATGCGTCAGAAGCAGCAAGCTCCGCTGATAACCCGCCAAATGAAGCGATTGTGTGAGTTTGAAAATGGTCAATGAGCCCATATAGCCCCTCAAAAGAGTACTGGCTATGATAAGATGACCTAGGTGCGACTCCTGATGATGATGGGCCACCTTGCTGAGAATAATTGCGGCGGAGGGTTTGTCGCAGTGGCGATCCGATCCTCCTCTCAGGTATGTCCTGAATGGTCATCTCGGTGGGGTCCTCAGGATCCCAGATCTCGCTGAGGGCATCCTAAAACCTCCACTGTGGCGGGTTTCGTTCAATCTATTGGACTATTTGCATACTGATTCAGAGGTTGAGATCGAGTGGTATTGGGTTCGGGCTTAGTGTTCCTTCGTGATCTGCATCATAGGCTTTGTAGAGCTTATATATCCAGGTACCAGCAAAGATCGGGGTACTTGGGATTTTTGCATTTGCATTTGTTTTGAATAGCTGACAGAACAGGTAAATGATGTTACATGGTACCTCGTTCTTGATGCAATAAAGGGCCCATAAATCTCTTAATCCCACGATCCCCTCGCGCTGGCCACGTTGTGTCAATGTGTGGCTCAACAAGCGGTGAATGTAACGCATCAACAGGTGGCGTAAAGCCATGCTCTGTGTGCTTCTTGGATAATAATCTTCATCCCCATAGCTCAACTGTTCCCATGCTTGTTATCTGATACTTCCCGTTCACCTGTTTCCTGATTGTTCTTGTCCATGAAAGTCATCCCTGCTTCATACCATAAAGTAGAGTCGGTTTCTACAAACGTATAAATATCCATATCAAACCGCAGCTGTGTGACTAAAGTGTACACCATGCTCCACCGATTTTAAACTGGATAGCCTCGTCGTCCCACATATGCAAGTCCTTTGTCTTAATCGAGAACGAAACTAGAAATTCCTTAGTCATTTCTATTACTGATTTAACCCTTTGTCTAAGAACACGCGCCCATAGCCCTCTTACAAGTTTTTTGTACCTTCCCAATTGGTTTACTTGGTGCAAGGTGTCAGTGCATGAGTAGAAGTTCGGTTCCGGGTATCTTGTATTCAAGTATCCCATTCTTTGTCATGCGATCCTATCTCGCACCGTGTCCTTGGGGAAGATCAAGAACGCATGCTCGTCATCCTCATATTCAGCCATCTGCAATTTAGAACAAGATTAGGAAGATAATCACGAATTTTCACTGAAAATATGGAACAGAGGCTGAGGCACGACCCCATGTTTTTGGGATTTTGGCAGATTTGACCATTTGGACCAATTTTGTCCTAGGTTGACATGCAGTTGACCACGAGGCGTGTTTTGCCGAAACACAGCCCGAGTTTTTAATCTGAATTTCGAAATTGTTACAATTCAAACTTGCATTTCAACCCGGTTCTAGGAATTAATCATCCGAGTTTGATTTATATGGTATGGGTTGCTCAAACCCCGAACACGAATTATTTTCCTTCAAAACTTCCATTAATCCTATGTTCTAATCAGGTCAAATCCTTTTCAACAAATCAAAGCCCTAAATAGTAACAATTAACATCCTATTATTCGGGGTTTGACCCGATTCAACAATGAAATGTTTATATATTCTGAGTTTGGGCTTCTCTACAACCCTATTTTGACCTAGAATGATAGATTATAGCCCAAGAATCAATGAATTGACATACATTTGTCTTGATATTGGAAGATTGATGCAAAGATTGGAAGAATGGTCCCGTAACTGCACTGCAAAGATTGGAAGAATTGTCACTGGTTTTCGGAGGGGGTGGGGACTGAACGTGTTAGCTTTAAGTTATGAAAATTTTGGTGTTTTAATAAAAATCCCGTAACTGTACTATAAAGTGGGGCACATCCCCGTGCTTCATGAAGCACGACCCCGTGCTGTAGGTAGCAGTCAGTTCATTTTTCTTTATTTGTTTATTTTAACGGGCTGGGTCATTTTTGACTAGTTTTTCTGAATATTTAAGGTTAAGAACATAAAATCCTAAAAAATTTCATTAACTTCTTAAATATTACACCGAAATTAAAATAAAACGAACCGAGAAACATAAGAACTAGCTTAATCAAAAACAAATCCTAGGGAAACAAGACAACTCTTCTCCTATTAAAACTAAAGACGACCACCCCTCCCGAACAACTCTTGAATGTGTGGTGGGGCTCTTTTGGCTTCCAAGAGCTCGGAAAGCTTTTTATAGAGCATTCTGATCCCTCGGTTAAGGAAGTTGAGCATGAAATCCACATCCTTGTTGTGACTTTTAACAATGAAGAAATTTTCGAACTTCAGTAGCTCGATCTTGTTTGTCAGTTCGATAAAGCAAGCCTTCGCTTGAATGTTGTTCTCGACTTGGTCCCTCACCACACTTTTAAACCTCATGATTTCTTGTTGTTGGGTCGAAGATATGACAAGAAGAGACATAATGAAGAAATCTTCTCAACACTCTTTGAAAATGGCTAAGTATGGATACCGAGCACACTTAGGCCTCCGACCAAGCTTTTACTTATCCTAGCAAGGTATTTTGCCTTCCGGACAAGGTTATCTTCTAAAATTCCTCTTAAGTGTTAATCCGATCAAGGTTCACTTTTTCTAGCAAGGTTGTTCTTTAAGTCAAGCAAGGTTTGTTTCCTAGCAAACCCTTGGGTAAACCAAGCTAATGAAACCAAGTATTTTGGAAGATCTAGCAAGGTTTATTTAATAAACAGTGGTCCCAGCAAGTTTGAAGAAAGTTGATAAAGAAATATATTAAGGACTTATTCTAGCAAGGTTCAACTCAGAGCAAGCTACAGTGTTACCAGCACACTTTGGTTTGTTCAAATAAGTTATTATTAATAAAGATTTGAAGGGATTGAAGTCTGCTAGGTGAATATTTCTTAGAAAAATATTCTAAGTGAAGTTTATCGGAGAACTGTTCCCCGACACACTTTAGTTACCACGTCTGCTCGATGATGACAAAAGTGGCAAAGCTTACCCGAAGACCTGTTTTACACTTAGAATCTTTTTGTAATATGTTTTATGATTATGTATCATTGATTAGGGTTTCTAGAAGGAATGACAGTTTTCAGGACAAGACTATAAAAAGAATATTTTGGGCACACATATGACAGAGCTGAGACACACGATAAGATACCTTACCTTATTCCTGAAATTGATTGTGACGGCTGTCTTTATCACGTATGGATAAAGCATTCCATTCTGAAACCCTGATTGATTTTCGTTTGTATTATTGATTCTATAAATGAAAATCTTTTGAGTTACAGTTTGTGTTTGTTACCTTTGTGTCTATTAAGCAACATTTAATGTGTTAGTGTTTCCGCCATTAATACATTATTGTTCTTACCCTAAATAGGAAGTCGTTAACCTTCTTGTCAACACTTAACTGTGTGGGTCACGACAGTGGTATTGTGAGTGATTGAGGGATATATATAGGACCTTCAACTGGTATCAGAGCTTGTTCCTGCTGTTTGGGTGAAGAACTGTGGCTGATTATTGCTGATTTGAAGACGAACAATGAAGTCAGCCGACCACCGTTTCATTGATTTATGTCGTCAGCTATCCTCATCTTCATTTCTTTCAAGATCTACAATATTTTGGTGCCTTCTTTCTCTTATTTACATATAAGTTTTGATTTTTATTATAGATCTTGTTCTTATCTGACCAGATATATCAGATATGAGGATTTCATCCATAGATCTGATTATTTTCAAAAGAGTGTTCAAATTTGTTTAAGTTTGTCAAATTTTCTTTGTTTTTTCAAAAATATTTCAAAAATTCCAAAAATATGTTTGGATAGGATGAGAAAGAAATGTCAACTAACAAAATTCCCAGATTGTACCGAAACGAGAATTTTATCAAATGGAAAGTGTTGTTTGAAGCCGTAGTATGCTACAAGGATGTAGAAATGTGGCAATCTATCAAGAATGGATCCTATGTGGCTGAAGGAACAAACAACAACCCAGCTGTTGAAGCAAGACTGAAGAAGGTTGATGATGGGGCCTTAGCTATGCTGAAATTGGGATTGTCTGGGGAGATTCTGACTAAGGTTGCTCACCACACAACTGCTAAATCCATGTATGTTGCCTTGTTAGAGATGTTTGAAGGCAATACAGAATTGAAGAATAGCAAGAAAGAGAGGGTGAAGCAACAACTTGACCAATTCAAGTATAAAGATAGTGAAAGACTGAAGTCTGTCTTGGAAAGATTCCTGACCATTGTCAATGAAATCATGACAACTGATTATGTGGTGACTGATTCTAATTTGAATATAAAGCTGCTATCGTCTTTATCAAAAGAATGGTATACTACCAGCAAATTCATTAGGCAGAAACCAAACTATGATGCACTCAAGCTTGATGTTGTGATATTCTTATTGAAAGCAGCTGAGATAGAGATGATTGAAAATGAAATGATTAAGGAGGACAAACCAAGTTTTCAAGTGTCCAATGCACTCATTGCACCAATGGGTAACTTGTCTACAAAGAGCTAACAATAATTTCCAATTATTGAAGAACCAAGTGAGCATGGTGGTGATACACCAAGGGGTTTTGTTGCTGGAACTTCAAGTAACCAGAGTGGACAATCAAGGTTCAATGTCCAACTGATTGATTATAATGACTCTGCCTCAATGGCTAGTGGGCATACACCTTAAGGTGGTGGTAATGTTGGTCAAGGAAATGAATACCAAGACTTGTTCTCAATGTTCACAGATTCCTACAATGCCTTTGTTGCCAAGAACATGATCCATACCAGTGTTGTTCAAGACGATCTTGAGAAAATTGATGCATATGATCTAGAGGACATGGACTTAAAATGACAGGCTGCTATGTTGGCATTAAGGAGCAATCGACTGTTTAATAGGATAGAAAGGTCCCTTGTATCTGGTCCAAATGAAAGAATAGGTTTTGACAAGTCAAAAGCAATATGCTACAACAGTCAACAACATGGACATTTTGCAAGAGAGTGCAATCAATAAAGAAACTTCCAATATAATCAGTTTGCACAAGCAAGAAACAATTATTAATACCAACAAGGTCAACAAAGAAACTTCAACAACAATCAACAACCACAACACAACCAGCAAGTTATTCCTCAGAACCATAATTATCAAAGAAACAACAATGAAAACCCTCCAAAAGCTCCTACAAACAATAGAAATAATGTCAACAACCAGCCCAGAAATCAAGGCAATGTTGCATTGGCTACTCATCAACAAGATGGAGAATTTGATTGGAGCAATCATCCTAAAGATATAAGTAAAGCCAAGTAGAGAATGAAGCTGGATTTTCTTCAACTCGAGTACATTCAAACTCAACACTTGAAATTACTTGAAACACTTGAATCATTAAAAATGAAGGTAGGTAAGCTTGAAAGCGAATGTTTCAAAAATCAAAGCATAATCAATATGTATGAAACAAGTGATGCGACCTATGAAGATAGGATCAAAAGTCTTGAGCAAGACTGCATGGATACTTATAGAAAACAGTCTAGATATGTGACAGAGATTGATGGTTTTAAGAAAATGGTGATTGATAAGAAAGTGAAGAATACCACACTTCAGGTTGAGAATGAATTCTTGAAAAACCTTGTCTCAACAGGAAATATTTGTGGGATTCTGAACAAAATCAAAGAAGAAGACAAATATAAGGTTGTTCCTCCACCTTTCAATGACAATTACTCTTTGAAGGATGATAAGGAAAAAAGAGAGGCTGTTGGTGCATAGATGTCAGTAGTTCATATGTCTAATGTCTGTAATCGAGTCTGTAATATTGTTTGTGTATTTGTTTGTAAAAGCGAAGTTGTTGACAAGTTCGCTTAGGCGAACTTGTTAACCAAGCGAAGTTGTTGACAAGTTCGCCTAGGCGAACTTGTTGAACGAGCGAAGTTATAGACAACTTCGCCTGAGGCGAAGTTGTCGTGTATTTATACTGTTTACGGGTTAGAGATTAGATAGATCGAGTAGTTCAGTTTACGTGTAATTCAGTGAGTATATTGACGTGTGATTGAGAGGCTGTAAGTAACACGGTTCGAGTTATTAATATAACGTGTGTTTGTTCATATCGTGTTCGTGTGTTTGTGTGATTATATTCTACGTCCATAACTATCTACACAGGGATTCCGCACCTGTGTATATCAGGATATCTCGTGTGATCCGTCCAGGGAACCTACAGAGGCATACCTTAATCTGTTTAGAGATGTGTTCAAAGATAAAGAAGAATTTCTTGAAAATTATGAGTTGGTTAAAGTTGATGAAAATGGGGAGTTTGTGTTGAAGGAAGATGTGAAAGTAGAAAAGTCTGTTGGTATTCAATTCTAAGAGGATGACTTTGATGAAGATTGCTTGAATATGGATGACTTGAGTGACTCAAGTGAAGTGCTCAAGTAATGATGATTCAAATTAAGAAAGAAAGAGAAATTCAAGCCACCAAGCAAGATCCCTACTCTACCAAGAATCACACCTAAAATGAGAAAACACCATGAACATATGAGAAGGGAACATGTGTTATTTGACATATGTGAAAAAACAAAGGTGAATTGTAATGCAGTGAAGCCACTAAGAGAAGAAGTTTTGAAGAAGATAAAGATCAATAACAAGAAGAAGACTAAAGAAACTTTTATCAGTGATTAATTTATACCTGTGTACCCTGTTTTCTCAAGTCAAGAATTATTTGACATTGGAGAAATTGAAACTGTAGAAGAATACGAGAGAAGGCGATCAAGGTATATAGGAAATTTGGATTATGAGCCAATGAAGTTGGAAATAATAACATTTGAAAAGAGCAATGTTGAAAGGCAAGATATTAATATTGAAGAATTTGTGTCATTCTTAATTGACTTTGATGGTCACAAAACTCAGAAAACAATTGGTATTGAGCCACCAAGACCAGGTGAAGGATTCAAGAAGAGAAAGTCAAGTGAAGGCTTCAAGGGCAAATTTTGGTGCAAACATTGTGATGTGTATGGTCATCACACTGATTCTTGTCATGAAAGGTTTACATTCACACCAATTATTGTCCCAAATAAAACTAAGTTTGGACAACACTTTGGTTCTTACAAAGAGAAGAATAATGAATATTTGGGCAAAGGAAAGCATCCAACAGATAAGGGAATGAAGAAACCTGACACAAAAGGTGAAAAGAAGAATAAGACACTGGAAGAGATAGTGAAGAAGAATGTGGTTAATCAAGAGAAAAGGAAGATTCCAGTGAACACACAATCCATAAGAATTGTTCCAAAGAAAGATTCAATGTTGGGACTTATATTTTAGACCGACGCAACGAATTAATATGTGGGTGAAAGTTATATTGTTCGGTCTCAAACAAGGGTGGATGGCTTGAAGACCAAGTCATGCTAGACTAGTATAAATAGAATTTTTTATTATTTTGTATAGTATGAGTGAGTGTATTGTGTATTGAGAGAGATCTAGGATTTTATGCCTTTGAGAGAGTCTCCTCCTCCAGGATGAGCTCTCCTGGAGGCGGCTGTTATTTCTTGTGTGTGTATGTATGTATATATGTATGAGTGGTTCATCCTTATGAGAATCATTCGACTAACGAAGTCATACTGCCTGTTCTATCTTTTGTGTTTTGATTACAATTGTTCATCCTACTTTATTGATTGTTAATCAAATCAGGCTCTCTCCCAATACATCCAATCCGTCCAAACATCTTTCAAGGGTGAATACGAGTTAGATTCGATCCTAACCCTAGATCCGAGCTCCACCGGGGCTCGGTTCATTCAATTGGTATCAGAGCTAGGTTACCGGATCGTTCAGCTTAACCGCCGAACTGATTCATTTAGCTCTTGAATCCACCATGGACGTTAAATGATGAGGTTCGTTGAAATTATTTTTGGGGGCTTTGAAATTATTTGATGATTCGGAGAAAAGTATAAGGATTGATCTTTGGGTTGATGACTCGTTCAGAGATCCAACATCAATATCATGTTTATTTGGTCAGAACGGTCCAGATCTGATGTAACAGTTTTATTTGGCTCGTTTGGGGCAAAACTGTTCATTTGATGATTTCCAGATCTGAAAAGGTTGATTATGATATAAAGATAGGTTTCTTTGATTTCGAGATAGAGTGGATATTGCTACAGTGATTTATTTAAGATTACAAAACTTGTTTCTGGATCTGAAAAATTAGGGTTTATGTGTGCTCGTTGTTGTTTCTGATATGTGTGCTGCTCGAACTGTACATGATTTGGTGGACAAACATTGCCACTAGTACAAACTAGAATGGAGAATGTACAAGTCAGAAATGAACATGTACTAGAGACAATATCATTATAGTTTGCTGTAGCAAATGCAAAATGAATATTCAAGCAGCTTCTGCAAGGGAAAATCAGTGACTGATGATCCAGAAATGAAGTTTTGATGTCTCGAACACACTATGAACAATAAGATTGATCTCGAGCAAATATAGTGATATAAGTGTTGCTTCGAGCACAGGAGGTGTTTTGCCCAAACAGAGCTCTGTTTGGCTCGAGCACAGGTTATTTCGAGCAAGTCTTATATCGAGCACATCAAATTCAAGCACACTTTGTGAAACCCAGAGCATATCCATTGTCTTCTCAAGAAAACTATCTTTTTAAGGCTCCCGAGCACATTTAGTGCTAGTGAAGTACTCCCAAGCACACTTCCGAACACACTTTTGCTCCCGAGCATGCTCTATGAAAAATGAAAAATCACAAGTGTTTTGCTTCCGAGCATACTTCCGAGTACACTTTTGCTCCGAGCACACTTCCTAGCACACTCCCAAGCACTGTGCTAGTGAGGTGCTCCCAAGCACACTTTGTGCTAATGAAGAAAATGAAAAATCACAAGTGCTACCAAGCACACTGTGTGCTAGGGGACATAAAGTTCGTGTTTGTGAATCATTTCAAGGTTTTGAAGAAACTTTTGAGATTTTTGGTGCCGTTGAGCGTTTGACCAAGCTTTTCTCTACGGAAGATATATACTCAGGGGTATTTTGGTAATTTTTCTCCAATCATCAACAAGCTTATGGAATTAAAAGGTCATCCAATTTCACGACTTCATCAAAAGCATTACAAGAACAAGTGTTGACCAACCTTAAGGATTTAATCACTTTTAGTGTCAACAAACATAAGAATATGTTTATTTTCAGATTTCTACAATCTTGATAAGGATGGTCAAGATTGCTTCACCCACACTTGATTTGAAGACACATTTATTAAAGACAATTGCAACGAAATTGGGGGAGTAAAAATCTTTGAATTTCATTGCAAATGGCAAGCTTGAAATCAAGTAAAAGACTCAAGTTAAGGAAAAGTTGATCAAGATCAATTATCCAAGGTTTTTCAAAGACGTTTCATTGTTTGTAAGTTTTCAGATTTCCTAGTACGGATGAGAAGATAGAGTCTTCTCGAGCTACAATGTTGAAAGGATGATCAGTAGAGTTTAACCTCCTACGAAATAGTCACTTGAACAGTCAAGAACGGGTTATGGTTGACTTGAATGCTATCTTTATTCGGGGAATGGTTTGAAGATGATTTACAAGGGAAGAAACAGATTTGATGAATGGAAGATTATTTGATGATCACATTGAGTTTATTTCTTTTTCGGATGACCTTGTTACTTGAAGTTGATCTTTGAAGTTCAAAGACTCATTTATATGCCCTTACAACTATATCCAAAAGTGATATAAGATTGATAATTCGAAATGAACAATGGGAGAAACTTAACGTGAGTGGGAGAATTTCGACGGAGGACAACAAGTTTTTGAGGTGATCATGGAAGAAATTCAACGACATCGTTCTAAGGGGGAGATTGTTGGGACTTATATTTTAGACCGACGCATCAAATTAATATGTGGGTGAAAGTTATATTGTTCGGTCTCAACCAAGGGTGGATGGCTTGAAGACCAAGTCATGCTAGACTAGTATAAATAGATATTTTTATTCTTTTGTATAGTCTGAGTGAGTGTATTGTGTATTGAGTGAGATCTAGGGTTTTATGCCTTTGAGAGAGTCTCCTCCTCCAGGATGAGCTCTCCTGGAGTCGGCTGTTATTTCTTGTGTGTGTATGTATGTATGTATGTATGTATGTATGTATGTATGTATGAGTGGTTCATCTTTATGAGAATCATTCGAGTAACGAAGTCATACTGCCAGTTCTATCTTTTGTGTTTTGATTGCAATTGTTCATCCTACTTTATTGATTGTTAATCAAATCAGGCTCTCTCCCAATACATCCCATCTGTCCAAACAACTTTCAAGGGTGAATAAGAGTTAGATTTGATCCTAACCCTAGATCCGAGCTCCTGCGTAAATACTGATTATTCACGCTTCCGTACCGGGGCTCGGTTCTTTCAATTGGTATCAAAGTTGGGTTACCGAATTGTTCAGCCTAACCGCCAAACTGATTCATTTTGCTCTTGAATCCACCATGGACGTTAAACGATGAGGTTGGTTGAAATTATTTTTGGGGGCTTTGAAATTATTTGATGATTCGGAGAAAAGTATAAGGATTGATCTTTGGGTTGATGACTCGTTCAGAGATCCAACATCAATTTCATGTTTATTAGGTCAGAACGGTCCAGATCTGATGTAACTGTTTTATTTGGCACGTTTGTGGCAACACTGTTCATTTGATGATTTCCAGATCTGAAAAGGTTGATTATGATATAAAGATAGGTTTCTTTGATTTCGAGATTGAGTGGATATTGCTACAGTGATTTATTTCAGATTACGAAACTTGTTTCTGGATCAGAAAAATTAGGGTTTATGTGTGCTCATTGTTGTTTCTGATATGTGTGATGCTCGAACTGTACATGATTTGGTGGACAAACATTGCCACTAGTACAAACTGGTATGGAGATTGTACAAGTCGGAAATGAACATGTACTAGAGACAATATCATTATAGTTTGTTGCAGCAAATGCAAAATGAATATTCAAGCAGGTTCTACAATGGAAAATCAGTGACTGATCATCCGGAAATGAAGTTTTGATGTCTCGAACACACTATGAACAATAAGATTGATCTCGAGCAAATATAGTGATTCAAGTGATGCTTCGAGCACAGGAGGTGTTTTGCCCAAGCACAGCTCTGTTTGGCTCGAGCACTGGTTATTTCGAGCAAGTCTTATATCGAGCACATCAAATTCGGGCACACTTTGTGAAACACAGAGCATATTCATTGTCTTCTCAAGAAAACTATCTTTTTAAGGTTCCCGAGCACATTTAGTGCTAGTAAAGTGCTCCCAAGCACACTTCCGAGCACAATTTTGCTCCCTAGCATGCTCGGTGAAAAATGAAAAATCACAAGTGCTTTGCTTCCGAGCACACTTTTGCTCCGAGCACACTTCCTAGCACACTCCCAAGCACTGTGCTAGTGAAATGTTCCCAAGCACACTTTGTGCTAGTGAAGTGCTCCAAAGCACACTTTATGCTAATGAAGAAAATGAAAAATCACAAGTGCTACCAAGCACACTGTGTGCTAGGGAACATAAAGTTTGTGTTTGTGAATCATTTCAAGGTTTTGAAGAAACTTTTGAGATTTTTGGTGCCGTTGACCGTTTGACCAAACTTTTCTCTACGGAAGATATATACTCAGGGGTATTTTGGTAATTTTTCTCCAATCATCAACAAGCTTATGGAATTCAAAGCTCATCCAATTTCATGACTTCATCAAAGTATTAAAAGAACAAGTGTTGACCAAGGTTAAGGATTCAATCACTTTTAGTGTCAACCAACATATGAATATGTTTATTTTCAGATTTCTACAATCTTGATAAGGATGGTCAAGATTGTTTCACCCACACTTGATTTGAAGACACATTTATTAAAGACAATTGCAACGAAATTGGGGGAGTAAAAATCTTTGAGTTTCATTGCAAATGGCAAGCTTGAAATCAAGTAAAAGACTCAAGTTAAGGAAAAGTTAATCAAGATCAATAATCCAAGGTTTTTCAAAGACGTTTCATTGTTTGTAAGTTTTCAGATTTCCAAGTACGGAAGAGAAGATAGAGTCATCTCGAGCAACAATGTTGAAAGGATGATCAGTAGAGTTTAACCTCCTACGAAATGGTCACTTGAACAGTCAAGAACGGGTTATGGTTGACTTGAATGCTATCTTAATTCGAGGAATGGTTTGAAGATGATTTACAAGGGAAGAAACAAATTTGAAGAATGGAATATTATTTGATGATCACATTGAGTTTATTTCTTTTTGTGATAACCTTGTTACTTGAAGTTGATCTTTCAAGTTCAAAGCCTCGTTCATATGCCCATACAACTATATCCAAAAGTGATATAAGAGTGATAATTCGAAATGAACAATGGGAGAAGCTTAGCATGAGGGTGAGAATTTCAATGGAAGACAACAAGTTTTTGAGGTGATCATGGAAGAAATTTGATAGCATCGGTCTAAGGGGAGATTGTTAGGACTTATATTTTAGACCGACGCATCGAATTAATATGTGGGTGAAAGTTATATTGTTCGGTCTCAACCAAGGGTGGATGGCTTGAAGACCAAGTCATGCTAGACTAGTATAAATAGATATTTTTATTCTTTTGTCTAGTATGAGTGAGTGTATTGTGTATTGAGTAAGATCTAGGGTTTTATTCCTTTGAGAGAGTCTCCTCCTCCAGGATGAGCTCTCCTGGAGGCAGCGGATATTTCTTGTTTGTGTATGTATGTATGTATGAATGTATGTATGAGTGGTTCATCTTTTTGAGAATCATTCGACTATTGAAGTCATACTGCCAGTTCTATCTTTTTTGTTTTAATTGCAATTGTTCATCCAACTTTATTGATTGTTAATAAAATCAGGCTCTCTCCCAATACAACCCATCCGTCCAAACATCTTTCAAGAGTGAATACGAGTTATATTCGATCCTAACCCTAGATCCGAGCTCCACCGTTAATACCGATTATTCACGCTTCCGCACCGGGGCTCGGTTCTTTCAAGTGGTATCAGAGCTGGGTTACCGAATCGTTCAGACTAACCGCCGAACTGATTCATTTTGCTCTTGAATCCAACATGGACGTTAAACGATGAGGTTCGTTGAAATTATTTTTGGGGGCTTTGAAATTATTTGATGATTCGGAGAAAAGTATATGGATTGATGTTTGGGTTGATGACTCATTCGGAGATCCAACATCATTTCATGTTTATTTGGTCAGAACGGTCCAGATCTGATGTAACAGTATTATTTGGCTCATTTTAGGGCAACACTGTTCATTTGATGATATCTAGATCTGAAAAGGTTGATTATGATATAAAGATAGGTTTCTTTGATTTCGAGATTGCGTGGATATTGCAACAGTGATTTATTTCAGATTACGAAACTTGTTTCTGGATATGAAAAATTAGGGTTTATGCGTGCTCGTTGTTGTTTCTGATATGTGTGTTGCTCGAACTGTACATGATTTGGTGGACAAACATTTCCACCGGTACAAACTGGTATGGAGAATGTACAAGTCAGAAATGAACATGTACTAGAGATAATATCATTATAAATTGTTGCAGCAAATGCAAAATGAATATTCAAGCAGGTTCTGCAAGGGCAAATCAGTGACTGATGATGCAGAAATGACGTTTTGATGTTTCGAGCACACTATAAACAATAAGATTGATCTCGAGCAAAAATAGTGATTTAAGTGTTGCTTCGGGAACAGGAGGTGTTTTTCCCAAGCACAGCTCTGTTTGGCTCGAGCACAGGTTATTTCGATCAAGTCTTATATCGAGTACATCAAATTCGAGCACACTTTGTGAAACCCAGAGCATATTTATTGTCTTCTCTAGAAAACTATCTTTTTAAGGTTCCCGAGCACATTTAGTGCTTGTGAAGTGCTCCCAAGCACACTTCCGAGCACACTTTTGCTCCCGAGCATGCTCGGTGAAAAATGAAAAATCACAAGTACTTTGCTTCCGAGCACACTTTTGCTCCGAGCACACTTCCTAGCACACTCCCAAGCACTGTGCTAGTGAAATGCTCCCAAGCACACTTTGTTCCAGTGAAGTGCTCCAAAGCACACTTTATGCAAATGAAGAAAATGAAAAATCACAAGTGATACCAAGCACACTGTGTGCTAGGGAACATAAAGTTTGTGTTTGTGAATCATTTCAAGGTTTTGAGTAAACTTTTGAGATTTTTTGTGCCGTTGACCGTTTGACCAAGCTGTTCTCTACGAAAGATATATACTCGGGGGTATTTTGGAAATTTTTCTCCAATCATCAACAAGCTTATGGAATTCAAACCTCATCCAATTTCACGACTTCATCAAAAGCATTACAAGAACAAGTGTTGACCAAGCTTAAGGATTTAATCACATTTAGTGCCAACCAACATATGAATATGTTTATTTTCAAATTTCTAAAATCTTGTTAAGGATGGTCAAGATTGCTTCACCCACACTTGATTTGAAGACACATTTATTAAAGACAATTGCAACGAAATTGGGGGAGTAAAAATCTTTGAATTTCATTGCAAATGGCAAGCTTGAAATCAAGTAAAAGACTCAAGTTAAGGAAAAGTTAATTAAGATCAATAATCCAAGGTTTTTCAAAGACGTTTCATTGTTTGTAAGTTTTCAGATTTCCTAGTACGGATGAGAAGATAGAGTCATCTCGAGCAACAATGTTGAAAGGATGATAAGTAGAATTTAACCTCCTACGAAATAGTCACTTGAACAGTCAAGAACGGGTTATGGTTGACTTGAATGCTATCTTAATTCGGGGAATGGTTTGAAGAAGATTTACAAGGGAAGAAACATATTTGAAGAATGGAAGATTATTGATGATCACATTGAGTTTATTTCTGTTTGTGATGACCTTGTTACTTGAAGTTGCTCTTTAAAGTTCATAGCCTCATTCATATGCCCATAAAACTATATCCAAAAGTGATAATTAGAAATGAACAATGGGAGAAGCTTAACATGAGGGGGAGAATTTCAACGGAAGACAACAAGTTTTTGAGGTAATCATTGAAGAAATTTGATGGCATCGGTCTAAGGGGAGATTGTTGGGACTTATATTTTAGACCGACGCATCGAATTAATATGTGGGTGAAAGTTATATTGTTCGGTCTCAACCAAGGGTGGATGGCTTGAAGACCAAGTCATGCTAGACTAGTATAAATAGATATTTTTATTCTTTTGTCTTGTATGAGTGAGTGTATTGTGTATTGGGTGAGATCTAGGGTTTTATGCCTTTGAGAGAGTCTCCTCCTCCAGGATGAGCTCTCCTGGAGGCGGCGGATATTTCTTGTGTGTGTATGTATGTATGTATGAATGTATGTATGAGTGGTTCATCTTTTTGAGAATCATTCGACTATTGAAGTCATACTGCCAGTTCTATCTTTTTTGTTTTGATTGCAATTGTTCATCCAACTTTATTGATTGTTAATAAAATCAGGCTCTCTCCCAATACATCCCATCCGTCCAAACATCTTTCAAGAGTGAATACGAGTTATATTCGATCCTAACCCTAGATCCGAGCTCCACCGTAAATACCGATTATTCACGCTTCCCCACCGGGGCTCGGTTCTTTCAATTGGTATCAGAGCTGGGTTACCGAATCGTTCAGACTAACCGCCGAACTGATTCATTTTGCTCTTGAATCCAACATGGACGTTAAACTATGAGGTTCGTTGAAATTATTTTTGGGGGCCTTGAAATTATTTGATGATTCGGAGAAAAGTATATGGATTGGTGTTTGGGTTGATGACTCATTCGGAGATCCAACATCATTTCATGTTTATTTGGTCAGAACGGTCCAGATCTGATGTAACAATATTATTTGGCTCGTTTTAGGGCAACACTGTTCATTTGATGATATCTAGATCTGAAAAGGTTGATTATGATATAAAGATAGGTTTCTTTGATTTCGAGATGGCGTGGATATTGCAACAGTGATTTATTTCAGATAACGAAATTTGTTTCTAGATATGAAAAATTAGGGTTTATGTGTGCTCGTTGTTGTTTCTGATATGTGTGCTGCTCGAACTGTACATGATTTGGTGGACAAACATTTCCACCGGTACAAACTGGTTTGGAGAATGTACAAGTCAGAAATGAACATGTACTAGAGATAATATCATTATAGATTGTTGCAGCAAATGCAAAATGAATATTCAAGCAGGTTCTGCAAGGGCAAATCAGTGACTGATGATGCATAAATGACGTTTTGATGTTTCGAGCACACTATAAACAATAAGATTGATCTCGAGCAAAAATAGTGATTTAAGTGTTGCTTCGGGAACAGGAGGTGTTTTTCCCAAGCACAGCTCTGTTTGGCTCGAGCACAGGTTATTTCGATCAAGTCTTATATCGAGCACATCAAATTCGAGCACACTTTGTGAAACCCAGAGCATATTCATTGTCTTCTCAAGAAAACTATCTTTTTAAGGTTCCCGAGCACATTTAGTGCTAGTGAAGTGCTCCCAAGCACACTTCCGAGCACACTTTTGCTCCCGAGCATGCTCGATGAAAAATGAAAAATCACAAGTGCTTTGCTTCCGAGCACACTTTTGCTCCGAGCACACTCCCAAGCACTGTGCTAGTGAAGTGCTACCAAGCACACTGTGTGCTAGGGAACATAAAGTTTGTGTTTGTGAATCATTTCAAGGTTTTGAGTAAACTTTTGAGATGTTTGGTGCCGTTGACCGTTTGACCAAGCTGTTCTCTACGTAAGATATATACTCGGGGGTATTTTGGAAATTTTTCTCCAATCATCAACAAGCTTATGGAATTCAAACCTCATCCAATTTCACGGCTTCATCAAATCCATTACAAGAACAAGTGTTGACCAAGCTTAAGGATTTAATCACATTTAGTGCCAACCAACATATGAATATGTTTATTTTCAGATTTCTACAAGTCAAGATTGCTTCACCCACACTTGATTTGAAGACACATTTATTAAAGACAATTGCAACGAAATTGGGGGAGTAAAAATCTTTGAATTTCATTGCAAATGGCAAGCTTGAAATCAAGTAAAAGACTCAAGTTATGGAAAAGTTGATCAAGATCAATAATCCAAGGTGTTTCAAAGACGTTTCATTGTTTGTAAGTTATTAGATTTCCTAGTACGGATGAGAAGATAGAGTCATCTCGAGCAACAATGTTGAAAGGATGATCAGTAGAATTGAAGTTTTGATGTCTCGAACACACTATGAACAATAAGATTGATCTCAAGCAAATATAGTGATTTAAGTGTTGCTTCGAGCACAAGAGGTGTTTTGCCCAAGCACAACTCTGTTTGGCTCGAGTACAGGTTATTTCGAGCAAGTCTTATATCGAGCACATCAAATTCGAGCACACTTTGTGAAACCCAGAGAATATTCGTTGTCTTCTCAAGAAAATTATATAATTAAGGCTCCCGAGCACATTTAGTGCTAGTGAAGTGCTCCCAAGCACACTTCCTAGCACATTTTTGCTCCCGAGCATGCTCGGTGAAAATGAAAAATCACAAGTGCTTTGCTTCAGAGCACACTTCCGAGCACACTTCCTAGCACACTCCCAAGCACTGTGCTAGTGAAGTGCTCCCAAGCACACTTTGTGCTAGTGAAGTGCTCCCAAGCACACTTTGTGCTAATGAAGAAAATGAAAAATCACAAGTGCTACCAAGCACACTGTGTGCTAGGGAACATAAAGTTTGTGTTTGTGAATCATTTCAAGGTTTTGAAGAAACTTTTGAGATTTTTGGTGTCGTTAACCGTTTGACCAAGCTGTTCTCTACGGAAGATATATACTCAGGGGTATTTTGGTAATTTTTCTCCAATCATCAACAAGCTTATGGAATTCAAACCTCATCCAATTTCACGATTTCATAAATAGCATTACAAAAACAAGTGTAGACCAAGCTTGAGGATTTAATCACATTTAGTGTCAACCAACATTTGAATATGTTTATTTTAAGATTTCTACAATCTTGATAAGGATGGTCAAGATTGCTTCACCCACACTCGATTTGAAGACACATTTATTAAAGACAATTGCAACGAAATTGGGGGAGTGAAAATCTTTGAATTTCATTGCAAATGGCAAGCTTAAAATCAAGTAAATGACTCAAGTTAAGGAAAAGTTGATCAAGATCAATAATCCAAGGTTTTTCAAAGAGGTTTCATTGTTTGTAAGTTTTCATATTTCCTAGTACGGATGAGAAGATAGAGTCATATCGAGCGACGATGTTGAAAGGATGATCAGTAGAGTTTATCCTCCTACGAAGTAATCACTTGAACAGTTAAGAACGGGTTATGGTTGACTTGAATGCTAACTTAATTTGGGGAATGGTTTGATGAAGATTTACAAGGGAAAAAACAGATTTGAAGAATGGAAGATTATTTGATGGTCACATTGAGTTTATTTCTTTTTGTGATGACCTTGTTTCTTGATGTTGATCTTTGAAGTTCAAAGCCTCGTTCATATGACCATACAACTATATCCAAAAGTGATATAAGAGTGATAATTCGAAATGAACAATGGGGAAAGCTTAACGTGAGGGGGAGAATTTCAACGGAAGACAACAAGTTTTTGAGGTGATCATGGAAGAAATTCGATGGCATCGGTCTAAGGGGGAGATTGTTGGGACTTATATTTTATACCGACACATCGAATAAATATGTGGGTGAAAGTTATATTGTTCGTTCTCAACCAATGGTGGATGGCTTGAAGACCAAATCATGCTAGACTAGTATAAATAGATATTTTTATTCTTTTGTCTAGTATGAGTGAGTGTATTGTGTATTGAGTGAGATCTAGGGTTTTATGCCTTTGAGAGAGTTTCCTCCTCCAGGATGAGCTCTCCTGGAGGCGGCGGATATTTCTTGTGTGTGTATGTATGTATGTATGAGTGGTTCATCTTTATAAGAATCATTCTACTAACGAAGTCATACTGCCAGTTCTATCTTTTGTGTTTTGATTGCAATTGTTCATCCTACTTTATTGATTGTTAATCAAATCAGGCTCTCTCCCAATACTTCCCATCCGTCCAAACATCTTTCAAGAGTGAATACGAATTAGATTCGATCCTAAACCAAGATCTGAGCTCCACCGTTAATACCGATTATTCACGCTTTCGCACCGGGGCTCAGTTCTTTCAATCGGTATCAGAGCACACTTCCTAGCACACTCCCAAGCACTGTGCTAGTGAAGTGCTCCCAAGCACACTTTGTGCTAGTGAAGTGCTCCCAAGCACACTTTGTGCTTATGGAGAAAATGAAAAATCACAAGTGCTACCAAGGACACTGTGTGCTAGGGAACATAAAGTTTGTGTTTGTGAATCATTTCAAGGTTTTAAAGAAACTTTTGAGATTTTTGGTACCGTTGACTGTTTGACCAAGTTGTTCTCTACGGAAGATATATACTCAGGGGTATTTTGGTAATTTTTTTCCAATCATCAACAAGCTTATGGAATTCAAACCTCATCCAATTTCACGACTTCATCAAAAGCATTACAAGAACAAGTGTTGACCAAGCTTAAGGATTTAGTCACTTTTAGTGTCAACCAACATATGAATATGTTTATTTTCAAATTTCTACAATCTTGATAAGGATGGTCAAGAATGCTTCACCCACACTTGATTTGAAGACACATTTATTACAGACAATTGCAACGAAATTGGGGGAGTAAAAATCTTTGAATTTCATTGCAAATGGCAAGCTTCAAATCAAGTAAAAGACTCAAGTTAAGGAAAAGTTGATCAGGATCAATAATCCAAGGTTTTTCAAAGACGTTTTATTATTTGTAAGTTTTCACATTTCCTAGTACGGATGAGAAAATAGAGTCATCTCGAGCAACAATGTTGAAAGGATGATAAGTAGAGTTTAACCTAGGGTGGATGGCTTGAAGACCAAGTCATGCTAGACTAGTATAAATAGATATTTTTATTCTTTTATCTAGTATGAGTGAGTGTATTGTGTATTCTGTGAGATATAGGGTTTTATGCCTTTGAGAGAGTCTCCTCCTCCAGGATGAGCTCTCCTGGAGGCGGCTGATATATCTTGTGTGTGTATGTATGTATTAGTGTTCATCTTTATGAGAATCATTCGACTAATGAAGTCATACTTCCAGTTCTATCTTTTTTGTTTTGATTGCAATTGGTCATCCTACTTTATTGATTGTTAATCAAATTAGGCTCTCTCCCAATACATCCCATCCGTCCAAACATCTTTCAAGAGTGAATACGAGTTAGATTCGATCCTAACCCTATATCCAAGCTCCACCGTTAATACCGATTATTCACACTTCCGCACTGGGGCTCGGTTCTTTCATTCAAAATATGTGAAATCTGATGAAAGTGATAAGTCACCAAGAGTGGAGAATAAGGTTAAAAAGGTTGTACTCTTAAAGAAGAAACCAAGAGAGTTAAATGTTGATGAGAAATTCATATTGAAACGTGGATTTGAACCCCAAGGATTCATTTGGAAAACAAGGAGTGAAACTGTGGTAACAAGTGTGAAGAAATATTATGTAATTAAAGAATGCAAGAGTATCATATTATACGTGGGAAGTACAAGTGATACAGGATATGAATCAGATGATTCTGACACTTGTGACATTGTCTATGAGCATCCTATACCTAATCCCAATCCTAATGCAACACTTGTCCATGTCATTGATGATTTGCACTTCATTACTTAACTGATCAATTTCTTTAACTTGTGCAAGGACAGTCCACACCAATCAATGAAGTATAGTATATGGAAAGTGGATGTTCCGGGCACATGACTTGTGACAAGAGGTCACTTGTAAAATATGAAGAGAAGTTTCAAGGCCCAGTTGCATTTAGGAGTTATGAGAATGGAGGGAAGATTGAAGGGAAAGGAATTCTGACTAATGGAAAAGTCACTTTTGATAATGTATTTTATGTGTAAGGATGGCAATATAACATTTTAAGCATCTCTGAAATGTGTGACAAAAATTATATGGTTGGGACGACTCTCATTGCTTTATTCTCAAACCTGACTTTGTGATTCCTCCAAATATGATTATGATGATAGCTCCAAGAAATGGTAACGTGTATGAATTGAGTATGAAAGATGCCATTTCATGGGGTGGGACTTGTTTTGTATCAAAGGCCACTGAAAATGAAACCAAATTGTGGCACAGAAAGCATTGTCATGTCAACCTAAAGAACATGAACAAACTTGTTAAGGGTGAACATGTAATTGGTTTACCTACAAGGGAGTTCAAACCTGATGACAAATGCATATCATGTCAAAAGGGTAAGCATCACAAATCATCACACAAAACAAATATCATCAACTCAATTGATCAAGTGCTTGAAATGCTTCATATGGATCTCTTTGGTCCTGTGAGTGTTCCAAGTATTGGCAAAAAGAGATATTGTTTAGTGATAATTGATGATTTCTCAAGATACACATGGGTTTATTTCCTAACTACCAAAGATGAGGTTGCTGAGTTGATAAAGAGTTGCGTGACAAGGATTGAGAATCAATTGGAAGTAAGGGTGAAGGTCATGAGAAGTGAAAATGGATCTGAGTTCAAAAATGGGGTAATGGATGAGTTTTGCAATGCAAAAGGAATTATTCAACAATTCAGTGCCCTAGAACTCCTGAACAAAATGGAGTTGCAGAGAGAAGAAATAGACACCCATTGAGGTTGCAAGGACCATGTTAGAAAATGCCTTCTTGCATGTTACTTTTTGGGCAGAAGCAATCGATACTGCCTGCTATGTTCAAAACATGGTACTTCTCAACAAAATTCAAGAAAAAAATTCCTATGAGATTTTGTTAAATAGAAAGCCCTACATCAAGTTTCTCAAGCCATTTGGTTGCAAATGTTCATTGTTAAACACCAAGGATTATCTTAACAAGTTTCAATAAAAATCCTTGGATTGCTTCTTTGTTGGATACTCAACACACTCAAAAGCTTATAGACTCTATGTGAAAGACCATTTGAGTGTGATTGAATTATTTGATGTGGAGTTTAATGAAAATCAGTTCAATACAGTTGATGGAGCATCATGGCTGTTTTGATCATGAGAAGTTAATCAAGTCCTTCAAGATTTATCCTGAGGACTTTGATGAAACTTTTTACAAAACAAGTGTGAATGAAGAGAATAATCAAAAGAAGATTGATTTGGACAAACTATGGTCCAAGGTTGCTAGTAAAAGGAGTGAATATAGATTTATTAAGGATTCCTCAACTGTTGAAATTGAATAAGTTCAAGTGTCAGGACCTCAAAACTGCTTCAACTCCAATGGATACCAATGAAAAGATGATTGCATATGAAAAGGGGGAGACTTTTGATGAACATAAGTACATACCAAAGATTCGACCTCTAATGTATCTAACTGCTTCAAGGCCAGACATTTTGTTTGCTTTGTGTGTTTGTGCAAGATTCCAATCAAGTCCAAAGATGTCTCACATGACTGCTGTCAAGAGGATTTTTAGATACTTGAAAGGGAAACCTGATTTGGGGATATGGTACCTAAAGAATCATGCCTTTGATCTAATTGCTTATACTGACAGTGATTATGATGGCTGTAACATGAGTAGAAAGTCCACATCTGGAGGTTGTCAATTTCTGGAAGACAGGCTAGTCTCATGGCAGTGCAAGAAACAAACTACAGTATCCATCTCAACTGCTAAAGTTGTGTATATTGCTGCATCTGCCTGCTGTGCACAAGTTCTTTGGATTCAAAATCAGATGTTGGATTATGGTTTGAATTTCTTGAACACCCCTATCTTTATTGACAATACTGTTGCATTGTTTATTATTAAGAATCCAGTTCAACACTCCAAGACCAAGCACATTGAAATCAGACATCATTTCTTTAGGGATTGTAATGAAAAAAGTCTAATTGAAAAGAAAAGAGTTGATACAAGTGACAATTTGGCTGACCTATTTACCAAGCCACTTGATAAAACCAGATTCTACTTTCTTTTGAAAGCTCTGGGAATGATCAACTCTGATGAAGTCTGATTAATGATGTGCTCTCATTATGCTAATTGACTATCTTTAAGAAGATCTTGATGAATGTTTATGTGTTTAATGTGTGAAATTGTGTTTTTGATGTTAACTGATATGTGCTTTGAATGATTATTTGTATAACTTAGGTATCTTCGATACTTAGGTTAATGATTAGTGATGTGATGATATGATTAGAATAGGATAGACAATGTATAATCAGTTTTAGATTTACATTGTGTGAAGTCTGCTTGGTTTGATGATGTCATTCATATTGTGATTGTTATTGATTATGTTACTTAAAGTTAGAGTCAAAGTATGTTTTTGTGTCGAAATTTGCATAAAGAAAAGTTTTCAAGAAGATTTTACTCAAAACATTTTTGACAAAAACAGAGCAAGTTGATAATGGTGCAGAGAAATTATAAGATTTTTCAGTTCAAGCTTAATAGAATCTTAAAAAGGTTTTTTGATTACTCTTTCCAATCATATGGATTTAATAGGCTAAAAAAACAATTAGTGCAGTTATTGATATGTATGGTAGCTTTCCATGATGTGTAAAAACTGAGGTGATATAAACATAATGAAAATGCTAAACTTAATGTGGAGTTACATTGTTGTCTATGCATGTTCCAATATACATATTTCCACATGATAGGCAGAAAAGTGATAATCCAGTCATATACAAGCCTGTTGGTATTTGGTCACCAAAAATGAATTATTTTATTGCAAATGACAAAGAACAAAAGTGAACAAAAAAAAATTCTTTTATCTTTATTCAACCAATTGTTGATATATGTTCACAAACTTTGAAAGAAAATCCAAACATGAGGGTTAATTTTTGAACTACAGAGATGGGGGCATAAAATTAAGACATGTCATGTTTCGAATGAAAGACCTGTAAGTCCGAACTGCGTGGCATGTAAGTCCCACGTTCAACCTCACATATATTTGAAGTTTTGAAAATAAAAATCAAATAAATTTATATGTTTTGTTATTAAAATTTTTGACCAAATGTCAGGGGGTCGGAGTCAATTCGGGGTGATCTGGATAAAGCCAAATAAGTCTTGAGAATAGATATGGAGCATCATAACACAATAGGTGTTATCCATTTCTGATTTATGCAAATTAATTGAACGTTAAACATATCACCAAGGCAATGAAAATCATGCTAAGTCTAGACCTGCTATTTACCTACCCAAGTTGTCACAAAAATGCTGAGAATGAAGTATTGAAAAGCGACTTAATCAATATGATCCCATCTTGAGATCTTTTCACAAAAAGAAAGAAAATGGTTTGAAAGGAATTATGACTGAAATTTGATCTCATTATGCACCATTTTCTCTTAAACTTTGAATCTCAATGATAAAAACTGTTTCAAATATGGTTTAAGACAAAAAGAGTTGCATTTTACTTTGAATATGTACTTTCGAGTATGGTTTGATGATTTTCAACCTTTTTGAGTAAACTTAGATGTTTTTGTCTAAGTTCATCTTTTCCGGGCATGCTTTGATGTTTTGCAATCTTTCGAGTAGACTTGACTGTTTTATTTGAAGTTTAACTCTTTCGAGCATGCTTGATACTTGACTATGCCTGAATATGATATTTCTAGCAAGCTTTAATGCTTTTTGAACTTTCTAGCACACTTAGGTGTATTGGTTGACTGTTTAAACTCATTCTAGCAAGCTTTGTAAATGAATATTCGTGTATTGTCGGGTACACTTTGATATTTATTAGATTTCGAGTAAACATGGATGTTCGGAAGGTTAGTTTTATCTAGCATACTTGATGATTGTATGATACTTGTATGAAAATGCTTTACGTGTCTATTTTGAGTAAACTTTGGTGTGTTAGTAGAAATATGTATTTTTCTTGCATAGTTAATGATTTCAAATGTGATTTTCTGAAATTACAAGTGTTTCCGGGCAAACTTTGTTTTCCGGGCACACTTGGAAATTATTGAATCATTCTAAGTGTTCTCGTAGCATACACAGTAATTTCAGATAATATCTAGCAAAATTTACTTTTGGGGTACACTTTGTGTTTAGAGCACACTTGTATATCAAAGGATAACAAGTCTTCTCTAGCACACTTTGCATTAAAAAAGTGTTTCGAGCATACTTTTCTTCAAAGTATACTTGAATTAATATTTGTTAACTGTTTTAAGCATTTTTCGGGCCCGATTAGGGCTGTTCAGATATCCGAGCAAGGTTTTAAAAGAGAAAAGATATTTACTTGGATATTTTGACTGCTTGACAGCTTTTTCCCACAATAAGACAAAATTCATTTAAACCCAATTTCAAATGGTATAAAAGAGGGACTTAGAGAAATTATCACATTTCACTTCTCTCTCTTCCCACTATTCCATTATTTCCTGAACTCGTTCCTTCCAGAATTTCAATCGTCTTTATAATTTTCCTTACCTAATTTGGTCAGGCCACTTAATCCAACTCGGTAAGCTTCAATTAAATGTTTTCTGACAATGATTATGTGCATTTAAACCTTTAATTTCATCTTAACTGATATCTCTTTTTTCTCTGTAGGTTATTAATTTGTTAAAGAACAGGTTCATAAAGACATTTTCTCTTTACTTCTTCAAATGTTAACCTAAAACATGTCAAAGTTATGAACTTTATGACTAATTTATACTTTGAATGTGTATTTGTTTGTGTATGTACAGATATGGCGGATGAACCGACATATCCACTCGAGAAGAAGCACAATATGAACGCTCTACTCCAAGTCACTCCTGACAATGAACCGGTGGCACTAATGATCAGATGGCTTCAGTTGTCAAATTTGCAGTTTTCGTTAACAGAGTGACCAGTCATTTACAGAAATCATCAATTAGATTTGTATTACTCTGCTCAACTATATGATGATGCCGGCGGTAGGCTGTAGGAGGCTACCGTTTCCCGACAGGAAATAGTTATTACTGAACAACTTATCCAGGCAAGCTTACAACTAAATGACGCTGTTGAAGCCCCAATCCATTTCTACACAAACCATTTACTGACTATCTTTCAGGAGACAATGGGATATCTGGGTAATGTTCGTGAAGGCCAGTTCAAAAAGGGAATGTTCCTTAACCTTTATAGGTTCCTGATACATCACATTATTCAGGGTTATGCACCACGAAAGGGCTCTTGGACCTTGATGAGCCATGATCTGGCCAATGCAACATTGGCTGTCATCTTTAGACAACCATTCAATATTTCAAAGATGATTTTTGATGGCTTAGTTGCAAATTTGAGGAAACCAAACAAGCAGAAATTTTTAGTCTACCTAAGATTCCTTAGATTATTTTCAATAGGGAGCTACAAGAACTGCCAACCATGGGCACAACACATTTATTGCAAAATCCAAATGTGTATCAAAGGATAGCTAAGTTGGCTACCAATAGCCACATCAATCCTGAGGCTGAGTTCGATATTGTACCATGTTTATTAAACAATGATTTAGAAATAATGCCTGTACCAGAGTCATCTCATGTGTCCTCTGAGGAGGAAGACGAGGATGATGAATTTGATGATGGTGACGATGGAGGTGTAGGAGATGATGATGTAGGTGATTGAGGTAATGTTGGAGGATAGTTGAATGATGATGATAATGTTGAAGCACACGGGGAGATCTTAAGCCAGCACTTACCTACACCACCAGTCTCACCCATTATCCCACCCCAACAACAATTCTCATCCCCACCACAACACCAAACACCATCCCCACCACTGCAAAATGAACCGCTTATCCCATCCCCAACCATACACACACAATCACCACCAAGCCAAACACATATCCCACCCCAAATCCAAAATCAAGATCAAACCCAGCCATAAACCCAAAGCCCACCTCAAGACCAAAACCTTAACCAAAACCAACCCATTATCCAACCCCAAGACCTACCCTTTCATGAACCATAGATTACACAACATGTCCATGTTCACCTACTTAACCTGCCAAATACACCTTACCAATCCCCAACATCAGACCATCCAACTTTTGAAATCATACATACCAACAAATCCTCACATTCAATCAAAAACATAAACCTGCTATCCTCAACCAGCACAAATATCATTAAAAGCCCAAGCCTTACCCATAACCCTGATCCATTCCCAAATCCACCAACCCGATCCCCTTCCCCTGATGCTCAATTATTCAAAAGATACATGGACGAGGTGGTAAAAAGTGTTGATTTGGGGAAGGAAAATGAAGATCTTAAAAGGGAGAATGATGAGTTGAGATCACAGTTGGCACAAGCTCAAAATCGTATTCAAACCCTAGAGGCTGAGGTTGAGAAGACCTCATCTGGACCAAAACAAGGGGGATTCTGTTGCCAGTGATGTGAGAGAGGATGAGGTGAGAGATGATGTAGAGGAGGAAGATATCTTAAAAAATCTCTGTGATTTGTATGGAGCCAGTGATGAAGATGATGATAGTGAATAAAGAACGATTGATGATATTGATTATGATGCAGATCAATCAGATGGTGGAGAGCAAGAATATGATGTGGAGGATGTGATAGAAAAGAAGAAGGTTGATGAAGAGATAGTTGAGAAGGAGACTGATGCTGATGTGAATACAGATGATGTGCAAACTGATAACATCTTAACCACTGAAGCCATAGCAACTGATGCTATTGGCACTGAGCCACAAACTGATGTTGTGACGGAGGAAGGTGCTGATACTGAAGAGGTGGTGTTGACTGAGGAAGATATTAATGATGAAACTTCCAAGAAGGTTGATGATGTAGATGAAGAGATGAGGGACTTTATAGAAGAAACTGAAAATTTTCCCAGTGAACCATAAATGGTGAGGGAATCTGAAGAAGAAAGGAGAAAGGACAAAGGAAAGTCCATTGCAGAAACTGAAGAGCAAGTGGAAAATATAAACAAATCAATTGATGATGCATTGGACAAGGATGAAACTGATGAACAAGCTGCCAAAAGGCATGCTGACATTCTAAATGAGATGATGGAGAGGGAGAGGATTGCTAGATTCCTGACTGACCAGGATTTTGTGCAACAAGAAACTCTGTTGGGGGAGGCTCGGATTGCAAAAACCTTGAATGAAGAAGGAGAGATTGAACAAGAAGTCATTGAGGGGCTGATAAAATTAAAACAAATTGAAGAGGTTGATAATAACTTAGCCCTGGTCATGTATCAGTTTACACAAGCCCAACCTGAATAACAATTGGTAACTGATGAAGTTGGAGAGTCCCTAAGACAAATTTTATCTAAAGAATGGGTGAAGATAGTTGAGGATGACTTGAAGAAAAATCCTAAAGAGTGGGACCCTGAAATGTGGGGAAAATATGGAAAGAAATATTTTAGGAGGAGCAAGAGTACACATCCCGAGAAGGTTGAATATGTTGTTGAGAGTCCCAAGGTGGTTGAAAGTCCAGTGAATAATGATGTTGAAAGAAGTGGTTATATAGTTGAAAGTCCAAAGGACAGTCCTGTCAAGGCTGTTCCTCTACAAAGCTATAAGCCTGATGATGAGCCTGGAATGAATGAACCAAGAATAGAGGCTCTTGAAGAATCAACTGAGGAGGAGACTGCC
Organism: Bidens hawaiensis; assembly: GCF_021521415.1. NCBI lineage: Eukaryota > Viridiplantae > Streptophyta > Magnoliopsida > Asterales > Asteraceae > Bidens > Bidens hawaiensis. The sequence continues at coordinate 343,945 of NW_027492603.1, forward strand.
CCTCAATTATCCTCATCAACAGGAATTATTCTTATTTAAGGAAAGAGCCGCAAGTGTGAAGTTGACTAGAAGACAAAAAGCCTCAAGCTCAAGGAGATAAGACTATTTTTCTAGCTTAGGTTTACTTTGTAATATCCATGGGACAAAATTTCCAATTTGTAATATTTTCATTATGATATGTACCTTTCATTTTGAAATTTCATGTGTATTTTGGCTAAGTGTATGTAACCACAGAGGTGTTTTGGTACAGCTGAGGTGTTCCAATCTAGGGGAGATTGTTGGGTCGAAGATTTGACAAGAAAAGACATAAAAGAGATTGGAATCTTCTCAACACTCTCTGAAAATGGCTAAGTATGGATACCGAGCACACATAGGCCTCTGAGCAAGCTTTTACCTATCCTAGCAAGGTATTTTTCCTTCCAGGCAAGGTTATCTTCTAGAATTCCTCTTAAGTGTTAATCCGATCAAGGTTCACTTTGTCTAGCAAAGTTTTCTTCAAGTCAAGCAATGTTTGTTTCTAGCAAACCCTTGGCTAAACCAAGTTAATGAAACCAAGTATTTTGGAAGATCTAGCAAGGTTTATTTAATAAACAGTGGTCCCAACAAGTTTGAAGGAAGTTGATAAAGAAATATATTAAGGACTTATTCTAGCAAGGTTCAACTCAGAGCAAGCTACAATGATACCAACACAAGCTACAGTGTTACCTGCACACTTTGGTTTGTTCAAATAAGTTATTATTAACAGAGAGTTGAAAGGGAATTCTGAAGAACAAGTTTACTCGTAGGATCATATCGAGCAAAGTTCGCTATGGTTAAGAGGATTGAAGTCTGCTAGGTGAATATTTTCATAAGAAAACATTCCAAGTAAAGTTTGCCCGGAGAACTGTTCCCCAACACACTTTGGTTACCAGGTCTGCTCGATGATGACAAAAGCTGCAAAGCTTACCCGAAGACTTGTTTTACACTTAGAATCTTTTTGTAATATATTTTATGATTATGAATTATTGATTAGGGTTTCTAGAAGGAATGTCAGCTGTCATGACAGGATTATAAATAGAATATTTAGGACACGCCTATGATAGAGATGAGACACACGATAAGACACCTTACCTTATTCCTGTAATTGAATGTGACGGCTGTCTTTATGACGTACGGATAAAGCATTCCATTCTAAAACCCTGATTAATTTTCGTTTGTATTATTGATTCTATAAATGAAAATCTTTTGAGTTATAGTTTGTGTTTGTTACCTTTGTGTCTATTAAGAAACATTTAATGTGTTAGTGTTTCCGTCATTAATACATTATTGTTCTTACTCTATATAGGATGTCATTAACCTTCTTGTCAACACTTAACTGTGTGGGTTTCGAAAGTGTTATTGTTAGTGATTGAGCGATATATACGGGACCTACAACTGGTATCAGAGTTTGTTCATGCTGTTTGGGTGAAGAACCGTTGCTGATTATTGCTGATTTGAAGACGAAGAATGAAGTCAGCCAACCACTATTTCACTGATTTGTGACGTCAGCTGTCCTCTTCTTCATTTCTTTCAAGATCTGCAATATTTTGGTGTCTTCTTTCTCTTATTTACCTAAAATTTTTGTTTTTTATTATAGATTTGTTCTTATCTGACCAGATATATCAGATCTGAGGATTTCATCCACATATCTGATTACTTTTCAAAAGAGTGTTCAAATTTGTTTAAGTTTGTCAAATTTTCTCTGTTTTTTCAAAAATATTTCAAAAATTCCAAAAAGATATCTGGATATGATAAGCAGGAAGTGTCAACTAACAAAATTCCCAGATTGTACGGACAAGAGAATTTTATCAAATGGAAAGTGTTGTTTGAAGCCGCAGTATGCTACAACTATGTAGAAATGTGGCAATCTATCAAGAATGGACCCTATGTGGCTAAAGGAACAAACAACAACCCAGTTGTTGAAGCAAGAATGAAGAAGGTTGATGATGGAGCCTTAGCTATGCTGAAATTAGGATTGTCTTGGGAGATTCTGACTAAGGTTGCTCACTACGCAATTGCTAAAGCCATGTATGATGCCTTGTTAGAGATGTTTGAAGGCAATATAGAATTGAAAAATATCAAGAAAGAGATGCTGAAACAACAACTTGACCAATTCAAGTATAAAGATGGTGAAAGACTGAAGTCTCTCTTGGAAAGATTCCTGACCATTGTCAATGAAATCAGGACAACTGATTATGTGGTGATTGATTCTTATTTTAATACAAAGCTGCTATCATCTTTATCAAAAGAATGGTATACTGCCAGCAAATTCAATAGGCAGAAACCAAACTATGATGCACTCAAGCTTGATGATGTGATATGCTTCTTGCAAGCAGCTGAGATAGAGATGATTGAATATGAAATGATTAAGAAGAACAAACCTTGTTTTCTAGTGTCCAATGCACTCATTACACCTATGGGTAACTTGTCTACAAAGAGCTAACAACAAATTCCAATTATTGAAGAACTAAGTGACCATGGTGGTGATACACCAAGGGGTTTTGTTGCTGGAAGTTCAAGTAACCAGAGTAGACAATCATGCTTTTGGGAACATGGACCTATGCTTTCAATCTGACAATTCTGTTACGAATCAGACTGACTGATAATTTTGCAGCGAAGATTCTGGCCTGCACTTTGTGGCACGGGACCGTGCCTATTGAGGCACGCCCCTGTGTATTGATTAGCAACATTTTTTTAAACAGAACTAAGGAATATATATATAAGGCCTAGTTTCATGAAAGTCTTGGCCAGACCCCATTTCCAGTATGTTTATTAGTTTTGAGGATTACTACCTCTGAAACAGCTTCGAATGGTCCATCGATGTATGGTTTTAATCGATGTCCAAAAACATTGAAATTGTGGCCATCAGAATTTGAAATCTAAACTGCCCCATAGTCAAAACTGATTCAACTATGTATGGACCTATCCAACGAGACTTCAACTTTCCTGGGAAGAGACGTAAACGTGTGTTATATAACAGTACATGATTGCCAACTTGAAATTTCTTGTTTCCTTATATGTAGGCGTCAAGTAGACGTTTAGTCTTTTCTTTGTAAGACCAGGAATTTTTATAGGCTAGATTTCTTAGTTCTCCGAGCTCGTGAATTTTATCTTCATGGTTTTTACCGGCGGACAGTAGATCAAAATTCACTGCTCTAAGAGCCAAGTAAGTTTTGTGTTTTAGTTCTACGGACGGGTAGAGGACGTGTTTTCCCATAAAAAAGTTTGAAAGGTGTTCTTCTATGGGGGTTTTGTAGGCTGCCTTAAGGGCCCATAAAGCGTCATCAAACTTTTATGCCCAATTTTTGCGATTCATCCCATTACTTTTTTCGAGGACCCTTTTTATCCCTTGATTCGAGACTTCTACTTGCCCATTGGTCTGAGGGTGATATGTTGTTGCCAATCGGTGGTGAACTCCATATCGTGCTAAGACTTTGTCCATCAAGGCATTGTAGAAATGAGTACCTCTTTCACTGATTAAGGCTTTTGGGTACCAAATCGGGAAAATAATTTTTTTAGAAATCGTACAAACACCCAAGCATCGTTAGTGGGAAGAGCTTGTGATTCTACCCATTTAGACACGTAGTCGACTGCTACAAGGATGCACTTATAAGAGAAATCCGTATAGAACTCTATTTAAGCACACTTGATGAATGCAACATCCAAGCCTTCAATGCTGATGGATGATGATGATGATAACATTCAAGCCTTCAAACTCTCCACAAGACCTTCAATATGAGTGTAAAGTGGGTGTTTTTATAAGTGAAACCCGTATAGAACTCTATTCAAGCATAAGTGATGAATGCAACATGTTCCACTATTTATAGGCAGTCTGGAGGATCAGGCACGACCCCGTGATCCATGAGGCACGCCCCCATGTCCATCTGTCCACTCGCATTTAATGCTCTGTCCGATCATACATGATGACTCACCACGGGGGCGTGCTTCATGAGGCACGGCCCCATGTTTTGGGTGTCTGTTATATCTTCTTTTTGTCTTTTCTGTAAGGTGACCACGACCCCATGTCCTTTGAGGCACGATCTCGTGTCCAGCTGTCCAGTATTTTGCCTTTTCTTAAAATTTTTCTCTTTACTTGCGCACGAAAGCATGGGGGCGTGTTTTGCTATTTTCTTAGATTTTTCTTTGGCTTTTCATTCGTTTCTTCATTTGAGGCTTGGAATAATCTAAAAAAACATTTTAACAAGATAAGTAGCTATTTGAACTATTTTATTTGATAGAAGTTGCCGTTTTTAGAGATTATTTGATGCTAAAAGAGGTATATTTTTATATACATCACATATTCATTCCTTATTTTATGAAAATGAATTTTATGTTTTAAATAAGTTGACTTCGTCATTAAACGAATATGTTTTTCCCTAAACGAGTTAAATGCCTAATAAACGAATTTAAGTCTTTAATATTCAAACCAACTATTCTCTAAACCCTAATTCCGACTGCAAAACTCAGCCACCATCTCTAAATTTCGTCATCTTGGCCTCCACCGTTTATTTCTCCAAGTTCTTCAAGCTTTTCAAGACAGTTCACTTTGTGCTTCAAGACCCTTTGACTCGTGTTTTCTCATTATTTCATTCATCTTCTGTGTAAGTTTCCTTTTGTGATTTCATTTGTTTTCACTCAAATAACAAAAGCCCTCAACTAATGTATGGGATTGAGGGAGTCTCGGTGGTCAATTTCATCCCGGTTTGTTTTATGGCATAATAGTCAAACTATTTGACTATTCGATTTCTTTATTTTCTAGTCAAAATTATCAAATCATGGTTATTGTGTTGTTGATCAATTAAATGTTTATTTGCTTATTTGTTGGATTCTAGCAATTCATAGAGGTCCATCTTTAATTCTAGCAAGTCATCATAATAGACATAGCCCGTTTGTGAGGCACGATCAACTGACACCAATTATTTGCTTTCATTTAATTGTTGATACTCATGATATTGATTTGCAATTTTTATATCATATTATATTTTGTGCCGAAAACTGGTGTTTTCTCACTCAACATCGTGTTGACAAAATATATATATTTGTTACGCACATTGCAGTTTATTCTTTTGTTTGAAGTGAAGATTGAAGATCACATAGATTGGCTTTAGGTTCTATAAAGAAAGACAACTAGTTTGATTTATATGTTTTTGAATTTATTTGTAACAAGTTGAGAGGATGTGTATTTGACTGAATATAAATAAATAAATTAGATATTGTCATATTTTAATTGTATGATAGTACCTTGTGAGCTGTGAGCAATCAGTTCGCGACCCGGAATTTCCGCCTTAGGTTGGGGTGTGACAGCAACAGCTGCAAATCTAGGCACCGTTATCTCAACAAGTTGTCATCCAAACAATAATGACACTACATGGGGAATATCGAAATCGCCCAACTTGTGCTGAAATGTAGAATAAAACTGGTGCACAAGCTCGTCATACTACGGTCTATCAAAATTCAACACGGTGGCCCAACGCAGCCCCAACAAACCTCTGATCCTATCAACCTGGCCCAAAGTAGCCAGCAAATCCCAATCGAAGGTCCTTGATGTCGAAGCTGAGCATCGACCATTTCTATCATAAATCTCTCGCTTAGCCGAACCCAAACCAAACCACAGTATAATATGCGAAGTATCCCCATCTCCAACAATAGTATCACGAACGACCTCCTCAACGGTTATCTCCTCTACATCATACCGAATGTGCCTCCTAGCATACTGTTACAAACCCGGGTTGAACTTATGTTGCCTGCACGGTCTGTTGCGCTAGCAGCGCCTAAACCCTCGGGTGCATGTGACATATAAGCAATTATAATTTACGTAATTAGTTAGTGTCACAACTACATGTCATGGCAACAATCGTATAACATTTCGGCCGCGATCATCCCCATGATAATTAAATAATATTAAAATCTAAAACCAATAAACTAAAAATAAAATAAAAATAAGTTTAAAAATAATAATAAAAATAAAAAACTTCCCGGATGTGCAATTAATAGATAATAAAAACCGGTTTACCCGCCCGAATGGAGATTGAGTACGGGTGGTTAAACTTTATTCTTCAAAGCCCAATCAAGAAAATTCATTCCCGGTGACTCAAACGACACAACAAACTAACTAATGACACATAATACAACTAGCTAACCTCGACTAGCGGTTAAAAGCTCAACACCATAGGTTCAGTTTTACATGTCAATAACCCGGACTCATTTGTTAAAATTTACAATTATTTGAGGTTGATGACTTGCTTAGGTAACTCAGTAAAGCACTTGTTCAAATTATTTCTATAGTGATAATAACGAACATCAAGCCCAAGCCCGAGTTGCAACAACAATTGAACTTACCAAATACACAAGCCCCCGAAATATGTCTGTTAGTGCACGGTTTTGCGTCTGGAGTCTTTGTATTTATCGTTAATGTTTATTTATCAATTAATGTAATATTTAATGTTTATATTTAACTAGTTCGTTAAGGTTAAGTCTAGTTCGCTAGGAATGTTGGCGAACTAAGACTAGTTCGTTAAGTTAAGTCTAGTTCGCTAGGAATGTTAGCGAACTAAGACAGTATAATGTATTCCCTCCTGATTCGTTAGGGGATGTTAACGAATCAGGAGGAGGTTCGTTATGATAAATTATGTAACGAAGGGGAAGCTGGTTTGCTAGGGGATGTTAGCGAACCAGGTCGCCTTCTATATGTTGTGAACTACTGTTCACTTTAATTAAAAGTTTTTGAGAGAAAGTTTTGAAAGGCTTTGCTGTCCAGATCTCTCTCAAGTTTCACCTAACATTATACAAGCACTATTGATAACTTATTGATAATGTATACACATATATACAACACTGAATCGATGTTAATTAAGAGCTAGATCCTTACTCGTATTAATCTTATATACACAGATCTGAGATCTGTTTATTGTTATTGATTGGTGATACGGGAACCAACAAGTGGTATCAGAGCTGTTGGTGCTCGTTTTACACTTGATTTGGTGTTCTAATTATTTCATTTTTGTTAGTTTTCGGTTTTGTTTGGTTTTGAATCAATTTGTATTTGATTTGGATGAATTATGGACGAATTAGATTGAATTCGTGTTGATTAAGGTATTGTTGAGGTTTGGTTAAGAGGAATTGAGGTTTGACTTGGATTTGAGTGATTTGATTTTGATTTCAGTTTAAGTCCGAAACAGGGGTTTGTTTTTGGCCAATTTGTTTTGGTTAAGGTGTTAATCGATTACGAGATAATGTGTATTGGATTCGGAATTTGATTACGAGGATTTTGATTGGTTATTTGTGCAATTTGGTTGAGTAACGAAGTTGTATTAAAGATTTGGTATTGTTGGGTTACTGGGTTGATCTTCAAAATTTCTGGAAAACTTTTTGAAGATTTGAAGATTTAAAGATGAACGTAATTCGCTATCTTCTTCCTGGTGATTTGCTATATGTTTATCTGTGATTCATTATCAACAGTGTTACTTCGCTACCTTGTTCGTTAGCCAATTCGTGTAAGTTATTGATTCGTGTTATGTCAGGTCCCCTTATATGGTCGATTCGGCTCGGATCTTAATCAATCATGTCATAACTCACACAAAATTAATCTTGTTGACAAGAGAGTTAATGACAGGTTACTATATTTAGAAAGATGACCATTTGTTAAAGGCGGAATCAATAACAAACATACGGTTGCAATGAATATTCAAAGATAGAAGGCACACACAGGATTCACTCAAAAGATTTCCATTTATATAATGTTCATCATACAAACGGGGTAATCGACTTAGGGTTTATAAGGAATCCTAGGGCAGCCGTCACACAAAATACTCTCGATTAATGTGTCGTGTGTAGTGTGTGTGTGTCTGTTTGCCTCCTGCGCCCCCTGCTGGCGTGCCCTAAATATTCTATTTATAGGCCTGCCAACCTTGGACAACTGTCATTCCTTCAAGAAACCCTATCCGATAATACATATTCAAATTACATATTCAAAAATAAAACTAAGTGTAAAACAAGTCTTCCGGGTAAGCTTTTCATTAATCTTCAGTCTCGAGTACGCAGTGTACTCGGCCTTCCTTCAGACTTGGTAAACATAGAAGTGTACTCGAGAATCAGTTTCCGGGTAGACTTTACTTAAGGAATATTTTACCAAGTAAAATATTCACCGAGTAGACTTCAGTCTTCTTGAATTTATCAGACTTTGCCCGATAACTCCTTACGAGCAACCCTGTTCTTCAACGGTCCTGTTCAGCTCTTTGTCATTGAATAACTTATTAGCAAAGCGTATGTAACACCCCGTAACCGCAGCGGAAACGTACACGGGATGCAACAGACACATCTGATATCAACAGCCTTGCTTATAAAGAAAATACCACTACATTAATTTATATCATATTACATTGTTGCTAGTTTCGTTACTGTCTAGGTGCTACACACAAGTTTTACCGATAAGACATTAATATATTCATTACAAAATATAGACCAGCAAGCTTCCAACAAGTAGCACAGATCATTAAGCACATATCAATCATTCCAACTTGGGCATACCTAGAAAACATGTAAAGAAAACGGGTCAACTACGAATAGTTGGTGAGGTTCACTAATTTAAATAAACACTGACAGATCATTTTAATAATCATTTATTAAACAATGTAATTATGCGGGGAACTATGTTTCCCCAGAACATTTATAACCTCTGGGAACTAAGTTACCCCAGAATAATAATAACCTCCGGGAACTATGTTACCCCAGAACAATAATGACCTCTGGGAACTATGTTACCCCAGAACAATAATAACCTCTGGGAACTATGTTACCCCAGAACAATAATAACCTCTGGGAACTATGTTACCCCAGAACAATAATGACATCTGGGAACTATGTTACCCCAGAACAATAATAACCTCTGGGAACTATGTTACCCCAGAACAATAATAACCTCTGGGAACTATGTTACCCCAGAACAATTCCACACGATAAACAATTTATATATTCTGTGCATCAAATCATATATATATAAATATACAAGTGTTTCCATACGATCAGTATGTACTTAAATACTTTAATAAAGACATGCTTTCCTCCCGGGAAAATATTTAAAACAGTTCAGTAAAAGGGCTCGTGAAAACTCACCTTTCTGTGAGTCGGGATGTGATACAATGAACTGCTATAAGCCTGGATCTGTAATATGATATCTAGTCGTTACTATATAATTCCCATAAATTAAATCCGTGTTAATCGGTACATCTGGGGACATTGTTAACCCAGTACTGTACTCGATCCGGGGACAATGTTAACCCCGTGACACTCCTAAGGACTCAGATTGTGCCATTACTTAGAGTCGGACGGTCAAAATTATCATTTTTATGTTTTCCTTGATTTGCGTGCCTAGCACGGTAATCCGTTTTTAGTTTAAAAAATGAGTTTATTCACACCCGACCCAAAAATGGTGTTTGACTGTTACTTTAGTTAAAGTGATGAAATTAGAGCTCGGTTTGGACACCCCGTTTGGCCGCGGGGCCCGTTTCCGTCATTTAGGCGCCGGAAACAGTAAAATCGGGTAAAATTACCCTAATCATCCGAATTATTTTCGGATGATTTACTTTTATTTAATTTACTTAGTATTATGAAAATGGTCCATTTTTAGGTTTTTATTTACCAGTCAGCTCGCTTATGCGAGTCTTGCCGGTTTACACTTTATAAGCTTTAAAAATCTGTTTTTATGTTCTTTTTAGCACAAATAATTACCCGTTTAGTCTCGGGTCTTGAAATTTTGCACAAAACTTATTTTGACAGTAATAAATTTTATAAAAATTTTCCAGATTTATTTTTTTATCTTTACATTTATTTATCTATTTTTAAACATTATTAAAACACTAAATATGTCAAAAATACCAAAAGACTTTAGAAAAATCCCAAATTTTTCCGGGATGATCCCTACCATCCTCATGACTCCCTGGAATTTTTCCAGAACCCAAAACTCATTTTTCAAGCCATTTTCACAAAAACCGAGCTAGAAAGCCCTAGAACTCGTTTTACCGAAAAGCCCCTTTAGACTTCTCCAACTAAGCTCAAATTTTGTGTGTGACTTTTATATGTTATAAAAAGCTTATCCTAAATTTTCCAGAATTTTTCATCAAGTTTAGCTATTTTTCACCATTTTTGGCCAAAACCGAGCATTAAATTCACCAAATATTCATATTTTATCCAAAAATTCACAGATCTCATATTTTCATGTGTAGATCATCTCTGTGAAATTTCATGACCCGACACTAAGCACGCTACAATCTGTCCAAAATCATAAACCACGCGAAAACCGAACTATCTTGTGTTTTGTAGCGTTAGATCGCAAAGATCTTGGTTTCTAGCCATTGCTAGCCACTAGATACAACACTTACAAGCACAATAACACTATACCAAGCAAGTTACACTAACAATCAAACCATTTCTTTCATAGTGTCGGTTTTGATGTAAAAACAAAGGTTTTAACCGTAAAAATCCGTTCTCGACTCTTTTTACTCATTTCTTGGACCAAGATCCCTTGTATAACTTGTATACATCTCTTGATCATGCAAGAGTCGGTTTCATCTCGGGTTTTCACCCGTCTTTCACATAGAAACTCATTTTACAAGATTTCAACCGTAAAATTTCATTCTAAACTCTTTTAACTCATCACTTGGATCTAGATCCTTTGTATAACTTGTATACATCACTAGATCATGCGAGAATTGGTTTCAACCCGGGTTTTCACCCATTTTTACATTTGAAACCTCCTTTTCTCAAGATCATGAAGTTGGAAACAAGATTCAAGCATCAAAATATGTGTTATACCTTGTAAATCTTTGTGGAAATCAAAGATTTTGGATGAATGTTCAAGAGTTTGGAGAGGATTTGGAGAGAAATTTTGAAGAAAAAAGAAAATGTAATGTGTGAGTGTGTGGACAAGGACCGATCGGTCCAAGTTATGTGTGGGGTGGGGCCCACACATCCATTCTAGGCCACACATTCGGATTTTCGTAATCCGGATAATGTTTTGGATAATCTGGCTCAGTTCGTTTCTCGTTTAAACTCGTAATTCGGCTTAAAACGAGCCTAAAATGGTTGTTTTTCGGGTTAAAATAAAATTTACATAAAACCGACTTAAAACTTTAAAAAACTTAAACCATGACATTTATTGACTTAAAACATCATATTGTCGGTCTTTGTGCATCTTTTTCGGTTTGATCGATCGTCTCTTGCTTGGTTTGATGTTAAAGGTTTCGTTTATCGTATCGACGTACTAATAAATCGAAATCCTTGTTCTGTGCTATAATTCACTTATCCCGAAGCATTAATACTTCGCAAACATCACTAAATATTATATACTTCGTCTATATTGTAATTCCCGATTCGTTCGGATTTCAATAATCGTTCATTGGTTAATTGTAATTCCAATACGATTCACTATATAATCGAGTATGATTCGTACTATGAATCATATATACTCGTATACACGTACTATAACTCATATAATCAATACTAAATGACACGTAAATAGTATATACCGGCTAGGGTATACCTGGATTTGCCGGAATCGTTACAGCGTACTCGGGAATCACTGTACCATGCTTGAGCTGAACCTTACTCGATATAACTTAGAAATATTCTCTTAACTAATAAAGTATACTCAGAACATATTTATTAATAAATGCCTTGCCCGGTCTTCCAATTACTTGGCTTCTTGGACTTGGTTAACCATACCTTACTCGGAAGAGTAAAATACTTGGTCTTGAAGAACAACCCTGCTTGACAAAGTGAACCTTGCTCGGAGATGCCAAATCAGTGATCCTTACTCGGGAAGTCACTAAAAAGCATACCTTGCTCGGTTATCCACTTAAGAAGACTATTTGAAGTAAACCTTGCCCGGAAGGCAAAATCTCGTACTCGGCTAAGTAAAAGCTTGCTCGGAGTTCCAAGGTGTGATCGGATTCAATACTTAGCAGTTTCTGAGGAGGTTGAGAAGATTCCAATCTTCCATATTCTTTATTTAGGTCAAATCTCCTCATTTGGGTCAAACTCTTGACCCAACAATCCCCCCCTAGATTGGAACACCTCAGCTGACCCAAAACACTCTATGGTTACTTACACTTAGCAAAAATACACATCAAATTAAGAGTCAAATTTCTTAATCAAATTACATAAGCAAAATTACATAAGCAAAAGTTGTCCGAAGACATTACATAGCAAAGCCTAAGATAAAAATTCTTCAATCTACCCAATGGTGCTTGTTTAGGCATGGAAAATCCAATTTTTGCTACTCTCTCAAGAATCCTAGCAAGTCTGATTGCATACCACTTGTAGGCCTTTGTCTTTCCTTGGAATCAGATAGATACAGTGCTGCAAGCACATTCAATTGCCATAGATTGAATTTTCTGAACTCAATTTTAGAGAAGATCTTCACAATCTCTCCATTTTCCATCATAACATTAAGATGTTCAGTCCTGGAATCACAGAATATTCCACTTGGCATAGCATTGTGGTTGACAGAAGGATCTTTGACTTTTACAGCAACCATGTCAGGGGGTTTATCTATCTTCAAGTGCATCTGCATTGGTTTTTCCTGAGTAGCCACAGATATCTTCCTTTTCTTTGTTTTGTTCTGTTTTGAGAGCAAGGATGTTGTCTGTTTGCAGAATTCCTCTACTTTGAACTTCCCCTTCAATGTCATCCTTGATAGATCAACCATCTTTTTAGATATTCCTTTGTTCTTACCAACCAGAGATTGAGTGATTTCCTTCTTTCCCTTCATTTTCTTAAAGTTGCTTAAAATCTCTTTTCTTGTCATTGCTTTTACATGATCAAAAGGAATTCCATTTTTAACCAAAAATTTTGGTTTACCACCATACCTGCTAAAAAATTTTCGTTCCAAATCATCTCTTAATTTCAAATCTTTCACTTTATTGTCTTGAACAATCTTTTCTTCACTTAGTGTGTTTTGAAATTTTATCAATAACAGCATCCAGTTTCTCTTTCACTTATGTCTCTGGTTCTTCTTGTTTAATCAACTTGAGTAGAGATACTAGCACACCGTTTGGAATTTCTTGATCATTCATGCATTTTTCAATCAGTTCTTGAGGCACATCCTTCTGATTAACATTCTTCACTTCATCTTTTAGCCTTTTCTCATCTTCAAACATTTTCAGCAAGTTTTATTGTTCTTCAAAGTCTTTATCAGACATCACTTGACTCAGAAATTCTCTGTCATGAATTTCTGTCATTCTTTGCTCATAGACTCTTTTGGCTTCTAATTCAGATTCATTCATTTCAGAGTCCATTGTATTCATTTCAAAGTCCATTGTCTTAATTTCAACATCCTCTTGTGCAATTTATTTTCCTTTTAATTTCCTTCTTTCCTCACGATCCTTCCTTTCATTTTCTGGAACATTGTCAGCTTCATCATCTGAGTCGTCCTTTTCATAAATTGAGAGAAGCTTCAGCGAATTCTCCCCCTGATTATGTACTTTCTCCCCCTGTTTTGGGGCAGCCGAGATCTTCTCAACCTCAGAGAATAGGGTTTGAACTCGTTCCAATGCTTTCTTCAGTTCTTCAGAAAGATGATGTTTGTAAGAATTGGAATTACTTGGAGTTGGATCCACTGCTGATTTTCTGTTATATCCAAGAACACACAATTATCAGTTAGATCTCAAAATAAAATAAAAATATAAATATCATTTCAATTCAAACCGTTGTCTTGAATAATATTGAAATCTGCACAAAAACACAATTGTGAGTTACACTTGAAATGTGAAGTTTTTGAATAGCATATGCAGGTCTTCATTTAATGAGAGTTAAGTCAAACGTAAGGTACATATCTGTATCTTTATCAGAAAAGAGTTATGAATAAAGGTCTGCATATTTTGCTTTTCTTCAGCATGTCAGATAAAGTGAGAGATTTTAAAAGTATTTTGTCTTTTATCTCATAAATTTCTTATCTATTTCAAGAATGGTTTGCTTTGTGATATCAGATTTGCAGTGGAAAGAGAGAGAGAGGAAATAATGTTGAAAAATTTGCCTTACTCCCTTTTTTATATTTTTTTGAAAGTGGGTTTTAAATGCTTTTTGTCCTCTTGTGAATTATTAGCTGTCAACCAGTAACATTATCCACTTGATATATTAAAAACATTTAATTTCATTTAAGATCATAAGACCTTACTCGAAAGGTTAATATATCCAAAGTCTACTCGGTCTTCTTCCACTAACAAACCTTACTCGGTCAAACTTTGCTCGGAAAATTTTCATTTTGAATATACAAAGTTTGGCCGAATTCTTTTATTTTCAAACCTTGCTCGATCAAGTAAATTAATTTAAAGTTAAGACATAATGAAGAAAGCTTACCCGAAATACTTGATTTCTTGAGAAATAAATCACAAGACTAATAATCAAGCACAGTTATCAAATAAATATTGTTACTAAGAATCTATTAAGATCCTCACAAAGATTTCTCAAATTCAAATTGAAACTTATCTAGCATGAACCCTAATAAGAATCATAATCAAATTTTATCATACTAACTAACATATTCAAACAACGTATTCATTCAAGTATGAATCACTTAAACAATTTCATCATACCAACTTACATATTCAATCAACGTATTCATTCAAGTATGAATCTAAACAATTTCATCATACCAACTCACATATTCAATCAACGCATTCATTCAAGTATGCTTGTATACATAGTGTGCTCGAGCACTCTTTCAAATGTAAAGTGTGCTCGGACAACAATCTTATGCAAAGTATACCCGAATAACTTTCATATAGTGCAAAGTGTGCTTGAAAAGAAATTCTAGCAGACAGTGTACTCGGAAAGTCAAGTTTTTGAAAATTACCAAGTATATTGAAGGAACACAAGTGTACCCGAAATATAAAGTGTGTTCGGAAAACAAAGTTTGCCCGAAAACACTTGTAATTTCAAAGAGATCATACACACACATATCATAGAGCATGCTCGGAACGAAATTAAACACATAAACATTTAAGTGTGCTATAGTCTAAAATTTCATAGAGCTTGCCCGAAAATCCTAAGTTAGCACTAAGCTTGCTAGGATAAACACATTCAATCATCAGGTATGCCCTTGCTCGAGGAAACTCAACATATCAAACCATACCCGGAAAATGACAAACTTAAACAGTAACATCTAAGCATGCCCGGAAAGATTAACAAGCCTTTCCTAACAACATATTCACACAAAGTTTACTCGGTGTACTCACTTAAGTTCACAAAGTTTGCTTGGAAACACAATCAGCATATAACATGCATAGCTTACTCGAAACTAGCATATAACATGCATAGCTTGCTCGAAACAAGAATTTCTTGTTAAAAGACAGCTATAACAACACAAAATCATCTCAAGACTTCAAGCTTACTCGGGAAAATGAGTGCAACAGTGTACTCTACCCGAAAAGTGTAAACACTTCAAAGCATGCCTGAAAATCATAAAGTTAGTCAGAAATGACTAAGCTTACTCGAAAAGTTTGAAAATTATCAAACCTTACCCGAAACAACATATTCACACATAATCAACTGTTTTGTACTTGGAAAGATTATAATTCATTAACCTTACCCGAAAATACATATTCAAACAGTTTGTGCTCGAGAAGGTTATAAAGCATCAAACCTTACTCGAACTTACATATTCAACCTATTTTAGGCAAAATGCAACACTTTTTGACTTAAACCACTTGTCAAAGACATTTCAAGTTATGTATGATTTCAGAACATAGTTTAAGAGCAAATGGTGCATTTAGAGATCAAATTTCAGTTATAATTCATTTCAAAACAATATCTTTAATAAACTGAAAAGATCTCAGGAATGGGATCATATTGACTAAGTAGTTATCTCATTACTTCACTCTCAGCATTATCATGACAACTTAGATAGGTTAACAGCAGGTATAAACTTAGCATGATTTTCATCTCTTTGGTGATATGATTAAAGTTCAATTTGAGCATAATGCAATAATGGTCAACACTGTGCTATGATGCCTCATATCTCTTCTCAAAGCTTATTTGGCTTTCCCCAGATCACCCCAATTTGACTTCAACCTCCTGTATTTGGTCAAAAATAGTTTTTGTATGACAGAACTTATTGTAATTTTTTTTTAGATTCAAACATATATAGAGGTTGAACGTTGGACTTACAGTTAGCAACATGCCTTTCATTCAAGATGAGACAGATTTTGCCAACATCTTTGTAGTTCTTGTTGTAACCCTCTTGTTTGATAAAATATTTAAAACACTTATCAACTTTTGGTTGATTTATTCATTCTTCCCCTTGTTTTTGATATTTTTCTCAAATTTTCTTAAAGCATGTTCTTTGTCATATTTAAAAATGTTTCATTTTGGTTGACCAAATAACAACAGGCTCGTGTATGACTGGGTAATCACTTTTCTGCCGTATCATTCGGAGAGATCTATATTGAGACATGCGAAACAACTATGCATCTCCACATAAATATTAGCATATTCATTATGTTTATATCACCTTAGATTTTATATCATCATGGGAAAGCAACCATATATGTTAATGACTAAACTAAGGTCTTTTCAGCCTATTAATTCTATATGATCAGCTAAGTAGTCAATGTACTATCATTTCCCATAAAAATATAGTTTAATATTCAATCACCCCAATATCTCTTCATTATCAGGTTAATGGCTATCCTTTTTTAACCAAAAGTGGTCAACAGGACCAAACATACATGTAAATATATGTCTTATCAAAGTCAGAGTTATTGACATAGTTTTAAGTGAAGAAATAAGAAAAAGTCATAATTGCCCCAAATGCATTCAGTTTTCAGGTCAATGGCTATCCTTTGAATCTATAGAGATTTAAGGACCAAACATACACAAGTGCATGTCCTTCCAACTGGGCAAATGACATAATTTTCAGCAAAAATAACTACGTGAGACTTTTCTTTAAAAAAATCCTTCTTTTAAGCTTCTTAAAAGCTTGAACTGAATAATCTTATCATATCTCTACACCATTAATCAACTTGCTCATGTTTTGACCAAAATAAAGTATTTATGCAAAATTCATTATAAAATTCATTGAATAACTTAATTTTGACCTAAAACACATTTTGACATAAACAGTTGCATCACATAATCAAATCTTAATCATTCTTAACATCATCAAGAAAATAGACTGTACTAACATTCAATGTCTATCCTATCTTAACAACATCAGAAGATCAGATAAAGAACATATTCAAGTAACCATAAACATGTGATTACTCATGACATCAGACAAGCATTCAATTTCACCCAAATAGATCAAACTACTTATCATAACATCAGATCAGTTAACTTGATAGTCAAGAATTATCATCAATTTCAAACAAATTGCACAGATAGTTACTTAAGCACCTATCAGTTAACTTCAAAACAGTGACATAATCAAAACATATTCAATCAACATTCAGTTGAAACATATTCAATATGTGTAATCCCTAATAAAATAATCAGTTATCACAGAGAGACACACATAGAAATAGTTAAGTCACATAACATTTAACATATTCAGCAACATATTTAGCAACATATTCAATAAGTGTAACCTCTTCTAAAATATTCAAGTAGCACATAGAGGTACACAACCAAGCACACATCCTTAATCAGATTTCATCAGAGTTGATCATCCCCAGGGCTTTCAAAAGAAAGTTGAACCAGGTTTTATCCAGTGGTTTGGTGAATAAGTCAGCCAAATTATCACTTGTATCAACTCTTTGCATTTCAATCAAACCTTTTTCACTGCAATCTCTGATGAACTGATGTCTGATTTCAATGTGCTTAGTCTTAGAATGTTGTACAGGATTCTTAACAGCAAAATATGCAGCAGTATTATCAATCAGAATAGGGGTGTTTAGAAAATTCAAATCATAATCCAGCATCTGATTTTGAATCCAGAGAACTTGTGCACAGCAGGCAGATGCAGCAACATATTCAGCTTATGCAGTGGAGATTGATACTGTAGTCTGTTTCTTGCATTGCTATGACACTAGCCTTTATCCCAAAAACTGGCATCCCCCTGATGTTGACCTTCTACTCATATTGCATCCATCATACTCACTGTTTGTATATGCAATCAGATCAAATGATTGGTTCTTTGGATACCAAATCCCTAAGTCTGGTCTTCCCTTCAAGTATCTGAATATTCTTTTAACAGCATTCATGTGGGAGACTTTTAGATTTGACTGGAACCTAGCACACACACACACAGCAAACATGATATCTGGTCTTGTTGCAGTCAGATACATCAGAGATCCAATCTTGGCTCTGTATTCATGCTCATCAACTGACTCCCCCTTTTCATCAGCTATCATTTTTTCTTTGGTGTCCATTGGAGTTGAAGCAGTCTTGTGATCATGACAGTTGAATTTATTCAAAATGTCCTACACATACTTAGTTTGGTGAATGAAGATCCCTTCAGCCTTTTGTTGAATTTGCAGCCCCAAAAAGAAGTTCATTTCACCCATGGAACTCATGCTGTACTTGGACTTCATCACCTCTTCAAACTCCAAACACATATTTTCATTTGTAGATCCAAAGATGATATCATCAACATAGACTTGTAAAAGCAACAAATCTGACCCTTTTCTTTTATAGAAGAGTGTCTTGTCAATGGCCCCCCTTGTGAAACCATTTTCAAGTAAATGAGTTGATAGCTCATCATACCATGCTCTAGGAGCCTGATGCAATCCATAAAGGGCTTTGTTTAACTTATACACCCTGTTTGGATACATGGGATCCTCAAAACCTGGTGGTTGAGCCACATACACTTCTTCATCAATCTTTCCATTTAGGAATGTAGATTTAACATCAAGCTGGAACATTCTTATGTTCTTTGAGGCAGCATATGCAAGGAAAATTCTTATGGCTTCCAGTCTTGCAACTGGTGCAAACACTTCCTCAAAGTCTATCCCTTCTTTTTGAAGACATCCCAGTGCTACAAGTCTTGCTTTGTTCTTAATCACCAAACCCCTTTCATCCCTTTTGTTTCTGAACACCCATTTGGTTCCAATTGCATATCTGTCATGTGGCTTGTCTACAAGATCCCATACATGTAAATCTCTAAACTGGGCCAATTCCTCTTGCATAGCCTCTACCCAACTATTGTCTTTTAAGGCTTGAGCAATATTCTTTGGTTCTAATTGGGATAGAAAGCAAAAGTAAAGACAGATGTTTGCTATCTCAGAATGACTCCTTGTTACTCTTTCATGCAAGTCACCAATGATATTTTCAGCAGGATGATTCTTTTCAACAGTAGGAGTTTGTATTATCATATTTGTAGACAAAGTTGTGTCAAGATTTGATTCATTAAGTTCAGGTTCTTCAATGATCAAATTAGCTTCTGCATCATGAAACTCTGGTGCTTCATCATTTGTTTGTCCTGAAGTAGATGCACCATTGTTTCCCAGATTCAAGCTTTGAAACAAGTCTTGAAATCTTGCTGTGGAAGCATTCTCATCTTCATTTGATTGGTTGCATGTGTCACTCCCATTCTGAACATGATCATTTTGTACATTTGGAATGACCTGATTGTTTACTTCCTCATCTTGTTCAATGGCATTGCTTGAGGAGTTTTTCACAAAAGTATATTCCTTTTCTTTTCTTGCAACATTTTCCACAATTCTACCAAGTCCAGTTCTTTCTTCTTACTCTCTTCAACATGTGTACTGGTCTTGTAGAATGAATCATCAAAGTCTTTAGAATAAATCTTGAATGACTTTATTAACTTTTCATGATCAAACAGCCATGTTGCACCACTGACTGTGTTGAATTGATTTTCATTAAAAATGATGTCAGATGACTCTATCACACTCATGTGATCTTTCACATAAACTCTGTATGCCTTTGAGTGAGTAGAATATCCAACAAAGAAACAATCTAGTGACTTAGTTTGAAACTTGTTCAAATAATCTCTAGTGTTTAATAGAAAACATTTGCAACCAAAGGGCTTGAAAAACTTGATGTAAGGCTTTCTATTATTGAAAATTTCATATGGAGTCTTGTTATGCCTTTTGTTTACAAGTACCCTGTTCTGAACATAACATGCTGTATTGATTGCTTCAGCCCAAAAAGTGACAGGCAGATTTGCATCAGTCATCATGGTTCTGGCAGCTTCTATCAAAGTTCTGTTTCTTCTTTCTGCCACACCATTTTGTTCAGGAGTTCTAGGAGTTGAGAATTATTGAAATATTCCTTTCTTTGTGCAGAATTCTTCCATAACTCCATTTTTGAACTCTGTACCATTGTCACTTCTCATCATTTTGACTTTCTTATTCAGCTTGTTCTCAATCATTGTAACACAACCAATAATCAACTCAGCAGACTCATCCTTGGTACTTAGGAAATAGACCCAAGTATATCTAGAATAGTCATCAATGATCACCAGACAGTATCTTTTCTTTCCAATACTTGGCACACTCACAGGACCAAAAAGATCTATGTGAAGTAACTCAAGTGGTTGATCAATTGAATTGATGAGCTTTGTCTTATAAGTAGACTTGTGTTGTTTTCCCTTTTGACATGAGTCACAGTGATCATCAAACTTAAATTCTCTTGTAGGTAAACCAATCACATGTTCACCCTTGACCAGTCTATTCATGTTTTTTAAGTTTACATGACACAATTTCCTATGCCACAATTTTGATTCATTTTCAGTGGCTTTGGAAACAAAACATGCACCACCTCTTGAAATGGCTTCTTTCATATTTAACTCATATAAGTTGCCATTTCTGGGTGCCATCATCATAATCATCTCAGGTGGAATTACAAATTCAGGTTTTAAAATGAAGCAATGAGAATCATCAAAACTAACTTTGTAACCTTTATTACACATCTGTGATATGCTCAGAAGATTGTATTGAAGTCCCTCAACATGAAACACATTATCAAATGACACCCTTCCATTTGTCAAGATTCCTTTTCCCACAATCTTTCCACCATTTTCGTCACTCCCAAAGGCAACAAGACCTTCATATTTCTCTTCATAGTTCACAAGTGACCTCTTGTCACAAGTCATGTGCCTAGAACAACCACTATCCATATACCATATATCATTCAATGGAGTGGCCCGTTCCTGCACAAAGAGAAATTTGATTAGTTAAGTGATGAGGTGCAAGCTTCATCAACTTGCAACTTATCCGTGTCAATTTCAGTGGCAGCCTGGGAAGTGAGTGTTGTAGGTTCAGAATCTGCATGAGTGATTTCCAGATTATCAGAATGATCAGTTTCATAGCCACATTCTCTTGGTGTTTTGAAAAGTGAAACTGAACATTGAGGCTCAACTGAGTCAGTGACATTCTCTTTCAAGACATAGTCCTTTGTTTCTGAGTAGTCTCTTATGTCAGTCACATCTTCAATTTTAGTTTCTCCTTTAGGTTTCCAAGTGAAACCTTGTGGTTCATATCCATGTTTCATCAAGAACTTCTCATCACCAGTCAGTTCATTTGGTTTTATTCTCAGATAAATTTCTTTCCTTCTTGTCTTCTCACTGTTTGATGATTCTTGAGACTCATCAGACTCAACTGATTGAATGTCTTGATTAATCTTCAATGACTGTCTTTTCTTCTTTGTCACCTTGTGCTTCTGTGATGACTCACTTCTTCTTGCAGACTCAGTCATTTGTTTCTTTCCTTTGATTTCAGCATTCTTTTTGTTACTTGTGTCCTTTCCACACACATTTCCTTTTCCCAAATACATATCATACTTCTGTTTATACAAAACAAAGTCTTGACCATACTTTGTTCCATTTGGGACATGAAATGGTTTGAGGTTGAATTTTTCATTACATGAATCTGTGTGGTGACCATATTCATCACACTTTTTGCACCAAACCTTTCCTTTGAAGACTTCATGTTCTTTTGGTTTCTTGAATCTTTCACTTGGCTTAGGTGTATTGACTCCTAAAGTCTTCTGATTTTTCAAACCATCAAAGTCAATTGATAAAGGAACAAATTCCTCAATCTTGATGTCTTGTCTTTCAGCATTGCTTTTGACAAAGACAATCTTCTTCATAATCATAGGTTCCTCATCACTGCTTTCTCTAACCCTTGACTGTCTTTTCTCATATTCTTCCATTGTCTCCACTTCTCCAACATCCAACACTTCATGACTAGAAAAGATTGGATAAACTGGGATAAAGTTTTCTGTATCAGTCTTTTCATTCACCTTCTTCTTCTTGTTGTTCTGCTTTATCCTATTCAATACAGTCTTGCTTGGTGGTCTGACTGCATTGTAGTTTATCTTCCTCCTTTCACAGATGTCAAAAGAAACATGTTCTCTTTTCATTTTATCATTTTGCTTCTTTAATCTTGATGGGACTGGTGGATACTTTGGAAGTTTATCAACAGATTTAGGTTTCTTGTATTTTCTTCCTCTTTCAGAAGTTTTGATTTCCTTTTCAGTAATTTGATCACTCAAATCACTCAAATCATCTTGATCCAATTCATCTGAATTAAGGTCATCCTCAGAGACTTGAACTCCAATTGACTTTTTCTCTTTTACTTCTTTCTTAATCACAAACTCTCCATCTTCATTTACTTCTACATTTTTGTACAAATCAACAAATTCTTCCCTGTCTTGAAAGACATCTTTGAATTATTGTAAGTATGCATCTCTTTTCTCTTTGTCAACTTTAGGCATAAAGTTGTTGTTGAATGGAGGTGGAACTGTCTTGTATTTGTCCTGTTCTTTCACTTGATTCAGTATTCCACATATGTTGCCAGTTGAGACCAAAATCTTCAGAAATTCAGTTTCAACCTTTAGTCTTGTGTTTTGCACCTTTTCTTCAACCAACATCTTCTTTAAACCATCAATCTTAGTGATGTATCTTGTTTGAGTTCTGTAGATGATCATGCAATCATCTTCAAGGCTCTTAATCTTTTCATCACTAATCATTTCACTTGCCTCATACTTATTTATGATACTTTGCTTTCTAAAACACTCACCTTCCAGCTTGCCTACTTTTGTTTTTAGTTCACTAATAAGTTCATTCAAATCAACTGTAGGAGCAGAGTGTACCTGAGAGAAGATTCCATTATCTTTCTCAATTATGGCCATGAATGCCATATTTGCCTTCCTAATATCATCAGCAATATCCTCTTCATGACTGCTCCAATCAAAACTTCCTTCATGTTGTGTAGTCACTACCACATTTCCTTGATTTCTAATCTGATTTTGATTTGTTGGAACAGTGTTGTTTGGAATATTTTGAACAGCTTGAAGGTTTTGATTGTTATTGTAACACCCCGTAACCGCAGCGGAAACGTACACGGGATGCAACAGACACATCTGATATCAACAGCATTGTTTATAAAGAAAACACCACTACATTAATTTAAACGTATTACATTGTTCTGAGTTTCATAACCATCTAAGCGTTATCACATAAGGGTTACCGATAGTACATTAACATTTTTAATGCAAAATATAGTTCTCTAAGCTTCCACAAAATAGCACACAACATCGAACACAGATCACTTATTCCAATTTGAGTGCACCTAGAAAGCATGTAAAGAAAACGGGTCAACTACGAATAATTGGTGAGTTTCACTAATTTAAATAAACCATGACAAATCATTATAAAAATCATAAATAAGCGATGTAATTATACTGAGTTCACAAGTGAAAACTCTGTTAACCCCGAAACACGTCAAATTACCCCTGTGGACACTGTTAACCCAGACACATATCTAATAACCTCTGGGGACACTGTTAACCCAGAAACATATTTAATAACCTCTGGGGGCACTGTTAACCCAGAACATTTCCAATATCCTCTGGGGACACTGTTAACCCAGAAATACATTTCATAACCTCTGGGGACACTGTTAACCCAGAACACTGTTTCGGGCCTTACAATATTAGCAACTCAGTTAATTACCATCTTAATACATTACCGTACGATTTCCGTACAATAAACATTATATAAATACATTCGTTTCCATGCGATTAGCATGTACTTAAACACTTTGATAGAAACATGCTTTCCGCCCCGGGAAAATATTTAAAACAGTTCAGTAAAAAGGGTCTCGTGAAAACACACCTTCTTGTGAGCAAGATGTACTACGGTGCACGGCTACTGGTACAGATCTGTAATACGATCCCCCAAATCGTTACTACACAATTTCTATCAATATAACTTAAATTCGTGTTAACCGGTACGTCTGGGGACACTGTTAACCCAGTACCGTACACGATCCGGGGAAAATGTTAACCCCGAAATACTTTTCAGGACTTAGATTGTGATATCACTTAGAGTTCTTTAGTCAAAACTACCGTTAGTTTGTTTTCTCGTTTTGCGTGCCCAGCACGGTTATCCGTCTTTATGTTTTCAAAAATGAGTTTGACCACACACGACCCGAAAATAGTTGTTATTGATATTTTCATTAAAGTGGTGAAATTAGAGCTCGGTTAGACACCCCGTTTGGCCGCGGGGCCCGTTTCCGTCTTTAATACACCGGAAACGGTTAAATCGTGTAAAATTACCCAAATCATCCGAATTATTTTCGGATGATTTATTTTTACTTGATTAACTTAGTTTCATAAAAATCATCCATTTTTAAGGTTTTCAAACACCAGTCAGCTCGCTTAGGCGAACTTCGCCGGTTTACTCGTTTTAAGCTTTAAAAGTTTGTTTTTAAGTTCCATTTAGCACAAATAAATATCCGTTTAGTCTCGGACCTTGAAATTTTGTACAAACCATATTTTGACAGTAAGGAATTTTATAAAATTTTTCCAGAATTAATTTTTATATCTAAAATTTATTTAACCATTTTTAAACTTCATTTAAACACCAAATATGTCGAAAATACCAAACGACCTTCGAAAAATCCCAAATTTTTCTGGGATGACCCCTGTCACCCACATAGTTCCCTGTAATTTTTTCAGAACCAAAAACTCATTTTTCATGCCATTTTTACCAAAACCGAGCTAGAAATCCCTAGAATTCGTTTTACCGAAAAGCCTACTTAGACTTCTCCAATGAACCTGAAATTTTGTGTGTGACTTTTAAATGTTATAAAAAGCTTATCTTAAATTTTCCAAAATTTTTCATGATGTTTAGCTATTTTTCACCATTTTTGGCCAAAAACGAGCATTAAATTCACCAAATATTCATCCTTTATCCAAAAATTACCAAAAATTCACAGATCTCATATTTTCATGTGTAGATCATCTCTGTGAAATTTCGTGACCCAACTCTAGGTCTATCACAATCTGTCCAAATTATCTAAATCATACGAAAACCGAACTACCTTGTGTTTTCTAGCGTTAGATCGCAAAGATCTTGGTTTCTAGCCTTTGCTAGCCACTAGATACAACACCTAAAAGCACAACAACACCACACCAAGCAAGTTATACCCACAATCAAGCCATTTCTTTCATGGTTTCGATTAAAACCTCAAAACAAAGATTTTGACCGTAAAAAATCGTTTTTGACTCTTTTAACTACTTTCTTGGACCAAGATCCTTTGTATAACTTGTATACATCACTTGATCCTCCAAGAATCGGTTTCATCTCGGGTTTTCACCCATTTTTCATTTGAAACCTCATTTTCTCGCAACGAGGTCCGATCGGTTTGGTTATAGGGTGTGGGGTGGGGCCCACACCTTCAATACTAGCCACACATTCAGATTACGCAATCTGGATAATGTTGTGGTAATTTGGTTCAATTCGTTTTTCGGTTAAACGTTTAATTCCGCACAAAACGAGGCCAAAACGGTCGTTTTTTGGCTTAAAAATAAAATTTATATAAAACCGATTTAAAATCTTTAAAAACTTAAACCATGACATTTACTTACTCAACACATCATATTGTCAGTCATTGTGCATCTTTTTCGGCTTGATCGATCGTCTCTTGCTTGGTTTGATGTTAAAGGTTTCGTTTAACGTACCGACGTACTAATAAATCGAAATCCTTTTTCTGTGCTATAATTCACTTATCCCAAAGCCTCAATACTTCGTACACATAACTAAACATTATATATTTCGTCTATAATGTAATCCCTGATTCGTTCGGGTTTCAATAATCGTTCATCGATTAATCCTAATTTCAATACGACTACCTGTATATTCGAGTATAATTCGTACGGTGAATCTTATATACTGGTATAAACACATTATAATTCATATATTCAGTATTGAATAACACGTAAATAGTATATTCCGGCTAGGGTATACCTGAATTTGCCGGAATCGTTACATTCTCCCCCCGTTATAAAAATTTCGTCCTCGAAATTTTACGCATCAACTACTTCCTTTTGCGGAAATAGGTGGGGGTATTTCTTCCGAAATTCGTCCTTTCGTTCCCAAGTATATTCTGGGCCTCGTTGCGAGTTCCATCTAACTTTGACCAACGAGATCTTATTGTGTCTAAGTTGCTTGATTTTCCCGTCTACTATTTCTATGGGCTCCTCTACAATGTTGAGCTTATCATTTATTTGGACACCCTCTAAAGGTAACACCGATGTCTCATCCGACAGACACCTTTTCAAGTTCGACACGTGAAACACGTTGTGAACTGCACTCAGTTCATCAGGCAGTTCTAATCGGTATGCTACGAAACCGATTTTTGCAGTTATGTCGAATGGTCCAATGTATCTAGGGGCTAACTTTCCCGCCTTTCCAAATCTGACTACTCCTTTCCAAGGTGATACTTTCAAATACACTTTATCACCTTTCTCAAATGATAACGGTTTTCTACGGGTATCGGCATAACTCTTCTGCCGATCCCGTGCGGCCTTCAGATTGTTCTTAATTTCAAGGATTTTGCTGGTCGTTTCCTGGACCAGATCTGATCTAATAACCTGTGTGTCGCCCACTTCAGTCCAGCAGAGTGGTGATCGGCACTTCCGTCCATACAATGCTTCATACGGTGCTGCTTTTATACTGCTATGGTAACTGTTATTATAGGAAAATTCAACAAGCGGGAGATGTTGATCCCAATTTCCCTTAAAATCCAGTACGCATGCACGAAGCAAATCCTCCAGGGTTTGGATGGTCCTTTCAGACTGACCATCGGTCTGATGGTGGTAAGCTGTGCTTAGATTAATACGCGTTCCCAGCGCTTCTTGCACAGCTTGCCAAAGTTTGGAGGTGAAATGGCTATCCCGATCGGAGATGATCGAGATGGGTATACCATGACGAGACACAATTTCATTTATATAAATCTGCGCAAGTCTCTCTGTGTTATAATTATTTCTAATCGGAATAAAATGTGCCGATTTGGTTAATCGATCCACGACTACCCAAATTGCATCATGTCCTCGGGACGTCTTGGGGAGATGCGTTACAAAATCCATCGTGATCTGCTCCACTTCCATTCATGAATTTCCGGTTGTTGTAACATTCCCGAAGGTTTCTGGTGCTCCGCCTTAACCCTCGCACACGTCGTACACTTGCCGACGTATGTGGCTATATCCTTTTTCATACCCGGCCACCAGTAGAACTCCTTCACATCCTTGTACATCTTATCCGATCCCGAATGTATGGAATATTTCGATTTATGCGCTTCGTCCATGATTAATTCACGAAGGTCATGGAGGGTCGGGATCCAAATTCGATTTTTGAAATAGAAAATTTCGTCCACGCGCTGTTCGAAATTCTTCTCGTTACCGTAAAGTCCCTCTTTTTCCAATTGTTCCTCTTTCAACGCCTCGCGTTGAGCGACTCGAATCAAATCCAAAATGTTCGACTGGACTATCATCCCCAGCGCTCGCACTCGCAATGGCTTAACCCGATCCTTCCTACTCAAGGCATCGTCTACGACGTTAGCCTTGCCGGGGTGATAACGGATGTCACAGTCATAGTCGCTTAACAACTCGACCCATCTTCGTTGCCTCATATTCAGTTCTTTCTGATCGAATATGTGTTGCAAACTTTTATGATCGGTGAAGATAGTGCACTTTGTACCGTAGAGATAATGTCTCCAGATTTTAAGTGCAAAGATAACTGCTCCCAGTTCTAAGTCATGAGTAGTGTAATTTTTCTCGTGTATTTTTAACTGTCGAGAAGCATAGGCTATAACCTTATTATCTTGCATCAACACGCATCCTAACCCTCTCCGGGATGCGTCACAATACACGACAAAACCATCGTCTCCATCGGGGAGACTTAAGATTGGCGCTTGGCACAATCTTTGTTTTAGCGTTTGAAACGCCGTTTCCTGCTCTTCACCCCATTCATACTTTCGATCTTTTTGGGTCAGAAGGGTTAAAGGTTGGGCGATGCTGGAAAAGTTCTCTATAAATCGACGATAATATCCAGCTAAACCTAAGAATTGGCGGATTTCCTTTGGCGATTTAGGCGCTTGCCAATTCTTAACTGCTTCAACCTTACTTGGATCAACGTGTATTCCTTGATGGTTTATGACGTGACCAAGGAATTGCACTTCTTGTAACCAGAAGTTACACTTGGAGAATTTTGCATACAACTTCTCCTGATTTAGAAGCTCTAAAATTAATCTCAAGTGTTGCTCGTGCTCTTCTTTACTCTTCGAGTAAATCAAAATATCGTCAATAAACACGATGACGAATTTATCGAGGTAGTGTTTACAGACTCGATTCATGAGATCCATGAATACTGCTGGCGCATTTGTTAGCCCGAAGGGCATAACTAAGAACTCGTAATGGCCGTAGCGAGTCCGGAATGCGGTTTTTGGGATATCCTCCTCCTGGATTCTAACCTGATGGTATCCCGATCTAAGATCAATTTTTGAGAAATAGCTCGCACCTTGCAGTTTGTCGAACAGATCATCGATTCGGGGGAGAGGATACCTATTTTTGATTGTCAACTTGTTCAGCTCCCTGTAATCAATGCACATTCTAAGGCTTCCGTCCTTCTTTTTCACGAATAGTACCGGTGCACCCCACGGGGAATAACTAGGACGTATAAATCCTTTATCCAACAATTCTTGCAATTGGTTGGATAATTCTTGCATCTCTGATGGTGCAAGTCGGTAGGGCGCCTTAGCAACAGGGCCAGCTTGAGGTAATAAGTCGATTCTGAATTCGACCTGTCAGGTTGGCGGTAATCCAGGAAGTTCCTCTGGGAAAACTTGTGGAAATTCGCGTACCACGGGAATATCGTCCACCCGTTTTTCCTCAGAATCAGTGGCCGTCAGGCTCGCTAGATACGCCACACATCCCTGACGTATATATTTTAACACCTTGAGGTGGGATATAAATGGTATCATGGTGCCGGATTTTTCTCCTTTCACTAATACCTCCTCGTCATCCGACACCCGGATCTTGACGATTTTCTTTTCACAGTTTATTTCTACTTTGTTACGTGCTAACCAATCCATTCCCACTATCACGTCAAAACTACCCAATTCTACCGGTAACAAGTCAATCGGAAAGGATTGTTCGTTCAGAATAAAAGGGCAATTCCGAACTATCTGATTAACTATCATGGTTTTACCGTTAGCGACTTCTACGGTGTAAGGTTCTATGGTTTCACCAATTGGAAGGTTTGCTATCGACAGGAATCTAACGGAGACAAAACTTCTATCGGCGCCTGTATCAAATAATATAGAAGCGTAATGATCAGAGACGAGGAATGTACCTGTCACTACGCTGGGGTCCTGGCGTGCCTCGTTCGCCCTCATCACAAATGCTCGGCCTCGCGCCGGATTGGACGACGATGCCTGACCCGCGGGTTGCCGCCCATTTCCTCCCTGGTTCAGCTTCGGATAGTTTTTCTTGAAGTGATCTGTGCTACCGCATTCAAAGCAAGCACGACTGGTGGTCATCACTTGATTTCCTTGTGGGTTTTGTTGTCGGGCTGATTGGGTCCTAAATGGCTGCGCACGGATAGGTTGCGGTTGCCGGTTCAAGTTGTTCAGGTTTGTCCTACAGCTCGGTGCGTAGTGCCCAATACTGCCGCACCGGTGGCACACCACCTCTTTGCACATGCCACCATGGTGGTAACCGCATTTCCCACACTTAGGAAACGTTCCCTTCTGCGGTTCTTGCCTTCCGCCCGAACTAGTCATGGCGTAGTTCTGGGCAGTGGGTCTAGCACGTTTACCTTGCCACTTTTCCTGGGTCCTATGGTCGTGTGTACCCCGCTTTCCTCCAGCGGACTCTCCCGCCACCTTCAATGACCCGCTCCTTACGAAATCGTACGTTACGATACCCGCTTGCGTCACCGCACCCTCATATGTCTGGTGTCCCCCAGAATTGACTATACTCCTTACAACTGGAGTTAGCCCCCAAATATAACGCTCCACCCTCTTCGACTCTGGGGTGACCAACCATGGTACCAATCGCGACAACTCATTAAACCTGTTCGTATAACCCAAATGGTCTGCCCCCTACATCTCCAGGTTCCACAATTCATTTTCTAATTTTTGCAATTCGTTTTTCGGGCAGAAATGTTCCAGTACAAGAGCCTTGAGCTCCGTCCAGGTCATGCGGTTTGTCGCCGCCTGGCCCCGGGTCTGCACTATCGTGTTCCACCATGTCAAGGCATGGTCCGTGAATGTACAGGCAGCATACTTAACAACACAATCCTCGGGGCAGTTGCTGATATTCACCACGGATTCTATTTTCTCGATCCACTTAACCAACCCATTTGGTCCTTCAGACCCGCTAAATTCTAGAGGTTTGCACAACATGAAGTCCTTGATCGAACATCCCCTGGATGCACGAATCGGTTCAGTACGATTCGTCTCTACCGTATGTATAGGGCCATTACTGTCTGTAACGACCACCCTAGGCGGTGCGTCATTACTTGGAATCGTGTTATCATTCTGCGGAGGATCAGTATTTCGTTCCCCGTCATTATTGGTGGTCGTTTGATTGCTCGGAGGGGTTGGATTGGTCGAATTGTTAATACTGGCGGCGATGCGCGATACTATATCCGGTATCACCGCCTCCAACTGTCGAGCAATCAAACGGCTCACATCCCCTTTCGACAATTGGGCTGATCGTTTTGGTGCCATTCTACACAACATCAAGAAATATATATAATTAATACAAGTTCCAATCATAAAACACAACAAACATTCCATTCATAGTAAACATTAGTACATATTACATCCATGTTAGTTTACATACTTTCCTGTCATCATTACATAAGATAAGTTTTCCTACATAGGGCCTATGTCGGCATCATCTCGACATAACCCGCAATGGGTCAGTGCTTGAATGATACCCAAAAGTATCTATACTGATATACCCCAAAAGAGACCCCCCTAAGGGCCAGTGGTTGTATTATAACTAAACAAGATTCACTCCATGTTAGCATCACCACTAACTGCTTACACAGAGTATCAAAAAGCGGTCTCTGTCTATTCCCATCCCAACACAACTAAACACGGTGGTAAACCAACCCCACCAATATCGCCACCAACACCACCAACACAGCCATCATAACCCGGACCCGCATCTCCATCCGGCCGAGCATCCATTGGGAGTATGAGCACTCCCTCTTCAGCTGGGCAATCGCATACTGATGGTCCAGTATGCAATCCCCCAAGTACATCCTCCTCTGGACTCCCACCGTCAGGGCGGCGGAGTGCTCATTCACCTGTTCGGTGAGCACTCGGAGCCAGGCCGCCGCGTCCCGTTCCTGTCTAGGAAGACCCCACACAGGTGGAGTCGCAGGCTCGGGCTGAGAGCGGGAGGACTCGCCCCTGCGGGTAGCAGGTCTGGGTGGGGGCGAGGTAGGTCGGACATGTGGGATACTGATTCGCGCCGTGAGGCGGGGTCCGAATCCGGGGGGTGCAGGGGCGGCCTGTGGTGCGGATGGGGTAGGGGATCTGGCAATCCTAGCTGGGGAGGACTGGCCAGAACTCCTAAGGCTAGCCTCGCTAGGCTCTGTGCTAGATGCTACGAGTGGGCTCCCAGAGTCCCCGGAGCTGACCTCCTCCGGGTCCTCCTCAATCGACAAACTAGGAGTTCTTGACATTTTACCTACACACAAGTTAACAAACATATAGTTCTTTCCATAGTGTAAATCATAATCAAATTAATATACACTTACTTATACAACTTGACCACATAACAATATTATCACATATTTGCACGTATTTTGCCAATTTTACCTATTAAAGTCCCCGTGACTTTCCCTGAATTCCCTCGTGCAGACAAGTCTGTTATTATGTTCCGGACCATAATAACCCACTTGTCCATCCAACTTCATCCCGATCTCGTCACAATAAATTATTAGTTGATATTCAGATCCTATAATACTTGAGCTACTGGTTATATTTTAGGTATCTTTTAAAGACATTATAATTCTTTATAACCAATGGCTCTGATACCAAGTTCTGTAACACCCCGTAACCGCAGCGGAAACGTACACGGGATGCAACAGACACATCTGATATCAACAGCATTGTTTATAAAGAAAACACCACTACATTAATTTAAACGTATTACATTGTTCTGAGTTTCATAACCATCTAAGCGTTATCACATAAGTGTTACCGATAGTACATTAACATTTTTAATGCAAAATATAGTTCTCTAAGCTTCCACAAAATAGCACACAGCATCGAACACAGATCACTTATTCCAATTTGAGTGCACCTAGAAAGCATGTAAAGAAAACGGGTCAACTACGAATAGTTGGTGAGTTTCACTAATTTAAATAAACCATGACAAATCATTATAAAAATCATAAATAAGCGATGTAATTATACTGAGTTCACAAGTGAAAACTCTGTTAACCCCGAAACACGTCAAATTACCCCTGGGGACACTGTTAACCCAGACACATATCTAATAACCTCTGGGGACACTGTTAACCCAGAAACATATTTAATAACCTCTGGGGGCACTGTTAACCCAGAACATTTCCAATATCCTCTGGGGACACTGTTAACCCAGAAATACATTTCATAACCTCTGGGGACACTGTTAACCCAGAACACTGTTTCGGGCCTTACAATATTAGCAACTCAGTTAATTACCATCTTAATACATTACCGTACGATTTCCGTACAATAAACATTATATAAAAACATTCGTTTCCATGCGATTAGCATGTACTTAAACACTTTGATAGAAACATGCTTTCCGCCCCGGGAAAATATTTAAAACAGTTCAGTAAAAAGGGGCTCGTGAAATCACACCTTCTTGTGAGCAAGATGTACTACGGTGCACGGCTACTGGTACAGATCTGTAATACGATCCCCCAAATCGTTACTACACAATTTCTATCAATATAACTTAAATTCGTGTTAACCGGTACGTCTGGGGACACTGTTAACCCAGTACCGTACACGATCCGGGGACAATGTTAACCCCGAAATACTTTTCAGGACTTAGATTGTGATATCACTTAGAGTTCTTTAGTCAAAACTACCGTTAGTTTGTTTTCTCGTTTTGCGTGCCCAGCACGGTTATCCGTCTTTATGTTTTCAAAAATGAGTTTGACCACACACGACCCGAAAATAGTTGCTATTGATATTTTCATTAAAGTGGTGAAATTAGAGCTCGGTTAGACACCCCGTTTGACCGCGGGGCCCGTTTCCGTCTTTAATACACCGGAAACGGTTAAATCGGGTAAAATTACCCAAATAATCCGAATTATTTTCGGATGATTTATTTTTACTTGATTAACTTAGTTTCATAAAAATCATCCATTTTTAAGGTTTTCAAACACCAGTCAGCTCGCTTAGGCGAACTTCGCCGGTTTACTCGTTTAAGCTTTAAAAGTTTGTTTTTAAGTTCCATTTAGCACAAATAAATATCCGTTTAGTCTAGGACCTTGAAATTTTGTACAAACCATATTTTGACAGTAAGGAATTTTATAAAATTTTTCCAGAATTAATTTTTATATCTAAAATTTATTTAACCATTTTTAAACGTCATTTAAACACCAAATATGTCAAAAATACCAAACGACCTTCGAAAAATCCCAAATTTTTCTGGGATGACCCCTGTCACCCACATAGTTCTCTGTAATTTTTCCAGAACCAAAAACTCATTTTTCATGCCATTTTTACCAAAACCGAGCTAGAAATCCCTAGAACTCGTTTTACCGAAAAGCCTACTTAGACTTCTCCAATGAACCTGAAATTTTGTGTGTGACTTTTATATGTTATAAAAAGCTTATCTTAAATTTTCCAGAATTTTTCATGATGTTTAGCTATTTTTCACCATTTTTGGCCAAAACCGAGCATTAAATTCACCAAATATTCATCCTTTATCCAAAAATTACCAAAAATTCACAGATCTCATATTTTCATGTGTAGATCATCTCTGTGAAATTTCGTGACCCAACTCTAGGTCTATCACAATCTGTCAAAATTATCTAAATCATACGAAAACCGAACTACCTTGTGTTTTCTAGCGTTAGATCGCAAAGATCTTGGTTTCTAGCCTTTGATAACCACTAGATACAACACCTACAAGCACAACAACACCACACCAAGCAAGTTATACCCACAATCAAGCCATTTCTTTCATGGTTTCGATTAAAACCTCAAAACAAAGATTTTGACCGTAAAAATTCGTTTTTGACTCTTTTAACTACTTTCTAGGACCAAGATCCTTTGTATAACTTGTATACATCACTTGATCCTCCAAGAATCGGTTTCATCTCGGGTTTTCACCCATTTTTCATTTGAAACCTCATTTTCTCAAGATTTGGAATTAAAAACCAAGATTAAATCATAACAACAAGTTAATACCTTGTGATTCTTGCTTAAAAAGTTGAGTTTTTGGATGAGAAGTTGAGAGAAAATGATGGAGTTTATGTTTGGATGCTCAAAAAAAGAAATGAAGGCCAAGGGGATTACCCCTTGGTCCGATCGGTTTGGTTATAGGGTGTGGGGTGGGGCCCACACCTTCAATACTAGCCACACATTCAGATTACGCAATCTGGATAATGTTGTGGATAATCTGGTTCAATTCGTTTTTCGGTTAAACGTTTAATTCCGCTCAAAACGAGGCCAAAACGGTCGTTTTTCGGCTTAAAAATAAAATTTATATAATACCGATTTAAAATCTTTAAAAACTTAAACCATGACATTTATTGACTCAACACATCATATTGTCGGTCATTGTGCATCTTTTTCGGCTTGATCGATCGTCTCTTGCTTGGTTTGATGTTAAAGGTTTCGTTTAACGTACCGACGTACTAATAAATCGAAATCCTTTTTCTGTGCTATAATTCACTTATCCCGAAGCCTCAATACTTCGTACACATCACTAAACATTATATATTTCGTCTATAATGTAATCCCTGATTCATTCGGGTTTCAATAATCGTTCATCGATTAATCGTAATTTCAATACGACTAGCTGTATATTCGAGTATAATTCGTACGGTGAATCTTATATACTCGTATAAACACATTATAATTCATATATTCAGTATTGAATAACACGTAAATAGTATATTCCGGCTAGGGTATACCTGAATTTGCCGGAATCGTTACAGTTATTCATTTGAAAACCTTGATTATGTTGCATACTTTGTTGTTGATTATTCATTTGAGGCTGAAAGTTGTTGAAGTTTGGGTTGTAGTTGTTGTTGTTGAAGTTGTTCATTTGATTGCTGTTGTTGTTGAATCTTGGCTGATTTTGTTGGTAATGTTGCTGACCTCTTGGTTGATTCTGTTGATATTGATGCTGACCTCCTGGTTGTTGGTTCTGGAATTGATTCATTTGAAAATTTCTTGGTAGATTGCATTCTCTTGCAAAATGACCAGGTTGCTGACAATTGTAGCATATTACTTTTGACTTGTCAAAACCAATCCTGTCATTAGGACCAGAAACCAGAGATCTACCAGTTCTGTTGTACAGCCTTCTACTTCTCAAAACCCAACATGGCAGCTTGCCATTTCAAATCCATGTCTTCTAAGTCATCTGCATCAATTTGTTCTAAATCATCTTGAACCATACTTGTGTGAATCATGTTCTTTGCAACAAATGCATTATATGACTCAGTGAAGATAGACAACAAAGCTTGTGTTTCATTGTTTTGAACATGTCCTGTTACAGGGTTAGTAACATTTCCACTAGACATAGAGGCAGAGTCAGAATCATCAATTAGTTGCACATTGAACCTCTGCTGATTTCCTTGAGTGCTTGTGCTACCCCCAATGAAAGATTTTGGAGTCACAACATTATGTTCAACTGGTTCTTCTATGATGGGAATTTGTTGTTGGTTCTTTGTTGACAGGTTTCCCATAGGGGTAATCAATTCATTTGAAAAATTGAAGCTTGGCCTATCTTCCTTAATCATTTCATTCTCAATCATTTCAAGTTCAGCAGCTTGAAGAAAACACACCACATCATCCAATTTCAATTCATTGAAATTCTGCTTTTGAAGAATGAATTTGCAAGCAGTATACCATTCTTTTGGCATTGAGTTGAGCAACTTTGTATTCAAATCAAAGTCAGTCATTACATAATCAGTTGTTCTCAACTCATTCATAATACTCAAAAAACGTTCCAGTATTGATTTCAACCTTTCTCTATCCCTATATTTGAATCTTTCCAACTGTTGCTTCAATCTTTGCTTCTTTCTGTTTTTCAGTTCAGAGTTCCCTTCATACATCTCAAGGATGGCATCATACATTTGTTTGGCAGTTGTGTGATGAGCCACCTTGGTCAGTATCTCCCACGAAAAACCTAGCTTAATCATAGCCAAGGCTTTGTCATCCACCTTTCTCATCTTTTCTCTTACAGCAGCAGTTGTAGTAGCATTTGCACCTTCTTCTACAGTAGTTTGCAGACCATTCTTGATGGAGTTCCACATGTCAATGTCATTTTAGCATACGGCTGCTTCAAAGAGTACCTTCCATTTGATAAAGTTTTCCTGTCCATACAATCTTGGTATCTTGTTAGTAGACACCTCTTGTTTCTCATATCTAGACATTTTGAGAAATCAAAAATCAGTTTCTTTGATAAAAAGTTTTTCAAAAATAATCAGATCTGAAACCGACTGCTCAGATCTGATGTGTCTGATGTGATTAGAACAAGATTTAGATATAAAGATTAAAACTTTAATTTAAACAAGGAAAAGAAAACACCAAAAATTGTAGATCTGGAAGAAAAATGAAGAACAGGGCTGCTGACGTCACAAATCAATCGAACAGTGCCTGCTTACGTCATTCTTCTTCAAATCTTCAATCAGCAACACTCTTTCTAAAAAATAGCAGTAATCTGCTCTGATACCACTTGTCAGGTCCCCTTATATGGTGGATTCGGCTCGGATCTTAATCAATCATGTCATAACTCACACAAAATTAATCGTGTTGACAAGAGAGTTAATAACGGGTTACTATATTTAGAAAGATGACCATTTGTTAAAGGCGAAATCAATAACAAACATACGGTTGCAATGAATATTCAAAGATAGAAGGCACACACAGGATTCACTCAAAAGATTTCCATTCATATAATGTTCATCATACAAACGGGGTAATCGATTTAGGGTTTATAAAGAATCCTAGGACAGCCGTCAAACAAAATACTCTCAATTAATGTGTCGTGTGTAGTGTGTGTCTATCTGCCTCCTGCGCCCCCTGGCGGTGTGCCCTAAATATTCTATTTATAGGCCTGCCAACCTAGGACAACTGTCATTCCTTCTAGAAACTCTATCCGATAATACATATTCAAATTACATATTCAAAAATAAAACTAAGTGTAAAACAAGTCTTCCGGGTAGGCTTTTCATTAATCTTCAGTCTCCGAGTACGCAGTATACTCGGCCTTCCTTCAGACTTGGTAAACATAGAAGTGTACTCGAGAATCAGTTTCCGGGTAGACTTTACTTAAGGAATATTTTACCAAGTAAAATATTCACCGAGTAGACTTCAGTCTTCTTGAATTTATCAGACTTTGCCCGATAACTCCTTACGAGCAACCCTGTTCTTCTATGGTCCTGTTCAGCTCTTTGTCATTGAATAACTTATTAGCAAAGCGTACTCGGGAATCACTGTACCTTACTTGAGCTAAACCTTACTCGATATAACTTAGAAATATTCTCTTAACTTATCAAGTATACCCGGACCATATTTATTAATAAATACCTTGCCCGGTCTTCCAATTACTTGGCTTCTTGGACTTGGTTAACCATACCTTACTCGGAAGAGTAAAATACTTGGTCTTGAAGAACAACCCTGCTTGACAAAGTGAACCTTGCTCGGAGATGCCAAATCAGTGATCCTTACTCGGGAAGTCACTAAAAAGCATACCTTGCTCGGATATCCACTTAAGAAGACTATTTGAAGTAAACCTTGCCCGGAAGGCAAAATCTCGTACTCGGCTACGTAAAAGCTTGCTCGGAGTTCCATGGTGTGCTCGAATTCAATACTTAGCAGTTTCTGAGGAGGTTGAGAGGATTCCAATCTTCCATATTCTTCATTTAGGTCAAATCTCCTCATTTGGGTCAAACTCTTGACCCAACATGTTATCTAGTTCGTTAACTAGATTAACTGATTCGTGTGACACGTGTTCTTCTTGGGATTTGTGTCATAACAACCTTTGCCACGTGGCATAAGGTGTCAGAGTTTGTTACAAATGGTTGTAACAACCTGATTCGCTATAGTGTGATTCGTTAATCCATTGTAGCTGATTCGTTAAGCATTCCTTAGTGATTCGCTAAGTTTATGTTGGCGATTCGTTATTGATTATCATCTGGTTTGCTAAACTAATCCTGTGCAATTCGTTGGTCAATTCGTTAAGTTGACTTGGTCAATTCGTTTGGTCAATTCGTTAAGTTGACTTGTGATTCGTTAAACCTTCATCACATTTGTTATCAGTTTCGCCATTTGGGTGATTCGTTAACCTTATTTGTGATTCGTTAAGTTGACTCGTTAAGTTGACTTTTGATTCGTTAAAACACTCATCTGATTCGTTAAGATACTTCGTTATTGATTAGTCTTAATTTTATTAAGGATTGATTCGCTACAACTGTTCACAGTTCACTACAACTGTTCACAATTCGCTATAGCTGTTCACTAATTCGTTAAGATATTTCATTATTTGATTCGATTTTCAAAGATAGCTGGTATGTATGCATTAGCGTCTCAAAACATGTTGATGCAACAGATGTTGCAACTTGATACCGAGATAGGTTCACATTCTAAATGTCCAAGATTGATGAAGTTCAGTGACTTTGCCAAGTGGGAACCTCGGTTTCGTGCACATTTGGGATCTGTTCATCCTGACTGCTCATATTGTCTTGATGAAGTTTATGTTGCACCAATGATTGGTGATGATACTATTGGATATACTCATAAAGCTGTTTCTCAATACTCACAAGAAGAGAAGAAAGCTTTAGAAATCGAGATAAAAGCATATTCTACTTTGACTATGGCATTACCAGAAAATATCTTTCATCAAGTTGGTAGTATCAAGAGATGTGCGTCTTTATTTCAACATCTGCGTATGAGAAGCATGGGCAACACTGCTGAAAGTAAGAAAGTGATGCTCAAATTTTTGTTTCGAAACATTAATTTATTGAAAGGAGAAACAGTTGAAGAAATGACAACAAGATTTAGTCATTTAATTGCTGAAATGGACAAGATGAAAATGGAAATTTCTGAAAGAGATAAAATTGACACTATCAAAAGTGTACTTCCAAGTTCCTACTCAACATTTCTAATGGTTTTGAAAGAGAATGATTATTTTCTGAATGAAGACTTGACGGCACTTGAATTTCTACAAAAGATCGAAGCTAGAGAATATGATCTTAAGTGTAAAAAATCCTCCAAAGAAAATCAAGATCCAGCTTTCTATGGTGGAAGTATGCCTCTTAGTTCAACAATCTCTTCAATCACTGCTTTTCTTGCTCATGCGGCAAGTGAAAAAGAATCAACAATGTTTAATGATCCAAAAGTTTGTTTCTACTCTTCTGATAATTCGGGTGGTTCTAGAAGTTCAACTAATAAAAATCCATTTGCTACACCACCTATTGTTAATATGAAGGAAGCTGAACAAAACTTTGCTTTTCTGACGGCTTTTATGTCTTCATATGAAAACTTAGTGAGTAGTAAAATTGCCACAAATGATTTAACAGATGAGGACTATGATCAGATAGATCCAGATGATCTAGAAATCATGGATTTGAAATGGAACATGGCTATGATCGTTCGTAAAGTTAAAAGATTCATGCAGAGAGCTGGAAAAGATCTTCCAGGTTTAAACAAGAAGTTGGGTTTTGACAAATTAAAAGTAAAGTGTTATAATTGTCAAGAATTTGGGCATTTCGCGAAGGAATGTGACAAGCCAAGGAAAGAATACACTGGACCTCGTGGTCAAAGTCAAAATGCTTCTTCACCATGAGGAAGTGATGCTGAAAAGAAACCATCTTCTTCTACAACACAAGCAATGTTAGCAGATGGAACTGATTGGTCACAACGGTTACTATGCAATGATGTTCAAGCAAATTTGGCTATGTTACATAAAGATTGTCAAGATGCTACTGGTAGTGAGATGTCTTCCGATAATGATTCTGGATCTGATTCTGACGTGTCTTGCGACAAGCCTTCTGAATCAAAGTTTGCTTGCATGGCTAGGATCAATGAGGTTAGTAACTCTATTTTCACTACTTCATTTGTTAAAGCATCATGTGTTGACTGTGAATCTAACAAATCGAAGTTAGAGGCATTGAAAAATCAAAATGATAATCTTATAAGAGAAATTGCTTCTCTTAAGGATACTTATCGACAATCTCTTGAATCTCAAATGAGATCTCGAGAAAAGATTGAAGCATTGTCGACAAGTAATCACGATCTCAAAGCCGAGTTATCTGTGAAAATGACCATTAATGACCAAAAGTTTCAGGAAATCTTGAAACATCGTTCTAAGATAACTGAGCTTGAGAATGAGGTTCTTGAGTTGAAGAACAAGTTGGGTAAATTTCGAAATTCTTCATTTTTATTGAATGAAATTATTGAAGTTTCTGGAAAACAAAAGGACTCTAAAAAGGGTATAGGTTTTGTAGAAATTCCTCCACCATTCACAACGACTATAAAATTAATCCTTTTGCAAGAAAAGAAGAGGATTTGATTCAAAAAGAATCGGTGATTTCTGAAAAACCTAAATTGGTTAAACCTGAAATTGTCAAATCCCAAGTTGCTCCTCAAAAACCTCATGTGGAAAGTAAAAAGGTCTTTCTTGAAAATGTTGATAAAATAATTATTGAAGATGTGTTTGAACTCGAGATAATACACAAGAATAAGAACATTCCTAGTTCTAATCATCTTCTTCGCGAACCTCAAGAGTTTGAGGAAGCTGTGTATTGTTCATTCAAATCTAAAATGAACAAGGAAGAAACTGTGAAAATCAAACCAGTGAGGACAAAGAAGTCAGTTAAACCAAAGATTTCTGACGAGGACTTAATGCGTTTCATTAATCCTCCGAGTTCTAAGTCTTCTTCGGCTAGAGTTTTTAAGTTAAAGGGAATGGACACAATGTTCACTGAAAAAGACATTCCAATCAGTATCATTAAACCTGAACTAATTGAGAGTGTTTTTGTCAATGAAACTTCAAAAATTCATGAACTTGAACGTGTGTATGCTCAAACAAAAACTTCAGTTCAATCGGATCCATTGAGTAAAGCAAAACAATTTTTAAAACAAGCTAAGAAGATTAACTTTATGAAGTCAACTGGAACAGATAAACTAAAAATTTTTTCGAACTGTTCTAATTTAGATTTTTATTTATCGAAGAAATCTGACTTATCTGATGAGTTTGCTAAGAGCATGACTAAAAATGTGAGTCATCAGTAATCATCGGCATCATTTATTCCAATTACTTTTAAACATCATCATGTAGACATGCGAACTTGTTTTTTATGAGGTCAACAAGGTCATGTTGTGAAGAATTGTAGTCAACAGAACTATCAGAATCTTCATCCTTTTATCAAGGACAAATCAAAACCAATTCCAGTGGTCAAGGAGATTCTGAAATGACCTATGTCGTATGATGATGATACTCATATTTTGTTCTCTGATGTGAATCCTCGGAAGGTTCTTCATGTCAATGAGACACGCGGTCAAGTGAAACCAAAATTCATTCCAACTGAACCTATATGTCAAAACACGAATTCAAATATTGTTCAGGCAGCTTACTTAAGACGAAAGTCTAAGAAGCCAGTAACTTATTCACAAGTGGCTGAACAACAATTGAAATCTGTTAAAGTTAATGATCAAAGAGAAAACCAAAAGGTGCCCAAGACCGAGGCCTGGGCTGCCTTTTTGAACTAATCACTTTTGTTTGTGTGTATGGTTCATCCAAGACCATTTCTAGTGAAAACTGGATCATGGATAGCGGATGTTCTCGTCATATCACTAGGAATCTCAACCTATTAACCAACGTAAGAAATATTCAAGGGGGTTATGTAGCGTTTGCTGGGATTTCTGGAGGCATGATCACACAAGAGGGTGAAGTTTCAAATGGTCACATTACGTTTGAGAAAGTGAATTATTGCGACAAGTTTGATCATAACTTATTGAGTGTATCCCAGATTTGTGATAAAAAATACACTACGATATTTACTGACAAAGAGTGTCTTATCTTGAAACCGGGTTATGTTATTCCCGAGGACATGGTTGTCATGTGATCACCACGATTAAATGATATTTATGTCTTAAATATGAGTTCTAAGATATCAACATCGATTGAAACATGTTTTGTCTCGAAGGCAACCGAGAAAGACTCGATTCTGTATAAACAAAAGGTGAGGAGAATCCGAAGTGATAATGGTACTGAATTCAAAAACACTATATTGGATTTCTTTTGTATTCAAAAGGGAATTCACCGAGAATATAGTGCACCTTATGTACCTCAACAAAATGGTGTTGCTGAAAGGAAAAAAAGAACTCTGATTGAAGCTGCACGTACAATGCTCGCTGATTCAAAGCTTCCTGTTCAATTTTGGAATGAGGCAGTGAATACAGCTTGTTATACGCTTAATCGAGTTCTAACAGTGAAACAACTCAAGAAGACAAGCTACGAGATCTTAAATAATAGAAAACCTAATTTAAAGTACCTGGAACCATTTGGGTGTCCGTGTACAATGTTGAAGAAGGATTCGGGTAAATTTGAAGAAAAAGCTATAGAAGGGTATTTCTTGGGATATGCATCTCCAAAGCAAAGGGTTTTTAACTTCACATATGGCTGTGTTGAAGAATGGTACCATGTGGACTGTCAAAAGTACACAACTCCTCTTCAAGGGAAAGGTCCAGACTGGATGTTTGACTACGATAGTTTATTTAATTCTTTTACTCCTTCGACTGAACACATCGATGAAGATCTGGTTAGAGCATACTTTGAAGAACATTTGAACATTCCAGGATCTTCAAGTTCTAATACAGTTGAAGTTCAACCAGATGCTCCAACTGAAGAATCTCAAGTTGTCTCTCCAGTT
The DNA here is from genome assembly GCF_021521415.1 of Bidens hawaiensis. Taxonomy (NCBI): domain Eukaryota; kingdom Viridiplantae; phylum Streptophyta; class Magnoliopsida; order Asterales; family Asteraceae; genus Bidens; species Bidens hawaiensis. The sequence goes on from NW_027492603.1 coordinate 387,329, forward strand.
GCTATTGATAATGTTTCTACTTCTTCTGATGATGATAAAGTTGAAATTCAAGTTATTGATCTTGACAGTGATAATGTTTCATCTCCCGAGTTGGGTGAACATTACACTAACTTATTTGATAATGTTGTTGTTCCTGATAATCCCACTCTTTGGATTCATGGATATCATCCACAGGAAAATATCATTGGAGATCTTGATGTGGGCGTTCGTACACGTCATCAAGTTGCTTCGTCAAGTGATAATAACATATTGTGTGCTTACACTAACTTACATTCTTTGGAAATTGTGAATATTGCTAAATTCAATTGCTTTCTATCTCAAGTTGAGCCAACGATAGCTCGTAAGGCACTTGAAGATCCTTCTTGGGTAGAAGCTATGCAAGAGGAATTACAGCAGTTTGCAAGATTGGGTGTTTGGGATTTAATAGACAAACCTGCTAGAGTTAAGAAAGCTATTCCGACTAAGTGGGTATTTAAGTGTAAGAAGGACGATCGAGGGGTGATTGTTAGAAACAAAGCACGTCTAGTGGGGCAGGGTTCTCATCAGCAAGAGGGTATTGATTACACAGAGGTATATGCTCCAGTTGCAAGATTAGAGTCGATTCGAACCTTCCTGGCTTATGCAGCTCATAAGAATATCAAGGTCTATCAAATAGATGTTAAAAGTGCTTTTCTCAATGGTGAATTACACGAGGAAGTGTTTGTTCAACAACCACCTGGTTTTGAAGATCCTGATTATCCAGACCGTGTTTACCGATTAAACAAGGCCCTGTATGGTCTACATCAAGCCCCGAGAGCTTGGTATGGCATGCTCTCCGACCATCTGACAGATAATGGCTTCAAACGAGGAACTGTTGACTGCACTTTATTTCATAAAACTGTTGGTGACGATCTTCTTCTAGTCCAGATTTATGTTGACAATATTATTTTTGGGTCTACAAACGACACATTGTGTAAGGAGTTCGAGAAGTCCATGCAAACAAAGTTTGAGATGAGCTCGATGGGAGAGATGAATTTCTTTTTAGGGTTGTAGGTTCACCAGTCTGCTCACGGAATTTTTATTCACCAGACTAAGTATGTGAATGACGTCTTGAGCCGATTCAAGATTTCTGCCAGAAAAATCCCTTCTACTCCTCTTCCAGTAGGGCACAACTTATCACCGGATGAATTGGAGGATTCCGTTGATCCTACCCTATTTCGTGCCATGGTCGGTTCTTTAATATATTTAACGGCTTCTCGCCCTGATATTATGTTTGCTGTTTGTCTTTGTGCTAGGTATCAAGCAAGTCCACGAGTGACTCACCTAGCTGCGGTCAAGCGTATTTTGCAATATCTACGGGGAAATCCTGACATCGGGTTATGGTACCCCAAAGATAATATTTTCAATCTTACCGCCTACTCAGACTCAGATTATGGAGGATGCAAGATCAACTTCAAATCAACGACTGCAGGATGTCAATTTTTAGGAAACCGGCTTGTTTCCTGGCAGAGTAAGAAGCAGACAACGGTCTCCACTTCAACCGCCGAAGCTGAGTATGTTGCTGCCTCGAGTTGCTGTTCCCAGGTTTTGTGGATACAACAACATCTTCGCGACTACGGTTTGAAGTTTCTTACTACTCCCATCTTGATTGATAATTCTGCTGCTATTAGTATCACCAAGAATCCCGTACAACATTCTAAAACGAAACATATCGAAATTCGATATCATTTCATACGGGATTACTTTGAAAAGAAATTAATCAATCTTGAGAAAGTACATACTGATTTTCAGAAAGCCGATCTGTTTACTAAAGCTTTTGACAAAACGCGTTTTAAATTTTTGCTTGATTTAAACGGATTGAAGACCCTCGTTGATATCCTTAAACAAGGATGACTATCTTTATTTTCTGTCATATTTTTCTTTTAAATTTATTTTGGTTTTAGGGGGTGAAAATCTAGAAAAGACAAAAAGAGTGTGTTTTCGTTTGTATAGATAAAATCCAAAAACATTAAAAAATCTCAAAATTAAAAAAAGTTGTGATTTCTGTTCTTTAATGTTTTTCTTTTAAATATTTAGAAAAACCAAAAACATTTTAGAAATTTTGAAAAACCGAAAAGAATGTGATTTATGTTTTGTACAGAAAAATCTGAAAATCCAAAAAGATTGTGAAGTTTATTTTGTTTATAAGAAATTTGAAAAAGATAAAAATATTGTATTTTTATTGTTTATACAGAGAAAAAACCAAAAAGATTTTTGCAAACGTTTTTAGATTATTTTCTCACTGAAAATTACGTCAGTTATTTAAGTTTGTGAAGCATGCTTGCATGTCTTGGTCCAATGATTAACTTGTGAATTGATGGTTAGCCATTTATTTATAAACTTAAGTTAACTGGGGCAATTAATCTTATCTTTTCTTTATTTTATGCTCCTCAATATTTTGAGTTTTTGAAGTAAAAAGAGAACATGATAGTACATTGATTACCTTGACCCCAAATTCAGCAAAAAGTAAGCTTAAAAGACTGTGTGCCTAATTGCATTGGTGCATTGTTAGGTCTTAAAACAACCCAGTAGAGTAAGTATGTGATATAAACATAAAGAAACGCCAAATTGAAAGGGGTGTTAATCTCTAGCAAAAGTCTCGGTGAGGATGGTAGAAATGTAATAACCAGTCATACTCAAGCCTTATATTTGTTGATCACCCAAAAAACAAATAAAGCAAATAACAAGCGTTAAGATTCTGGACACTGTGAGTCTTTATGCGGCTTAACCATCTGGGTATTCATAAGCATGAATATTTCACTCGCCTTCTAGAGCAAACCCAAAGTCATTAAACTTGATCACCGCTGTACTTCGTACAATTTAAATTACTGACTTGATCAAAATCCGCTGTTAGTCATACAATTGTTCCTCCCTTGCGTGCGTCTTAATACCATTAAGAAACGGACCCCAGGGGATACAATGTATGTAAGCCGACAGATAGACTCGTGCATACTCACTCACAGTAAAGGAAACTTGATGCATTGCTCAAAATTTCTACAATTGGTATCAAAATTTTGATCAACAATATAATGGTTTGAGTCAAGTTGGGGTGATTTGGCAAAAATCAAATTAAGCTTGAACCGTGATTAGAGGCTGATAGTTTCTGATATTCTGTGCTTTAATTGAACTATTTAATCATATCACAAAAATACTTGAATGTGTGTTATTAGATTTATGTGGACAACAATACCAATGACCGACTTATCGCCAGTCATAATATCGCTGAAATATAAAACTGTGATGGAAGGGCAATTTGGTCAATATGATTCTCTACTTAAACTCATCAAAAATACAAAAATATGTACTGTTTTTGATAAAATCATTTAAAAATACAAAAAGATTGTCTATTTTCTTTTGTAAATACATTCTTTAATTTCGTACAAAATACCAAAAATATTTTCGTCTTCTTTGTACAAAATACTTAAATAATTTTAAGTTATGTTTCGTAAATCTGAAATATTCTTAACGTATTTGGTTGTCGGGATAAAAGGGTTTCTCGATAACCTAATTTATTTATTTAATTCTTTAATTAATTCGTAATTTATTCATTTAATTATTTAATTTAAAAATTAAATAAAAGAGTTTATTTCGTTAAAATCCAATTCGTTATTTATGGATAACGAACTAGGTGATTCATAGCGAACTAGCTTCTGGTTCGCTAACCTAATTCTCTTCCGCACTCTGTAACGAATCATCCCTTCGTTATACATATTTAACGAATCATGACACGAATCATGTCTTGATTCGCTACCTTTAATTTAACGAATCATGACACGAATCATGTCTTGATTCGCTACCTTTAATTTAACGAATCACGTAGCGATTCGCCAACATAAAGTAACGAATGAGTTAGCGAATGGGCTTATTCGTTAACTTTAAATTACACGAATCGTCTAATTCGTACAAGTGTACCTAGGGTTTTGTGCACTGTTATATAAGACAAGAAAACGAACAGTCTTCGACTGTTCGCCTTCTTTCTTCATTTTTAAGAAACCTGTTCAAATTCTCTCTGAAATTTCGACTTTCTTGTTCGAATAATTCAAGGACATATTTGAGTTTCTAAGGTATAGCTGATTATGGCGATATCATTTTCGTAAAAAATGGCTATGTGTTGATAGTTAAATTATGAAATTATAGGGGTTTAAGGGTTTCTGGTATTTTAAAACCCATTTGTGTGTAATTTATGTTAATCACTGTATGATTTTGATGTCATTGTGATCGGAATCATATTCCGATACCCTTGGTGGGCTTCAATCATGAATTGATTGTTGTTTGCCGGGTTAATTATTGTTTGATGACATTGGTGTTTACTGTGGGTTCGTCTAACCTATGCATTTAGAGATTTTGTGTCTTAATCTCATTCGTCTTCGATTACGAATGTAATTTCGAGTACAACGAGCTCATTAGTGTGATGATTATTCGATAGTTATGGCCTAATTGTTTCTGGGTTCATCTTGTTGACTATCTATGTTCATCTTAATTTTGACCTTGACTTGGTGAAGTCAAAGAACAAGTCTTAATTATGACCATTCGTTAGTCTTAGCGAATTGGAACTGTTTCGTGTCCAATTCGTTAAGATTTTACACGAACTAGCTTAGCAAATAAGATGTTACACGAATCAGATTTTGATTCGCTTAAAATATAACGAACTAGTGTGTAGTTCGTCAAAATTAAATTGTGATTCGCTATGTTCAGTTCGTTAAGATATTTACTTGATAGCGAATCGCCTGATTCGTTATCTCATTGTAACGAATCAGTGTGATTCTTAACGAATGATATTTATTTATGTAAAAAAAAAACAATAATAAAATAAAAAATCACACATATCCTTTAATTTAATTTAATATTCATTTAATTTAATTAAAGGATGTAAATCGTTTAATACGCGTAACTAGATTAATTACACATATCTCATATTCGTTTTTATTTATATAGTAAAACAGGGCTGATCAAGAACAACAAAATCAACCGCCACAGGAACAACCTCCACAAGGACAACTACAACAACAAGATCAACATGCTGAAGTGATCTTATTGCCATTCGATAAGAAGCACAACATTTGTGCTTATGTTGAGCAAGATGTGATTGATTTGAGATCGTTTGGAGCTATGTTGACTTTCTTACGACGTTCGAAGATACATTATGCAATCACTGCTAAACCTAAGGTGTATCTTAGTATAATCAGGCAGTTTTGGAACACGGCAGAATTTGTTGAGGAAAATAATTGGGTTCGAGCTACAATTAATCAGATCTCTATTCGATTGATGTTGAGGTCATTCGTCGGGTACTTCAATTTAACGATAATGATGATTACCCAAGTGAATTTGACAAGACATTGGTTAGGGGTTTATTCACACGCTTAAATTATGGGGGTGATATTCGTAAGTCTATGTTAAACAAGAACGGGTTGTGTCCACCATACAAGTATCTGTTGCATGTTTTACTTCATTGTATGAGTGGACATCGCGGTGGTTTTGATGAGTGTAGACTAAGTTTGCAATCGGCTTTTGTTGCTCTAATCCTGAACAAGCCCTGCAACTATTCAGAGCTCATCTTTGATCATCTGAAAGAGCAAGTTCAGCAAACTCTACCGTCAAAGAAGTTCTTGATGTATCCTCGATTTCTACAGCTAATTATTAAGGATTTGATACCGAATTTGTTGATTGATCGATCGTTGGTGAACGATGTTCTTGATATGGAACATATGAAAGCTGAAACGGTGCATCGTATGTTAATCTATAAAAAATACAAGCCACAGGATAAACGGATGATTGGTCATATAATCAATCCGGATTACGTATGTCCTCCTAATGAGCGCTGGATCCATGATGATTCGGATTCCGAGCGTGAAGGGGGAGAAGGTGGGAACGATGATGGTGACAATGATGATAATGATGGTGATGGTGGAGCTGGTGAACGAGATCTTAAAGAACAACAAGATGCAGTCGATGCTGCTCTAGCTGCCACCATGAAAGCTCAGCTAGAAAGAAAACGAAAAGGGAAAGCTGTAGCTACTGGTGAATCATCAAAGAAGCCCCGTGTGTCTGCTGGGGCTAGGGTAATTATTGGAACTCCACCACCACATCAATCAACTACTCAAAGCTCGGCGGTTCCGCTAACTACTAGCACTCCGATGCTTACCTTGACGACGACGATGGTGTCACATGAGAGGCTCGGTCTTATTCCTCCAATGGCATTGACCGAGATACCGAGGCCTCCTGCTGTGTTCTCGACAGTATCTTCCACCACATCAATGAGACCTCCTCCTCTTCCAACAACTACTCTTCCTCCACCTCCAACTAGTGATGTATCTTTTATGAGGATTACTCGACCTCAAGGACCTGTTCAACCTGTTCATCCATCTGTATACAATTTGCCACCAGGTCGTCAAACTGAAATGCTGCAAAATCTGCTACATCTATATGAAAATCAAATGGCAGCTGACCGACAAACTCAAGAACGACTCATGGAGAACCAACGACGAATGATGAGTTATATTTCTTTCTGTCAGAAGGAGACTAAATCGTTACGTACGATTGTTGAGTCTCAGGGGGTGAAATTAAAAGAACAAGAAGAGTTGATTTTACAATTAACTTGTAAAGAAGATGACCTCAAGAAACTCAAAAATGACGATGATGATCCTGACGAAGCTGATGTAGGAGGTGAGCCTAAACAATCGCATGGTTCATCCTCTGGTGCATGTGTTAGTGGCGGTGATGATTCGAACAAGCAGATAATTATTTATCAAGATCCAACAGCTGCCAAGCCAATTGAAATGATTGAGGCTAACACGGTGATATTTATTGATGAATCAGGGGTGGTTAGAAGTGTGGTGAACAGAGATGAGATAGAGGTCGGTGAGTTTACTGTTAGATCTTTAACACGGGAGCATATTTCGATTCTACTTGGGCTGAATGACGATCAGTTGACTGCTTTAGAGACTGAGCCCGATGTCGAAGTGATCAATGAGGAAGAAATGAAAGTTGATCCGTTATTTATGGATACGGATTTTATTTATGAGAACGAGGAGATTGAGATGGAGGATGTGACAGCTGAAGAGTACCCGGACCTGTATCAACACGCAAACGTTGATCAAGGTGCTCCGATATTTCATGAAGATGTAATTAAAGAGACTGAGGATGAACTAGAAAAGGTTGTGCAGCGAACAGTTCCTTCACTCAAAGAAGTTACTGATGATGACATAGAAAGATGGTTCAAACGTCAGAAAGTAGGGAAGATTATCAGTGCTTATCGGTATGTAGATCAAGAAAGAAAAGATACCACTGCTGCTTGGATTGAGGCGAATCAGATGACTACCTTCAAGACTGTTTCTATGGTACATGGTGATATTGTCCCCTGGCCCTATGATTCAGACCTTAAAGTATGTATAGTCAAGTGGAAAAAGGGTGTCCAGTATTACGAAAGGATAATGGATGCTTTGACTCTACCGCGTTGGGATGTGCGTACAGACGTTCATTTATCAATCGTGGGAATCACCGAACGGCTGAGTGGTTTCATCAACACTTACTGTTCGAGGTCAATCATGGCTTCAAATTCTTCAAGCCCCAGGTCCCAAGACGTAAGCGCATTGACGAGATTGATCCAAGGACCGGCTGGAAGAAACTTTTCTTGAAAGTGAAGCCGCTAAAGACAATGAAAAAGGTTCATGTGAAGACAATGCCTCAAGATATTTATCTGTCTTTCAACCGTTGGTACTATGACAATCGTACTGGCGAGGCCGTTATTGTTCGTGGTCGAGGAATGCAGACTGAGCTCATCAAGATAATCGACCCGATGTGGTTGGTTAATTTATCAGAGACAGACAACGACGTGCTATACAGGAAGCAGATTTTGTTTGAACGCCAAGAAGATTACGACCTGGCTATGCAATTCCAATGAGTCGTTCGTGTGTGTCATGAACATGGAATTCATAGTTACAGAGACTGGCAGTCCAAGCACTTCAAATAAGTTAAAGACAAAGAGCTCAAGAAGAGGGGGTGTCTGTTAGTGCACGGTTTTGCGTATGGAGTCTTTGTATTTATCGTTAATGTTTATTTATCAATTAATGTAATATTTAATGTTTATATTTAACTAGTTCGTTAAGGTTAAGTCTAGTTCGCTAGGAATGTTAGCGAACTAAGACTAGTTCGTTAAGTTAAGTCTAGTTTGCTAGGAATGTTAGCGAACTAAGACAGTATAATGTATTCCCTCCTGATTCGTTAGGGGATGTTAACGAATCAGGAGGCGGTTCGTTATGATAAATTATGTAACGAAGGGGAAGCTGGTTCGCTAGGGGATGTTAGCGAACCAGGTCGCCTTCTATATATTGTGAACTACTGTTCACTTTAATTAAAAGTTTTTGAGAGAAAGTTTTGAAAGGCTTTGCTGTCCAGATCTCTCTCAAGCTTCACCTAACATTATACAAGCACCATTGACAACTTATTGATAATGTATACACATATATACAACACTGAATCGATGTTAATTATAAGCTAGATCCTTACTCTTATTAATCTTATATACACAGATCTGAGATCTGTTTATTGTTATTGATTGGTGATACGGGAACCAACAATGTCAAAACTATTTTATAAAATTTCAATTTGTTACTCTAAATTTATAACATTGAACTCGACATCTGAAAAAACCCCATCCTCGGTTCAGTAATAACAACAATCTACATCTATAACCAACCCATGCAACAAATCGTTACTAAACTAAAAGAGCAAACTGAAAGAACCACCTGTTCCAACCCCGTTTAGCCCGACACCCAGCTGATGTAACTACTTGATGCAAATAATCAATTGAAAAAACAGACATAATCACGTAACTGATATCACTTAAACACAAACTCGAAGTAGCTGATGATGAATAGGATAATTTTGTTCTTTGACGGTTAAGATGGTGGCTGAGGTTTACGGTGGTGGTGTGGTGTGATGACGATGGTGATAGAGAGAGGAGACAGAGATAGAATTGGAGAGATATATAGAGAGATCTTTGTCTTATTAGTTACCAAAACCCCTTAATTCCGATCCACCATGCATCTTCCTCACACTTGATCTCTGCTCTATGTTGCACACTCGAGGCATGCAATTAGTAAAACATGACTCATATTACATAAAACATACACTTACAATATTGGTTACCTCCCAGTTAGCGCTGAATTGAATGTCTACCATTAGTATAGGAAATGTGACAAGTGCTGAGAGTTAATCCAAACTAGTCATTTGGTCTTTATATGTGGATCATTCGTTAAAACATGAAAGCTTGGGATGGTGAATGGCATGTGGTTAGCGAATGGATGCATGGCAACGAATTAGAAATCAATATAGCGAATGAGCATGTCAGTTTAAGTTTAACGAATCAGAATGCATATGGGTAACGAATGAGATGGCTGGGGTAACAAATGTGCATGTCAGCAGGAGAAGAGAAGGTTCTTATTTCTCCAAAGTTTCTTTTGGTGTTTTGTTGAAGATAAGAGATGTGCAAGAGATTGATTTATTCTCTCATTGGTGATACCTCTTACTCGTTTTCTTTTGTAGTTTGATTCCATATACTTGATGTTAGTTTGTGCCAAGTATATGATTTTTGTGTATGATTCTTGTTGTTGCATTATGTCAGTAGTTCAGTATCTAGTGTCTGTAATTGTGTTAGTTTGTTTTGTTTTGATTTGTATAGGTTGTCTCACAAGTTCTCCTAATATAAGCGAACTTGTGGACAAGCGAAGTTATAGACAACTTCGCCTAGTCTGTTAGGCGAAGTTGTCGATAACTATATATGCCTTAGCTACGGCTTTTGTTAAACAAGTATTCAGAACGTGTAATTGTGATTTGCATATCACGTGTTAAAGGAGTTGCAATACAACGTGTCTTTTGAGTATTGTAACGTGTATTTGTGCTTGGTTTTAACGTATATCGCATCGAACACTCGTATCGTCTTACATAGGGATTCCGCACCTACGTAGTACGAGATACTTTCGTGTAGATCCAGCTAGGAACCTACAATTCTAGTTTTATCTAGAGAAGACTTTGTATTTATATTACTGGTGAGAGTGGATTTGAAGCGGTTCTAGTAGTCTCGTGGTTTTTACTCTCGCCTTGAGAGGTTGATTTAGTGTGTCCTATTTACTTTTAAATTACCCTATTTGTTTGCATCCTCATTGGTTCATTCGGGTCGGGAAAAAGTTTAGCCAAACGAAGATTAATTCTGCAATTTTTGTTTACCAGTCGTGGCTAGGAGGTCTTTTTTCCCAGTAGAGTGGTATCAGAGCTTCGGCTCTTATTCTTGGGTTAATGCTTGTTTGAACGATGGAAGCTAATACAAGTAGGTTGCTGAATTTGAATGGTTCTAATTATCATGTTTGGAATGGCAAGATGGAAGACCTTTTTATGTGAATGATTATTATTTGTCTGTTTATAGTACCGATAAACCTTAAGATAAAACTGTTGAATAGTGGAATATTTTGCATAGAAAGGTTTGTGGGTATATTCAGCAATGGGTTGATGATAATGTTTTGAACCATATTAGCGGGGAGAGTTATGCTCGTACTCTATGGGCCAAGCTTGAAGAGTTGTATGCTCGGAAGACCGGGAACAATAAGTTGTTCTTGATTAAACAGTTGATAAACATGAAATACCGTGATGGAACTCATGTTACTGATTATTTGAATGTTTTCAGGGTGTTATTAACTAGCTTGCAGGTAAGGGTATTAAGTTTGAAGATGAGATACAATGTTTATGGCATCTTGGTACTTTACCGGATTCTTGGGAGACTTTTAGGAAATCATTGTCCAACTCTGCAACAAACAGTATTATCACTATGGAATTGGCTAAATGAAGTATTATAAACGAAGAGATGAGAAGAAAGTCACAAGGTTCCTATTCACAGTCAGATGCCTTAGTTACCAAAAGAGGGGAGAAGTCATAGCAGAGGTCCGAGTAAAAGGGCAAAGGACGGCAGTAAGTCTAGAGGGAAGTTTGAAGATTTTGAGTGTCATCATTATGGTAGAAAAGAGCACAGAATAGAATATTGCAGACAATAGAAAAAGGAGAAAAAGAAGGCTAATTACAACAATAAAAAGAACAACCACAAGAAAGACAACTGTGATGAAGGTACTTCTGTAACTAACACTGCCACCGAAGAGTTTCATATTTGTTGTGATTATGATAGGGTGAACATTGTCGTGCTGATTCGAGTGGGGTTGTTGACATTGGTGCTACTTTTCATGTGACATCACAAAGGGAATTATTTTCGTCTTATACCCCTGGTGATTCTGGGAATGTCAAGATGGGTAATAATGTGCTATCAAAGATCGTTGGTGTTGGGGACATTTCCTTGAAGTTTGATACTGGGATGGATTTGGTTTTACACAATGTATAACATGTTCCGGATATTATACTTAATTTGATCTCCGCAGGCACATTAGATGATGATGGTTTCCACAGTACCTTTGGTGGTGGAATTTGAAAACTCACTCGTGGTTTGTTGATCATGAAAAGAGGTTAAAGAACTTCAAAGTTGTACATGGAACAACAAAAGATTTTCAAAGACTCGGTTAATTCATTAATGAATTCTGATGTGACCGATATGTGATATAAGAGACATGCTCACATGAGTGAAAAGAGAATGTCTATTTTATTTAAGAAAGATGTCTTGTCTAGTGTGAAATATGTTCATTTGAAGAAGTGTTCTCATTATATGAATGGTAAGCAAAAGAGAGTTACTTTTCATAGTCATCTGCCTTATAGAAAAGAAAGTATACTTGACTTGGTGCATTCAGACGTATGTGGTCCTATGAAAACTAGAACACTTGGGGGCTTCTTATATTTTGTCACGTTTATAGATGATCATTCGAGGAAGGTATGGGTTTATACTTTAAAGTCTAAAGATCAAGTATTTAATGTGTTTAAGCAGCTTCATGCTCTAGTTGAGAGAAAGACTGGGAAGAAGCTCTAGTGTATTCTTACAGACAACGGAGGTGAATATATTGCTCCTTTCCGTGCTTACGGTAGAGAGAAAGGTATTAGACACCAAAGGCCACCTCCAAAGACACCATAGTTGAATAGTTTAGCAGAAGGGATGAACAGAACTGTCACACCCCGTTAAGCGAATTGCGGAAGCGTAAAACGGAAATGTAACAGATACAACTGGTATCAAATACATTGTTCATAAAGAAAAATTACTAACTAATTTACAATATATTATTTCGTTCTAACATCTTTTACAAACTAGGTGATACAATCAAACCGGTTCTTCAATTACTTTACTTCTAACTCAAATGCCCATGACAGCAATCACCAATCAGACACGTAACGCACAAATAATTACTTCTCATATCTGATTACCTGAAAAGCATGTTAAAATAGGTCAACTACGAATAGTTGGTGAGTTTCATAAGTTTAACGAAATCAGTTCTGCGTATCACACAGTCATAGTTTGTATGTACGTGCGTATGTAAAAATATGTATTTACGTTTGTATAAATATATACAGCCATATCCTTGTGTGTGCATATGCACACAGGTAAGTTTATAATATAAATTCGAAATTTCGGTAAAATCGTGATTGTTTGTTCGTACTACCTGTTTCCAATTTCCGTGTTTAATCTACCACTGTGGCCCCCCTTCCGCCCACAACGGTTCTGTGTTAACATCAACCACTGAGATCCCCCTTTCCACTCACGATGATTCCACGTAACTCAAACATTATATAGTATACACGCAATTAATTAATATATTCTACACATAGTATTTCCTACGGCTAATCACGTAGCATGTATATAGACACATATACACATTTAGTATTTATCACGTATCACCAAATACTGTGGCTCCCCATCCGCCCTCAATACACATAATCACATTATTTTCTTATCATTCATGTCATAATCAAGTTAGTTCGTTTAATAAGTTGCAGCAGAACTTGGCTCATAGGCCATACTCAACTTTTGTTTATAAGTTGTAGCAGAACTTGGCTCATAAGCCATTCTCAACTTTAGTTTATAAGTTGCAGCAGAACTTGGCTCATAAGCCATACTCAACTTTTGTTTATAAGTTGCAGCAGAACTTGGCTCATAAGCCATACTCAACTTTTGTTTATAAGTTGCAGCAGAACTTGGCTCATAAGCCATACTCAACTTTAGTTTATAAGTTGCAGCAGAACTTGGCTCATAAGCCATACTCAACTTTAGTTTGTTACTATTGTGGCCCCCTTTCCGCCCACAATAGCCCCATAATCATCACAGACCACGTTATCTCCAAAATTAGTTATGTTTAACATTACATAACATGTTTGTATAAACCTGCTGTCACGTGTAATTTCATTATGTCTTGCAAATTCGTATTATCTCCACTTAATATATCAATCAACGATAATAATCATCTTTCATCAGCACGTAGTCAATCATTATGTTTGTAGGGACTTTTCATATATAATTGTTCAAATATTTTATGTCCCGAATCGTTTTCAGATTGATAACGTGAATAAACATGCTTCCCACCCCAAAAGTCAGTAAAACAGTTTAGAAAGTGGGGGTCGTAAAACTCACCTTATCGTAGTTCGCACAGAAATTACGTATCAATAAGTCAGATGCCTTGTTTATAGCCTGATTCCTATAAACGGTATTGTATCGTTAATACTAGTACAGTGTTCAAGCTAAGTCGGGCTGTATAGATAATCTGGGTATAGCTGTTAGGCCCAGAACATGACCATAGTCTTAGATTGTGACGTTGTATACTATGAAATGTTTAAAACTGGATTTGGCTCAGTTTCACCGTTTTCCGAGCCTAGCTCAATTGATCGTTTATACGTTTCGGGATTAGGTAAGATCACATAAACTTAAGTAAATATATTGATTGATAAAATGATTTGATTTATGAAAGAATTTTAAGGTTTCGGTGTCTGGTTTGATCGCAGGTTTCGTTTCCGTTTTCACACGGGTTTGATTATACAAAACGCGCACAATCCACCCGATTTGTCCGGAATTTTTGTAAAAAGTTCGTTTTTATTAATATCATTCAAAAATATGATATTTGACCACTTTTGACATTTTGACATACCAGTCAGTCCGTTAAACACAAAACTGCCGGTTTCGTTAAAACAATTATAATTTAAATCTTTGATTAATCATAACTAAATATGTATTTATATATAAATTGTGTAAATTTTTGTAAAAATACATTAAGACATGGAGAATTTTATAAAAATATTTCCAGAAATTTTATGATTAATTATTTATTTATAAAAATTCATTTAATAGGTTATAATCGTGTGATAAATGGCCCGTTTATATCAAACGACCTCCGAAAAATCCAATAATTTTTACCAATGGCCTTAATGTTATTACATAGTTCCTACAAAATTTCCAGAACCTAAATCTTTTGACAAAATGCCTTTTTGTGTGTTTTTCGGCTGTTAAAATTCGGTTTAACCATGATTGCATAAACCATACTTAGGCATTTCCAATGATTCCCAAACTTTACCAGTGATCTTACCATCCCATATTAAACTCCAAAACCAAGTTTCAGAATTTTTCAACATGTTTAGCTATTTTTCCCAAATAAACGCTCATAAACGGAAATAAATTCACCAAATATTCTCCGTTTATCGAAAAATTACCAAATTTGAACAGGGACTCATTTATATGATCCCTAATGTCCCTGCAAGTTTTAACAAGCTAACAACAAGCACGTCACAACCTAATACTAAACAGCCCCTAAACGAGTGTTACGGGTTTACATTGTCGGTTTTCGATGAATTTTGCTAGTTTAAACGACTTTCCGGGTCTCGGGTTGCAAACTCAGTATATCTACATATCATATAACATCAAACCAAGCATAAATCATCCATGTAACAGCCTTGATAATTAGGGTTTCGGTTTTGGGTTCAAACCGAACTTTCTAACCGTAAAAACGTTGTATTCATGTTCTAATCCGCGTTTTTGACCAAAAAAAGTATATGTTCCTGGTTTGTAAACATGTTTAACATCAAAACATAGTTTTACTTGATTTTTAGGGTTTTTGGATGGTTAAACATGTTTAATACTAACTAAAACATGTTTATATGTTAATTATATGAATCAAACTTGGTTAAATTTTCATAAAACTTGATCTTACCTTAGTGTTTTGAAGGAGTTTCTGGAAAATTAGATTGCAGCTGCTTTGGAGATGATGTGGTTTGAAAATAATATGTTTAGGAGGCTTACACAAGAAGTTATACAAAAAAAAAGGTGGGGTACCTTTCTTTGCGGCCGGAAGAGTGTATGGGCCCAATTTGGGCCCATTTTGACCCAATAATCTAATTCTAATGGCCCAAACATGAAAAGCCCAGTCCAAATTTAGTTCGGGTTCGGTTTTTTCGCAAGAAAATTAATTCGGGTGTGAGAAATAGCGCAAAAACGAGTGTTTTTCAGCTTATTTTTGTAAAATAAGAAAAACGTACTGACTCATTGTAAAATTCCAAAATATTTTCATGGATTGCTTAGAACATGTCATATAAGTGTTTTATAAATCTTTTTCGGCTTAACGGATGCTACAATGCTTGTTTTGATATTAACGATTGCGCTTAAGCTTATAGCGTATCAATAAACGAAACCTTTTTCGTTTAAAGAGTTTTAAACGTACTAGGGCCTAAATACCAATATGTTAGCCTCTATAACATATATATAACTCGTATATGACCCCTCAGTATGTATACGGGTCATAATTAGTATCGGTCGGTTACTCGTTTAAGCACTACGAATTAACCGATTTATCTTTTACTTGTTACGTAATGAATATAGTGTACCTCGTTTTGTCATGAATGTCACAAGAACTTTGGTCAAAAGGTTTAAGGGTTTGCTCTCACATGAAGGTTGCCTAATTCCTTTTGGGTGACGCTTTAAATACAGCGCTACATGTTATTAATCTTCCTCCTTGTATTCCTTTGCATAATGATTTTCCAAACAGGGTTTGGAGTGGCAAAGATGTTTCGTATCGTCATTTATGGGTCTCTGGATGCAAAGCATTTGTGCTTATTCCCAAAGATGAAAGATCAAAGCTTGATGTGAAGTCTAGACGGTGTATACCTTGGTTATGGGCAATATGAGTTTGGATACAGGCTATATGATCCGGTTTTAAAGAAGCTTGTAAGAAGTTGTGATGTTGTGTTTGTGGAAAACAAGAGTTTGAAATATATTGAGAAGACATAGGTAGTTCCTCAGTATACTGATGATATCATTGATTTGGATCATATTCCTACTCAGCATTCTGAGCCACATCGCAAAGATGGTATTCAAATTGACGAACAACATGGTACCGATCATGTTGATTTTCTATAGTAGGTAAAGTTGGATGAGGATATTCATCCCGAGTTACTAGTGGATATGCCTGCATTTGTCCCACTCAGGCAGTCTATGAGAGACTGTCAACCTTCTATAGAAAATCAACATTATCGGTACCATGTTGGATGAGGATATTCATCCCGAGTTACTCGTTATTCGACTAGTGAGTGCGTCTTATTCACTGATAGGGGAGAACCCAACTATTACAATGACGCCATGGAAGATAAGCATAAGAAAGAGTGGGTTGAAGCCATGCAAGATGATTGAATTCCTTGTATGAGAACAATAGCTTTGAGTTGGTGAAATTTCCTAAGGGCAAAAGAGCTTTGAAGAACCAGTGGGACTACAAATTGAAGTCTGAAGAACATACCTCACGGCCTAGGTACAAGGAAAGATTGGTGGTCAAGGGGTTCAGTCAAAGAAAAGGTATTAAGAATGATGAGATTTTTTCTCCAATTGTGAAGATGAGTTTCATCAGGGTGATCCTTTGTTTAGCTGCTAGTCTTGATTTTGAAATTGAGCAAATGGATGTCAAGACAACATTCTTTCATGGTGATATGGAAAAAGAAATCTATACGGAGCAACCCGAATGTTTTCAGGTTAAAGGTAAAGAAGATTATGTTTGTAAATTCCAGAAAAGTCTTTATGGGTTGAATCAAGCACCGAGACAGTGGTACAAGAAATTTGAGTCAGTTATGGGGAAGCAAGGCTACCGAAAACTGCGTCTGATCACTGTGTTTTCTTTAAGAGGTTTAGTGATGATGATTTCATCATATTATTTTATGTTGATGATATGTTGATTGTTGGCAAGAATGTAGAAAGAATTGCCCAGCTGAAGAAAGAGTTAAGCAAGTTGTTTTCTATGAAAGACTTGGGGCCAGCTAAGAATATTCTTGGTATTCGGATTACTAAAGATAGTGCTTCAATGAAGTTACACATGTCACAAGAGCAATACATTGAAAAGGTTCTTAGCAGATTCAAGATGTCGAAAGTTAATGTGGTTAGTACGCCTCTTACTCCCAACTTTAAGTAAACTGAAAAAGATTGCCCTACTTCTGAAAAAGAGATTGAAGATATGGATGGTGTTCCATATGAATCAGCGATTGGAAACTTGATGTATGCAATGGTATGTACACGGCCTGATATTGCCCATGCAGTTGGTGTTGTTAGTAGGTTCTTGTCAAATCCGGGTAAGAAGCATTGGAAAGCAGTTAAGTGGATACTTAGATATTTGCGAGGTATTTCCAAATTGAGTATAACATTTGGAAATGGGGAGCCGATGCTTGTTGGTTACACGGATTCTGATATGGTAGGAAATACACACAACATGAAATCCACTTCTGGATATTTGATGTTATTTGAAAGGGGGCTGTGGCATGGCAGTCAAGACTACAAAAGTGTGTTGCTTTGTCTACTACCGAGGCAAAGTATATGGAAGGAACAAAAGCATGCAAATAATTATTGTGGTTGAAAAGATTTATGCAAGAGCTTGGCTTTATGCAACAGCTCTAGGTGGTTCTTTGTGATAATCAAAGTGATATTCACCTTGCTAAGAACTCTATGTATCATAATAGAACAAACATATTGATGTGAGGTATCACTAGATTAGAGATGCTATTGAAGACAAGTTGTTTGAACTTCACAAAGTTCACACCGATGTTAATTGTTCTGATATGTTGACCAAAGCTTTGGCAAGGGAAAATCTAAAGATTTGCTGCTCGCTCGTCGGGGTAGTAAGTTCTTTCTCATAGACAATAGGGGGAGATTATTTGGGGTATTTTTTGCCCATGAGAAATCCCAATAAATATTATTTTATATGGGTGTTATTATTATTAAGTAATAATAAAAGAAAAAAAAAGAAATATATGTTTCAATTCTTTCGGATGATAAACCACAACAAACACAAATCATATTTGTGGTTTTGTTTTGGGCCCACTAGTCCCAACAAACAAAAGTTAAAAAGGGCTTTATGTTTTTTTCTCGGACGAGAAGGAAAGACCAAAGATATATAGGTTTAATATTTTCTTTGGTGATGCATATGTTTTTGGCAGACTACACACATACGAAAAAGGGTTACGAACAAGATTTGGAGTTTTCTTTTAATTCCTCTTCTGTCGACACAACAAGAGAAGAGAAGGTTTTTATTTCTCCAAAGTTTCTTGTGGTGTTTTGTTGAAGATAAGATACGTGCCAGAGATTATTTTATTCTCTCGTTGGTTATACCTCTTACTCGCATTCTTTTGTAGTTTGATTCCATATACTTGATGTTAGTTTGTGCAAAGCATATGACGTTTTGTGTATGCCTCTAGTTATCTAGGGAAGACTTTGTATTACTATTATTGGTGATAGTGGATTTGAAGAGACTCTAGAAGTCCTGTGGTTTTTACTCCCGCCTTGAGAGTTGCCACGCTAAAATTATTGTGCCCTATTTACTTTTAAATTACCCTATTTGTTTGCATCCTCCTTGGTTCATTCGGGTCCGGAAAAATTTTAGCCAAACGAAGATTAATTCCGCAATTTTTGTTTACCATTCGTGGCTAGGTGGTCGTTTAACAACAAATTACCCTATTTACTTTTAAATTACCCTATTTGTTTGCAATTTTTGTGTATGTGATAATCAAATCCGTTTGTCAACAATGAAAATGATTATGTCGTTGGATGATGACGACATTTACACCATTGTTGTGAGTTCGTTATAATCAGATTTCTGACATTAGGTACACCATAACCGGTTATACGTACAAGTTGATCTTGAATTCGACTTGTATTTTCTATGTAATCTGATGGGGTTTCATCAAAACAAGCTGTTACGGCTAAATCAAACTTTTCCGAAGTCATACTCAATTTCTGGCCAGCCGTAAAAAATATTTTCGATTACTATGTTTCGTTTGACTTCAAATATGGTGTTCGAGTTCATGTATGTGATCACATAATCAAATCCTGTGTTCCGTTCAGCTTTTACAGTTCAGATTTAAGATCCTACTCTTTGTTTTTTATTCGGTGTTCTGTTTGTGCATACATTTCAAATTTTTGGTGTTCGGATGAGACTTTTATGTTAAACGGAACAAAAAGTGAAGATTTTAAACGAGTATTTTGGTGATCTTTGCTCGGGATAAAAGTTCCGGTCAAGTTCTTGTTTTGACATCAAACGGGTCCAAAGGAAAGAGAATGGTTGTTTGATTATATTTGTTGTCAAACGGGTCAAGGAAAGAATACAGACATTTTAGTGAATTTGCAAACAGGCCAAAACACGTAAAATTTACTGCTTTTGCTGCTGCCCGCTGATAAACGAGTCGTTAAACTTGTTGTTTTAGTGCCGAAATTTGTTAAAATGGACTGTTTTTATGCTGAAATGAGCTAAATTTGCTGATAAATGTGTTGTTTTTGAGTTAAAAGTTGCTGAAACGAGTTGTCTTCGTGCTGAGAGTTGCTGAAACTTGATGTTAAAAGTGCTGAAAATGCGCCAAAGGTGCCGAAACGAGTTGTTTAACATGCTGAACTGCTGTTAAGGCACTGAGTTGGCTGAATTTGTTGTTAACGAGCTGCAGTTTTTTGTTAACGTGCTGATTTTCAAGTTCGATTCTTATTTAAAGTTTGTTGGTTGCTTATCTCTGACAAGTTAAACCTTGTACACTTCAAGATGACAAACTATAATGCATTTGCGTATCAAAATGTTGGTTCTCATGCGAAGACTCCAATGACAAACTATAGATCTCATTTAGGGGTAATTGATCCAGCTTGTTTAACAATTTTGCACAAGACATATGTGGGACTAGTTGTTGATGCACCTAACAATAGTGATATTATCAAAGCTCATGAAGCTATGTATGTTCTTGAGAAGAAAGCTTACGATCTTGAAGTAAAGGCATATTCTATTTTGACAAGTGCATTACCTGAACATATCTTTTATTAATTTTAACCATATCGAAGTTGCTGCATCACGGTTTGCATCTCTACAATTAGGGGTGTTCATCGGGTTTTTGGTTTTTCTGGTCGGGTTCTTCAGGTTTCAAAGTTTTAAATCTTAACCCGAAACCCAATCCAAATCTCTCATGTATTTTTCGGGTTCGGTTTTTTTCGGGTTGGGTTAATCGGTGTTCGAGTATCCTAATAAACAAAACAAATTAAAAAAATTCAATGCTAAAATAAAACAACATATTAGTCTTTGCTAGTGACACAAATAATCAAATAATAAGCCAACATAACTTGATAGAACAATTGAAAAGAAGAATAAAAGTAATTAACTAACTCGAACCATAATCTTTTTCAATTGGACATGATTTGGTTGTTCGATTACGGTTTCTATTAG
The DNA here is from genome assembly GCF_021521415.1 of Bidens hawaiensis. Classification (NCBI taxonomy): domain Eukaryota; kingdom Viridiplantae; phylum Streptophyta; class Magnoliopsida; order Asterales; family Asteraceae; genus Bidens; species Bidens hawaiensis. The sequence continues at coordinate 407,974 of NW_027492603.1, forward strand.
TAATAAACGGAAAAAATAAATTAACAATAAACAATCAATCCATAAACTTATAAATGAAACCCGAAAACCAACCCAAATTACTTCGGTTCGGGTTCGGGTTTGGCTTAGTCTTTTCTCGGGTTCGGGTTAGTTCGGGTTTTTTCGGGATGGGTTTCGGATAAAATGTGATAGCCCTATCTACAATTAAGAAGTCTTAGCAATACTCAAGAAGGCAAAAGTCTATGTTGAAGTTTTAGTTCAAGAATTTCCACATAATGCTAAACGAGACTGTTGAAGAAATGTTGACCAGTTACTGTCTTTTATTGACTTTGATGGATCAGAGTGATTTGCATGGAGATTAAATGGATAGTATTGATACTTTGAAGGTAACTCTTCCAAAGTAATACTCAACTTATGTGCTTGGGTTAACTAAAATTGGGTATTTCAAAACTTCGGATCTCAAATGTATCGATTTTGTAGAAAAAATGAGGGAGTGTGAACTAGAATGTCAAAGTTCATCTAAAGCTATGAAAGAGCCTTCCATATGTGATGAGTTAAAGGCTTTGGAACAAACAAAGCCAGAAATCAATATTCTTGATAACATGACACCTGAAGCTACGTTAGCAATCAGCAATGGCTGACGAGTTTCCTATTTCATCAGTGGAATATTTTGGTTTTGAAGTGGACGAAGGGTTGTTAATGAAACTAAAGAAAACTCATGTTGGTGATGATTGGTCTATGCTTTTTGATGATATATCCAAGACCACATCATCATTAAATGTTTTGAAAATCCAAATGCAAGGGAGATTATCATGCCTACCTAGGTAATTCTTCCTGATAATCTTTATGAATCTTATAATTCCGTGTCAACGTCAACTAAGGTATATCATATACCATCTAATTCATTTGTTTATAAAACTTGTGCTAAGATCTTAAATTCATATGTTGTTGATGAACCTCACAAAATTGAGTGTTCTCATTGTGTTGAATCCAATTCTAAGCTTGAATTGATTCGTCAACACAATGAGCATTTACTATATGATTTGCCTATCATTCGTGATAATTATCGGCAAGCGGTTTTAAAAGATTTTGAGATTAAGAACCAAAATAACTAGCTTGAAAATGAGGTAATGGACTTAAAAAATAAATTGATAAAGTTTAGAAACTCATCATTATTACTAAATGAAAACATTGAAGTTAATAGTAATCACCAAAAAGGTGGAAAAGTTGTTTTAGGGTTTCTTGAAATCCCTCTTCCTTTTCATAATGATTATACCAAACGACTAGACACGATAAATCTAAAAGAAATGGACATTAACTATCCACTGGCAGTAGAACCTCATGTGATTGTGAGTGAGGTTAAAATAAAGAAAAATGAGAAAATTCAACCAGTTGAACCAAAAAACATTGTTGATAAAAAGACAATTGTTTAACTCCAAAATATAATGTTCAATGCAATCTGGTTTTCTCTCAAATTGATGATGAAATTCTTATTGAATATGTGGTTGAACCAGTAGTGATTCACAAAAATGAAAATATACCAGTTGAAAATCATATTCTTTATGAACCAAAAATTGTTGAGAAATCAAAAACTTGTAAACCAAAATTGCTTGTTACACCAAAGACATGTGAGAAGAAAATTGTTTCAGAAAAGATAATAAAATCATTTTCAAAATAGAGTTTTGAGGGAAGAAATTGGAAGGTTTACAAGTTAAAAGGTGTTGATAAAATGTTTGTTTATGAGCTCTTTCCGACAGCTCTTGTTGAACCTGAGTGTGTTGAAAACTTTTATGATTGCGATCACTCGATTTTTTTTAATTATAATGCCTCGGTAATGCTTATTTGGGAAAGGAAAAGGATAAAATCAATACCTCAAAAGGAATCCAAACCACTTTTATTTCAACAGAACAAATTTGTCGAATCTACTAGTTCTGATGTATTAAACAATTTTGCACAGTGTTCAAATCTTGAGTTTTTCCAAAAAGAATATCATGAGAAAATTCAACCTTTGCATCTGAGTTTGTAACAGAATCATCTGCAACGCGGGTTGAATTGAAAAGTAGTTTTTATTGTAATGACAAACGACACTTCATTGTATATTGTTCTTACAGGTGAAGACTCAAATTTCCAGATGCTCCTAACAAGGTTTCGTTAACTTTTAGGCAATTTAAGACACTTAAACAAGAAGCTAAACAACAAAGAATTTATCTTAATTCATTGTTAAAATCTCCTGAAAAGTCTCATTTTATATGATTTTGGTATGTTGATACAGTAAGCCGATAATCCGTTACCAGCTTGGAAACCAAAAATCCCATCGGCTATTAGTGATCATGTTGAGGATACTGGTCGACCTAAGACTATGGTCTAGGTTCCAGTTTCTCATTAACTATAAAGTTTTTGTGCAGGGATATCCAAGAAGATCTATCAACGACATATGGATTGTTGCTAAATCAAATTTGTTTTGATAGTGGATTATCTCGGCATATTGGTTTAGTTTGATTTGTTTGATAATTGCACAAACATAAATTCATAAAATTTTTAACTGGCAAACTTGGTCACCATACAAACTTTTTTAATGAAAATTTTCTTTTTGGTGGACAAGATATTCAAAATATTTTATCCATGTTGGAAGATCGATTTTCGTTTTTCGTTTTTTGTGAAAATTTTTGTTATTGTTTATATTTTCAGTGGGAGAAAATTAGAAAAATCCAAAAATAGTGTGCTTTTGTATAAAAAATAAAAAATACAAAAATATGAAAAATATAAAATTTGAAAAATGTGATCTAATATTTATAGGAAATGATAGTACATTAACTTAGCCAACCTAACACATGGATAAACTAGACTAAAGAGTACCTTAAGATCAATTTCATGATGTATAGATAGACATGACAGATTGTATAAGTGCTAAAAAGATATAAACCTAAATGCTTGCCGAATCTAGTGGTAAAACATATTGATGCATAGTTAATATCTATTTTAAAGTACCAAAAATTTTAAAGATTGTTGTGTGTACATGGGTTCATTTTACAAAAAAAATCAGCTTAATTTTTTCTTTTATTTTGCAAAGCAAAAATTTAACTTGATTTTTTCTTTATTTTTGCTCAAGTCTTAGATCCTCTTTGCGTGTAGTACTACCGATCTAGGCCTAAGTTTTCTCCTTTATTTTCTTGGTGCTTCGTACAAGCCTTAGACCTTCTTTACATATACTATAAGCACTAACGAGTGAAATTTATGTATCGAACCGTAGATTAAGGCCCTATATAACTTCAACTTATTTTATCTTTTTCTGTTGTTAAAATAGAACCTTATCCGCGTATAGAAATGCCAATTCTTGAGGGAAAATTTTAACCTTTTGCTTTATTTTCTTTTTGTTATTTTTGCATGGGTCACAGCTAATTATGTTAATAAAGGAAATTATGTTGTTAATGCATTGTTTTGGGTCTCAGTCTTTGTTTTAAAGTATTTTGGGAATAGTTAATGTATAGGGGTAGTTTTGGTATTTTATGTAAGGACTCATTCGTTAGTGGATGTTAACGAATGAGGGTAACGTATGTAGCGTCATTTGATGTGTTGCGTGAATGTGGTAAAATATATAAAGGAAATGGAATTTTAGCTTTCGCACAAGATTGGGTTTTAAATTTATAAAAGTGATTTCTACTAAGAGTAAACACACACAAAATAGGCAAGTGTACCTATCGTATATGTAGAATAGAATTGGTAAGAACCAAGTATTGATCTGTGGACATAAATGTTTCTAATAATGAATCTTTGTTTTAGTTCAATCAGAGAGTTCTAATCATTTTAGGTTTGATTTTTTTGAACTTTTTATAAAATAGAAATACTTATATATATAATATGTAGGTGACAAGAAGAGAAATTCTAAATAAGTAATTCAATTATATGAAGGTAACCATCTAAGATCAAGAATCCACTCTATACTTCCTTGGTGATTATTAAGTAAACATGTGATAAACTTGCTCTAATAATATATGATATAATAGCCCCTCATTTTTAAGTGAGCATATTCTATGACATAAAAGAAAGTAGCATTCGTATTTTCAAGTCCACCCTTGCTTAATTTCATACTACCACGAGAATGTCAATTTAAGTAGGCAAGTAATTTGATAAAGTAGAAAGTTAGGATTGACTTCGATTTCTTAAATACCAATTCTGACAACTTCGGGTGATTATAGTTTAGTCACACAACCTCCCCTTGGTTGATTTAATTAGGTTATAATTACACATTCCATTAATATATGATTTCTTTAACTAGCATTATATACTAAGCTCATGTTTGATTTTCTCCTGATGTCGTGGCGTCTACTGACTCCTCTTTGATTGTTTCAGCGGTTTCTGCAGTCCGTTTAAGTGTTCGTCGACGAAAAAGTCGTTCCGGTTAACAAATTGAAGAAACAAGCTCAGGTCCGAATGTATAGGACATACATGGGACTAAATCAAATCTAAACTATTTAAAACTAAGGTTAGTTAGAGTTAAGCTAAAGGTTAAGCTAAAAGTGAAGCTAAGAGTTAGGCTAAGATATTTTAAAAAAAACTAAGGCATAAGTTAATTAAGCTAAAAGTAAAGGTTAGGCTAGCCTTAAAAAAAATTATAATATAGTAGTTAGTAAAAAGGAAAAAAAATAAAAGTTCAAATTTGTACAATTAAACAATGATTAAATTAAAACTTGGATCATTCTTAAAAACTTACCGTGTCCCCCGCAACGGCGCCAAAAACTTGATGCGGGCGTGCGGTGCTAGTAAAATATAAAGGAGATTAGGAATTTACCTTTTGCACAAGATCGTGTTTTAAATTTATAAAATGATTTCTACTAAGACTAAACACACACAAAATAGACAAGTGTACCTATCGTATATGTAGAATAGTATTGGTAAAACCAAGAATCTATCCGTGGACACAAATGTTTCTAATAATGAGTCTTCGTTTTAGTTCAATATGAGAGTTTTAATCATTTTGAGGTTTATTTTTAAACTTTTAACAAAAATACTTACATATATATAATATAGGTGACAAGAAGAGAAATTCTAAATGAGTAATCCAATTATATGAAGGTTACCATCTATGATCAAGAATCCACTCCATTCTTCCTTGATGATTATTAAATAAACATGTGATAAACTTGTCCGAACAATATATGATAGAATAGTCCCTCATTTCTAAGTGAACATAATCTATGACATAAAAGAAAGTAGTATGCGTATCTTTAAGTCCATCATTTCTTAATACCATACTACTAGGAGAATGTTAATTTAAGTAGACAAGTAGTTTGGTAAAGTAGAATGATTATGATTGACTTTGATTTCTCAAATACCAATCCTAACAACTTCGGGTGGTTGTAGTTAACTAACATAACCTCCCCTTGGTTGATTTAATTAGGTTATAGTTACACATTTCATCAACATATGATTTCTTTTAATAGCAGGATAACCTAAGCAATCATGTTAACAATGTTATTTCAGAATTATCGAAACTAGAGAAATAGATTATAGCTTATAGCTTATATCATATCATTTCTAAGTACAATAAAAGGATCCATGTTTTATCTTTAATAAGTTATCAAGGTATTCTCTTTACCATTTCTAGTCTCCAAGAACATGAGTGAATCATGAATGATTGCTAATCATCAACCTTGATGTATTGAGTTAAAGGGTTAAAACATTTTTCATTTAAGGATAATTGCAAAATAACAATGTACTTTACCAAACTAAATCACATGTTCAACATAATCATCAAGTAAAACAAAGCTTCTTCATATAAATTAGATGGTAAATGGAGTTTAGCTCATAATGAGCATGGTTATGAACATTAAAAGAGATTAGGATAACAAACGCATGATCAAACTAGAACAATCTAACCAAATGTGGATGAATCTTCCTTTTGTAATGGTGATGGATGATGGTGATGATAACCTCCAACCCTTTAAACTCTCCACAAGACCTTCAATATGAGTGTAAAGTGGGTGTTTTTATAAGAGAAACCCATATAGAAGTTTTCTTCAAGCACACTTGATGAATGCAACATGCTCCATTATTTATAGGCAGTCTGGGCACTCAGGCAGGGCCCCGTGCTCCATGAGGCATGCCCCCGTGTCCAGGTGTCCAGTCGCACCTTTTCTACTTCATTTGTCTTGGTCATGATTTGGATCAACATTTCTTCAATTTTTGAATAGCTCGGATTCTGATGGCTACTGGAACTTTGTTCTTGAAATTGAGGTTTAGGTTGGAAGGATTGATTCATCTGTCTCTTTTCGAATCTAGGTAAAGTTTGAGTGTTACCTCCGTCCTTCCAACTGAAATTCGGGTGGTTTCTCCATCATGGATTGTAGTTGTTGCTGAAAGCGTTGTTTGACGAGCGTTGAAGTTAACTTTTTCCATGGCCTTTATGACTTGTTTGCATTCACTTGTCTTTTGAGTTCCTCCATAGGGTCACATGTGATCTTGGTTTTTGATAGTTTGGCATGAAGTTGCTCAAATTTTTTAGATAGTGCTTCAAGCTGTGCTGTGACAAGAGTGTTGGAATCGATGTGGTGCATTCCTTTATGGGTTAGTGTAGATGTTGGTGTTTATAAGAGAAACTTTTCTTTGCTGCCTTCTCCATGATTTCAAATTCTTTGTTTGGTGATTTGGATCCCAGGTCTCCACCGGCGACTTAGTCGTTGGCCTGTTTGTTTTGACTGGATTATGCGTCAAAGATAGTTGGTACTTGTAACCATACGCTCGGTCCATGATGTGGGCTTCTTCTCAAAAGACTTTCGTATCTCTACCATGCTGCGTGTAACAATTCGTCATCATCGGTCCAGAATCCGGTAATGCTGGCTCGGTATTTCGTGGTTTTATCATGCAGAAAGTATTTGAGGAGAAACTGTTCAACCATCTGGTCCTAGCTGGTGATGGAACCAGCAGAAAGGGATTATATCCATTCTAAGGCTTGTCCCCTTAGAGAGAAAGGAAATAGTTTGACTTTGATCTGATCTTCTGAACAGTTTTGGATTTTAATGGTTCCACAGATTCGTAAGAATCGAATTTTCCACCTTCAATGATAGTTGGTACCGTCAAAGATAGTTGGTACTTTTAACAGTTTTGGATTTTATATGAGAAAGAGGGTCTTCGTTGAGGAGACCGTGAAATTAAACTGAATTTTCCACTTTATGAATGATGCTTGATTTTATTTCGAAATGTTCTGTGATATCGGGTGGAGCCACTCCATTGCCATAACCTTCGAGTGTTGGCTTGGCATTCTGGCTCATGTCTAGTTCATTGTTTTGTGCTTCCATAATTTCTTCGGTTTGATTTTTTCCTAGTGTGGTGGTGTCTACTGACTCGTCTTCGATTGTTTCAGCGGTTTCTGCAGTGCGTTTAGGTATTCGTCGACAAAAAAGTTGTTCCAGTTCAGAAATTGGAGAAACAAGCTCAGGTTCGAATGTATAGGAGATACATGAGATTAAATCAAATTTAAACTATTAATATTAAAACTAAAGTGAAGGTTAGTAAAATTTAAACTAAAGGTTAGTTAAAGTTAAGCTAAAGTAAAGGTTAGTTAAATAAAGGTAAAGGTTAGGCTAGCCATAAAAAAATATTCTAATCTAATAGTTAGTAAAAAAAATTAAAGTAAGAAGATTTTACAATTTATAATCAATGATTAAATTAAAACTTGGATCGTTCTTAGAAACGTACCGTGTCCCCAGCAGCGGCGTCAAAAACTTGATGTGTTAAGTGAGTGTGGTAAAATATATAAAGGAGTTGGAATTTTAGCTTTCGCACAAGATCGTGTTTTAAATTTATAAAAGTGATTTCTACTAAGACTAAGCACATACAAAATAGGCAAGTGTACCTATCGTATATGTAGAATAGTATTGGTAAGAATGTTAGTGCACGGTTTTGGTGTCCGTAGCAATCGAATAATTTATAGATAGTCTAGGTTATTTATTTAATGTATAATTGCCCATTTGCTATGGATTGTATAGAGAATGAGGTCCATTCGTTAGTTAACTAAACTAGTTGGTTAACATATAAGCCCATTTGTTACCGAAGCATAACGAATGAGGGCTAGTTTGTTAAGTTATTACCATTCGTTATGGAATCATAACGACTGGTGTCTAATTTGTTATGAAGATATAACGAATTAGACATAACTTAACGAATTGGAGCAGTTGGCCTATAAATAAGCAGCTCCATGCTCATATTTAGAGTATTCTTGTAAACGTCTCGGACCTCAGATCTAAGATCCAAATACGATTAACACGGATCTAGTTCATAGATTACTCTTATCGGTTATATGTTATACGTATAGATATATTATGTATTATTAGTATTAGTTGTAATATGTTAAATATATGGAGGATTGATCGAGAGAACAATTCGTCAAAGTTTCAATACATTAAATCAATACTTCAATAAACAGAGGATGAACACATCTATATATAGAAGATGGGTCTAGTTCGTTACATATTCCGTAACAAACTAGACTTCCACTTCGTTACAATAGAATAATGAATAATAAACTTAACGAAACAGCCTCCAATTCGTTAAACATCCTTAACGAATTAGGAGGAACCTTAACTTAACTTTCTAGTTCGTTAAACATCCTTAAAAAACTAGACTCTCTTAACGAACTACCTTAAGATAATAATAATTCTTTCATTAATAAATACAAAACATAAATACAAAGACTCGAGACACAAAACCGTGCACTAACAGACACCCCCTCATCTTGAGCTCTTTGTCTTTAAGTTATTTAAAGCACTTGGACTGCCAGTCTCTGCAGCTGTGAATCCCATGCTCAAGACACACACGAACAACGCGTTGAAATTGCATTGCTTGGTCATAGTCTTCACGACGCTCTATTAATATTTTATTCTTGAACATCACGTCATTTTCGGTCTCTGTCAAGTTCAAGAGCCACATCGGATTAATAATTTTAATCAAATCGGTCTTTAAACCCTTACTGAGAACAATAACGGCCTCGCCAGTTAGATTGTCATAATACCAGCGGTTAAACGATAAATACATATGTTGATTCAGCGTCTTGACTGGTACACGCTTCATCGTTTTTGACGGTTTAACTTTAAACACCAACTTCCTCCAACACGTCCTTGGATCAATGTCATCAATACGCTTACGAATTGGAATCTGTGGCTTAAAGAACTTAAATCCGTGATTGACCTCAGAAAGCAAATGTTAATGGAACCATTCTGCTTGTCGATTTCTCCCATGGTTAATAAAAGGACGGTACGCCAGAGTCCGTACATCCCATCTTGGTAATGAAAGAATTTCAGTAATCTTTTCATAATACTGAACGCCATTCTCCCATTTGATGATACAAACATTTAATTCAGAATCAAAGATCCATGAAATAATATCACCTTGAACTTTAGATATAGCCTTGATTGAAGTCATCTGATTGGCTTTAGCACGAGCGATAGCTTCAACTTTCAGCTCTTTATCCACATACCTGTATGCATCAATAATCTTATGCGCTCCTTTGCTCTGGTACTTAAACCATTCAGCAATGTCTTCCATAGACGGGTTGGGCTTTGAATCAAATCTTGTATTAACTACACTTTTGCCCTTTGAAACCTTCTCCAAATGATCTTCGGCTGCTTTAACGGTTTCGTCATTAAATACAGGAGCACATGATCAACATTAGTTCGTTGGAAACATATCAGGGTATTCCTCAGCCGTAACATCCTCAATCTCCACCTCCTCATCTTCATAAATAAATGATGTGTTCATCTGAATAGTTGGATCATTCAAGATATTTTCATTGTTCCTCCACATCGTTCTCAGCCTTAGCCTCTAACACGGTTAGCTCATCATCATTTAGACCCAGTAGAATATATATCTGCTCTCGTGTTAAGGATCTCTCAACAAACAGTCCTGCTTCTATCTTATTAGCATTAAAGATGCTTCTAGCTATCCCCGACCCGTCAATAAATTTAACAGTATTGGCTTTTATCGACTCGATGGGTTTAACATTTGTCGAATCATGATAAATAACCAACTGTTTTCCAGAATCACCAGCAGCAGTACTCGTACCTGCACCAGAAGATGAGTCGTGAGTTTGTTTCGTCTCACCCCCAGCACCTGACTCATCAGGATCTACATCATCATTTCTGAGTTTCTTGAGAACATCGTCTTTGCATGTAAGCTGCAAAATTATGTCCTCATGTTCTTTTTGGCAAAAGGAGACATAACTCAGCAACTTCTTTTGATTCTCCATCAAAAGCTCTTGATTAAGATGATCAGCAGACACTTGATTTTCATAAAGATGAAGTAAGCTCAAAAGCATATTCGTCTGTTGATCCTGAGGCATTGGATGAAAGGAGGGAGGGATTGGCTGAACAGGACCTTGAAAATGGTTAAGCCTCATAAAAGAAATATCCATAGGTGGTGGAGGCATAGGCAAAATTGATAGAACAGATTGTGGAATCATGCCCAGCCGAGGATCAGATGTGAGTGTGGTCGTCAAAGAGAGTTCCAGGGTACTAGTAGTAAGCGGCACCGCCGGTCTTTGAGGAATGGACGACCTTGGAGGTTGAACTCCAAATGAAATACCAGCACAGCTGACACACGTCGTTTGGACGGCCCTTCACTAGCTACCTCCTTTCCATTTCGTTTACGTTGAGCAGCTATAGTTGTAGCTGCCTCAACCTCATCTTGTTGTTGAGCTGGATCACCACCATCACCATCACCACCATCATTATCATCACCCTCATCACCATCGTTCCCACCTGGTCCTTCCTCACGATCAGAATCCGAGTCATCGTGGATCCAGCGATCATCAGGAGGACATAGATAATCAGGATTGGATACATGTCCAATCAAACGTTTGAATCGTGGATGAGGATTTTGACGATACAACTTCAACCTCCGCATAGTGTCTGCTGTCATGTGTTCCAACTTTAATTTATCCTCGAGTAATGTTGGATCGAGCACCAAATCACGGATTGCATCTTGAAAAAACAGCTGGATTAACCGAGTATACATTAAGAATTTAGTTCCTCATTTCACAACAATACAATTCTCTTTGAGATGATTGAAGATCATTTCTGAGAAATTGAAAGGTTTATTCGAAACTAATGCAACGAAAGCCGATTGAACCATGATACGGCATTCGTAAAAACCTCCTTTCCGTCCAGCAAGGCAGTATATAAGAACGTGTAGTAAATACTTATATGTGGGACATAAGTTCGCCTTGTTATACATGGAACTATTCAGATCTCCAGAATAAAATAATCGACCAAATAGCCCGCTGATCGGTGCTTTATGATACTCGCTCGGGTCATCAATAGTATTATTGAATCTCAATACCCGTTGAACAGTCTCAGTTGATATCACACCTGGTCTGGCATTTACCGCAGCAGCAATGTGGTTTTCAGTCTCCACGCATCCAGCAGTGTTCCAAAATTGACGAACGATGCTGAAACGAACATCTGGATTTGCTGTGACGGCATAATAAATACGTGAACGAGGGATGAACGCCAACATCTCTCAAAAGATATCCTCGTTAGCAAAATTTGTACCAACGAAGGCACAAATATTGTGTCGTTTGTCATACGGAAGTAGTGGAATATCTTCTTCCTGCTGCTGAATCATATAATCAGCCATAACTGGTAATAAAATACAGCCGAGAATTAGGGACATAGAATTATAATAATAATAAAATTAAAAGAGTAAATTTAAACTATTTTATAAATATTTTAATTTTAAAAATAAAATAAATGATAAATCTGTTAATTTTTAAAATGAATTAAAGATGTCATTCGTTAAATACTTTAATTCGTTATAACGAATTGGACATTCGTTATGACGAATTAGTTACTTCGCTATCAAGTAAATAAGGGGAATTAGATCTAACGAATCAGGAGTGAATGTATAACGAATTATAGTCTGATTCGTTATAAATAACGAATTAAAATCTAATTCGTTATAAATAAGGAATTAAACTGTGATTCTTTATAATTAACGATTAACATTCTAATTCGTGTGATTTGTGTAACGAATTGGACACGACACAATTCCAATTCGTTAAAACATAACGAATGGCCCTTAAGCTTAATGTTTGACTAATTAGGTCAAGGTCAAAATTACCAAGAACATCAAGAGTCAAAATTTCAATACTAAATTTAATACAACCATAATCAACGATGTATAGCCGAACAAATGATCACAGAGATCTCGGAAGCACATCTCTAACTGAATGATATTGTCCATTTGCATCAGAACATGGTATATTATAGGTAAATTAAGGTTTTATAAATAAACAAAACCCCGATAACAAAATCAAACAATTAACCCTCCAAATGTTCATTAAATATGACGAAAATCATCACGCCGTTACCGTCTATACCTTATGATTCGAAATTGATGATCAAAATACAAAATAATGAAGGTCTAAAATTCTGAAAAAATTTTGCCAGAGGTTCGTTACGTTAGGAAGAAGAAAGAGGAATAGTGAAGACGAAAGGGCTTCACATATCCCTATATACCCTGCCACGATACAATCTCCAAGGCGATGAGTCATCAGATTCGTTTGAATTTTGAAATAACGAATCAGGTGATTCGTCATCTAATATGCACACGTGGCATAACGAAATAAAGTTAATTCATTAAAGTTTAAGACGAAACAATAACGAATTAGATGTAATTCGTTAAATTATGTTTAACGAATTAGATGTCGTTCGTTACAGAGTGGCGGAAGCCAAATAAGTTAACGAATTGGAATACAATTCGTTATGAATGACTTTAATTCGTTATACATGACTAACGAATTACCTTTATGTAATTTTAAATTAAATAATTAAATTAATTAAATAAAAGAATAATTAATTATTGATACCAATTGTTAAAATAAAATATAATCAAATGAAATCCCGTATCTCGATGATCACATAACTTAACGTGTTTTACATTCCAAAAACATTTAAATTAAAGGAGAATTAAATAATATGTAAATGAAAATAAAGGAAAATCTTTTTGGTATTTTGCGTTTTTGTGTCAAAATATTTACAAAGAAAAACATCCGAAAATTTAAAACATAAAACGGAAAGTAAATGTTTTGGATTTTTGCGATTTTAAGCAGAGAATCATATTGACCAAAATGCCCTTCCATCACAGTTTTATATTTTAGTGATATTGTGACCGGCGTTAAGTCGGTCATTGATATTGTTGTCCACTTAAATCATATAACAAACTTTCATGTGTTTTTGTGATATAATTAATGGTTCAATTAGAGCACATAATATCAGAAACTATCAACCTCTAATCTCGGTTCAAGCTTAGTTTGATTTTTACCATATCACCCCAACTTGACTTAAACCATTATAATGTCGATCAAAATTTGAATGTAAAGAAATTTGAGCAATGCATCAAGTTTCCTTTACTGTGACTGAGTATGTACGAGTCCATCTGTCGGCTTACATACATTGTATCCACTAGGGTCCGTTTCTTATTGATATTGAGACGCCCACAAGGGAGAAACAAATGTATGACTAACAGCGGATATTGATAAAGTCAGTAGTTTAGTTTGTACGATGTACAGCAGTGATCAAGTTTAATGACTTTGAGATTGCTATGAAAGCGAATGAAATATTCATGCATATGAATACCCAGATGATTAAGCCGTATAAAGACTCACAGTGTCCAGAACCCCAACGCTTGTTACTTGCTTTATTTTATTTTTGGTGATCAGACAAATATAATGCTTGAGTACGACAGGCTATTACATTTCTGTCATCCTTATCGATATTTTTGGTAGAAACTAACACCTCTTTAAATTTGGCGTTTCTTTATGTTTATATCACATACTTAACTCTAACAGCTTGTTTTAGACCTATCAATGCACCAATGCAATTAAGCACACAGTCTTTTAAGCTAATTTCTTTCTGGATATGGGGACAACTTATCAATGTACTATCATTTTCTCTTTTTACTTCAAAACTCAATTTCAGTCTATAGATTAATGGCTATACTATCAACCTACAAGTAGATAACATGACCAAAACATGCAAGAATGTTCTACAAACTTAAATAACCGACATAATTTTCATCGAAAGAATAAAGTAAAACGCATAACAATCGCCCCAAATACTTTCCATTATCAGGTAAATGGCTATCCCGAACATTTACAAGTAAATATCAGGACCAAACATATACAACTATATGTCCTTCAAATGTAGGTAATTGAGATAATTTTCAGCGAACGTATGCAAAAATCTTTTTGGATTTTCTCTTTACATTCATAAAAACACAATCTTTTTATCTTTTTCTATTTTTATAAAACATAATAAAACTTCATAATCATTTTGGATTATCAAATTTTTCTATACATACGGAAAATTCACAATCTTTTTGTTTTTTCATGATTTTAAAATGTTTTTGGATTTTCAAAATATTTTAAAGACATTAAAAACAAGAAAACACAATATTTTTGACTTTTTCAAAATTTTCAATGTTTTTTGGTTTTAACTATACAAACTGTCACACCCTCAAAATCCACTAACGGAGTTTTACCGTCAGAGGGTGTGAACTAACAGGATCGGAATCATTAGTTATAATCAAACCATAAAACAAAGTTTCAAAACCATGAAAACGTTTACGAGTAATTAAATGCGGAAGCGTAAAACCATTGAAACCAATGTTGCGTCACGCAGGACGACTTAAAAACCCAATGATAACAGTTTAAAATTTAGTTTGCATAATTAAAAGTGTTTCAAGCAATGCATTTTCCTAAACCGCGCGCCCGCCTCGGCTACCTGAGAATAACATACTAAAAGTGTCAACACAAGGTTGATGAGTTCACAAGTTTATATAAAATAAAGCGTTTAGCGTTTGCGTTCAGCGTTTTGCGTTAAGCATTTTGCGTTACAGCGTTTTGCGTTACCAGATAGTGTTATGTCAATTATATATCTATAGGTAGCTAGCCTATAAAACAAGTATCACTAAGTGTTCGACACCGAAGCTGACTGTTTATCATTTGCCTTGCCACCAGGTCATCCAGACCATGGTATGTGTTTAGCCAAGATTACACCCACTCGACCTCCAGTCGAGTTTAGCGTTGGGTGGGGTTTGTCAAACCCAGTAGTACTACTCAACAGTGACTCACTATTATCCAAATATTAACCGGTTCGATGTTATGAAGGACTTTAGTTATTGCGTTTGCCACTTAGTCTTTACAAGTGATATATAATCTATATTAACAAAATCTTAAATGCGTTTCGGAGTATGTTATCTCCCCCAAGTGAAATGAGTTTAAAAAGTTTTAAAGGGGAAAGTGAAACTCACTGTTTGCGAAGAAATTCCCAAATTAAATCACCAAGATGCGCGTCACAGAAAAACTCTCTCTAGCGTTCTAAAACAATAAAGAGATCTTTCTAAGTGTCGGAATATTATCGAGTCTCTAGACTCGGCACATAATACCTATGCACATAACATGTTTCGTGTTTCGTTTGTGAATCGTGTGTGACTTTAACAAATGTATTTGTGATACGTTACATGTGTAAGCAATTATATACGTGTCATGTATTCATAAAGTACATCACTAGCAATTACTCCCCGTAAGGGCATTTTGGTCAACAAATAACAATTAACTAGCCATTATTCCCCATGAGGGCAATTTGGTCAAATCATGACAATCAATTAGCAATTATTCCCCGCAAGGGCAATTTGGTCAAAACATAACAATTATATAGCAAGTATCATGTTTCATGCAATTTCACAAAATTCAGCAGCTAGTTTCACCGAGACAGAAATTCTACTTGAAAGATTGTACTATTCCACCGATCATAGCATATCAATTAATTTACCAAAAATCATCAAAGAAGCACATATGTCTTAGGTTTCCAGAACATATTTTATTATATTTTTATTCCACATAGGTTTCTCACAATCATCAAATCATTACAGCAAACTCATAACAGTCAAATTCATGCGCAACAGAATGTTATTTGAAATTCCCGTTAAACGAAAAATCCAATAAATGCAAAACCACTTGGGTTAGGTTCCTAACTCAATAAGTCAACTTCCAGAAGTGGAACCAACCAAATTGGTCTCGTAGTTCATGAGATATAACATTTACAAAACAACCTAACAGCAGGTCTAACAACTCAGCTTTGCACAACGTTTTCGTAAAATCATAAAAGTTAACCTTTACTTGTCTAAAAATTACAAATTTATATTCCTTAGAAACTAGACTCAACCTAGTTTACTGTAGCACCAATAATCTCAACCAATTTTCACATTTACACTTCGTTACAGTCACTTAAACATCAATAACACAATCTGTCCAGAAACTGTTTGCATCCAAACTCAACATATTAACTATCTATGGACCATCATGCATTCATATAACACTCTAGACTCCATAAACACTACCCATGCACATCAATTACACATTACATACATGATAAGGGTTTTTGTTTGAACTCAAATGAAAGACACAACAATTAACGTGTAACAATATAAATTCTAGTTATCATATCATTATCAAATCAACAACAATCATATTAACTTCATACATACATAATCGGCCATCTAGGGTTTTCAATTAACCCATCAAACTTCGAAATTAAGTATAAAAGAAGCATAGGATAGTCGTTTATACTTTCCTAGCACCTTAATCTTCAATCAAAACTTGAAATTGGTGGTTGTATGTGTGTGTATAGGTGACGGCAGCCAAGGAGCCAAGGGGGGTGGGTTTCCGATCGGGATTGAGGGAAAAGAAAAGAAAAGTGTTTTAGGGTTAAGGTTTAGTATTATTTATAAACATAATATGTTACATTCAAGTCCCTCAACTTCTAAGTATTACTTATCTAGCCTAAATTAACTAGTTTGCATCTTGAGTTAGCGTTTTATACTATGTTATCACATAACACATAAGTCTAACACATAATTATCACATAATTATTGTTTTGACGTTTTTCGTTTATTCATCAATCATTTGCGTCAACTCGTTTGCGTTTCGGTGCAATTCCCGAAAGACTACACATGTAGTAAGTGTTAAGCGTCATTTAAATCCTAGTTTAAATGTAATGAGGTGTGCGTTGCAGATTCAGTGATCTTAAGTTTGAATTGACGGAGTTGAGTTAACGGAGTTAAGCTGAAATTGACGATTGTCACATCATTCCCATGTTAAAGAATTTTCGTCCCGAAAATTTGAGTTAAGTCGTGATGAGTGCCTGAAAAAGTAAGAAAAATTTTCAGTTTGTCATATCATCCCCTAGTAGAAAGAAATTTCGTCCCGAAATTTAATTCATACCTCCGGTGATTTCTGACGGTTTGCCGGGTTTCGCGGTTTTCTGTGTTTGGTCAGCCCTTCAAAAAGATGAGGATACTTTTTCATCATTTGATCCTCGCGTTCCCACGTGAACTCTGGTCCACGTCTCGAGTTCCAACGAACCTTAACGATTGGAATTTTGCTGTGCTTGAGCGTTTTAGTTTCCCAATCCAAAACCTTGACTGGTTCTTCAATGAAGCGTAACTGTTCATCAACTTGCAGTTCATCCAAAGGGACTAATTGGGTTTCATCAGATAGGCATTTCTTCAATTTCGACACGTGGAATACATTGTGTAAGCCACTGAGTTCCGTTGGTAGGTCCAGTCGGTACGCCTCCGGACCAATGCGCTCAGTTATTCGATAGGGACCAACATATCGTGGGTTGAGTTTGTTTCGCTTCCCAAAGCGAACCACACCTTTCCAAGGTAAGACTTTAAGTAACACTTGGTCATTCACTTGAAATTCGAGAGGCTTTTGGCGCTTGTCGGCGTAACTCTTTTGGCGATCTCGTGCTGCTGCCATGCGATTTCGGATTTGAACAATCTTTTCCGAAGTTTCGAGTACTAGTTCTGGACCAGTGATTTGGCTGTAACCCACCTCTGCCCAGCAGAGTGGTGATCGACACTTTCGTCCATACAGCGATTCAAACGGCGCTGCTTTAATACTTCCGTGGTAGCTGTTATTATACGAAAACTCTACCAAAGGTAAGTGAGGTTCCCAACTTTTTCCGAAATCCAACACGCATGCACGCAACATATCCTCCAGGGTCTGAATAGTTCGTTCACTTTGCCCATCCGTCTGAGGATGGTATGCTGTGCTCATATCAAGACGGGTGCCTAGGGCGCTTTGTAGTGACTTCCAAAAGTGCGAAGTGAAACGAGAATCTCGATCGGAAATGATTGAGACAGGCACTCCGTGTCTAGACACTACTTCTTTCATGTAAAAACGAGTCAGTCTTTCCATTTTGTCCGATTCCTTAATCGCTAAGAAGTGTGCAGACTTAGTCAACCGGTCAACGATCACCCAGATGGTATCGCATCCCGTCGGTGTCTTAGGTAAACCCGTGATAAAATCCATTGAGATGTGTTCCCATTTCCACATTGGGAGTTCCGGTTATTGCAGTAGACCAGATGGTTTCTGGTATTCTATTTTGACTCTGGCACAAGTCAAGCATTTGCTCACGTAGGTGGCAATGTCGGCTTTCATGTTCGGCCACCAGTAAAGTGCCTTTAAATCATGATACATTTTATCTGAGCCAGGGTGGATAGAATATCGGGACTTGTGTGCTTCGTCCATCACCAGAGTTCTCAACTCTCCGAACCGTGGAATCCAAATCCGGTTCTCAAAATATCGGACCCCGTCCGATCTGGTTTCAAGTTGCTTGTTCATGCCCCGCATGAGTTCTGATGGAAGATTATTATCCTTCAAAGCTTCCTGTTGCGC
Organism: Bidens hawaiensis; assembly: GCF_021521415.1. NCBI lineage: Eukaryota > Viridiplantae > Streptophyta > Magnoliopsida > Asterales > Asteraceae > Bidens > Bidens hawaiensis. Next base: position 426,689 of record NW_027492603.1, read on the forward strand.
CTCGCGAATCTGGTCGGGTAAGTTTGCATGAATCGTGAGTTGCAATGCTCGCACTCGTCTGGGTTTATCTGTTTCTTTTCTGCTGAGAGCGTCGGCCACTACATTGGCCTTGCCAGGGTGGTACTTGATGGCACAGTCATAATCCTTGAGCAGCTCGACCCAACGACGCTGTCGCATGTTCAGCTCCTTCTGATCGTAGATATGCTGGAGACTCTTATGGTCGGTGTAAATGGTAAACCTGGTACCGTACAAGTAATGCCTCCATATCTTAAGGGCAAACACCACAGCTCCGAGTTCCAAATCATGGGTCGTGTAGTTCTTCTCGTGAACCCGTAGTTGTCGAGAGGCATAAGCTATAACCTTCTCGAGTTGCATTAGCACACAACCGAGACCCTGTATCGATGCGTCACAGTGTACCTCAAAATTTTTCGTTCCCTCGGGGAGGGCTAGAATAGGGGCGCTACAGAGTTTGGTTTTCAACAGTTGAAAAGCGGATTCTTGCGCGTCACCCCAATTGTACTTAGTGCCTTTGTGAGTCAAAGCGGTGAGGGGTTGAGCAATCTTTGAAAATCCCTCGATGAACCGCCGGTAGTAGCCGGCCAGTCCTAGGAATTGCCGCACCTCAGTCGGAGTCTTAGGTGCTTCCCAGTTTTTGATGGCCTCTACCTTACCGGGATCGACATGGAAACCCTCTCGTTGATCACATGTCCTAAAAAGTGAACCTCGCGAAGCCAAAACTCATATTTCGAGAGTTTAGCATACAGTTGCTCCTTCTTCAATAATTCCAGAATTACCCTTAAGTGCTCTTCGTGGTCAGCCTCGTTCTTGGAGTAGACGAGAATATCATCAATGAAAACAATCACAAACTTGTCGAGGTACGCCTTACATACTCGATTCATGAGATCCATAAATACGGCTGGTGCGTTGGTCAGGCCAAAAGGCATAACCGAAAACTCGTAGTGACCATACCGTGTTCTGAAAGCCGTCTTTGAGATATCTTCTTCGTGCACTCTTAGTTGGTGATAACCAGATCGCAGATCGATCTTCGAGTAGTAACTCGATCCTTGAAGCTGGTCAAACAAATCATCAATTCGGGGTAAAGGATAACGGTTCTTGACCGTCACCTTGTTCAACTCCCGGTAGTCGATACACATGCGGAAAGTCCCGTCCTTCTTTCGGACAAATAAGACAGGGGCTCCCCATGGCGATGAGCTAGGTCGGATAAAACCCTTATCCAATAAATCTTGCAACTGAGTGGACAACTCCTGAAGCTCCGCCGGTGCAAGCCGATACGGGGCTCGTGCTATGGGTGCTGCACCGGGTGTCAACTCGATTTGGAATTCGACTTGTCGAATAGGAGGAAGTCCAGGCAAATCCTCCGGGAAAACCTCCGGAAAATCTCGCACAATCGGTTTATCTTCAATTCGCTTCTCCTCCGCGGGTTTCTCAACAATCTGCGCCAAAATTGCCGGGTGACCCTTTCGTAGATACTTCTGCGCCTTCATAAGGGTAATGACGCTGGTGGTCATGCCGCTTCTCTCACCTCGGATCGAAATGATCTCGCCGGAAGGGGTAATAATGTGAACTATCTTGTCGTGACATATAATCTCCGCTCGGTTCTCGGATAACCAGTCCATGCCGACCACGACATCGAAACTACTAAGCGTAAAAGGAATAAGGTCGATATCAAAGACATGACCTGACAGTTTTAACTTACATCCTGCAAGTACATGAGTCGTTACAATAGTCTTACCGTCAACTAATTCAACAGGAAACTTAGCATCTAACGGAGTTGGAGTTAAGTCTAAGAGTTGGCTAAAGGCTTTCGACACAAAACTCCTATCGGCTCAAGTGTCAAACAATACAGAAGCAAAACAGTCGTTTACAGGGAACTTACCAGTCACCACGTACGGATCATTGCGGGCTTGACCCGACCCAATTACAAAAGCTCTTCCTTTGCCATTGCTTCCACCACTACTGCCACTTCCATTACCTCCATTGTTGTCGTTCTGTTTCAACTTGGGACAATCTTTCCTAAAATGACCTTCCTACCCACTTTCGAAACATCCCTTCGTCGTCATAGGTGGTTTAGGAGCACCCTTTGCCGCAAGGTCTCCTCTACATTCCTTCGCCTGGTGACCCATCTTTCCGCATCTTTGACACTTGACACGGTCACACGGGCCAACATGATGATAGTTGCACCTATTGCACTTCGGATATTTCCCAGCATATCCGCTCGAACCTTGCCCGCTACCGTTGTTGTTGTTGTTGTGACTCTGATTGTTGAAGCTCCGAGTTAATTCGGGCTTGCGGTAGTGTTGTTGCTGTGGGAGGTTCGATGATGAGGATCTGGTGTTGTCAAACTTTCTCTTTCCGCTGCTTGGGTTCTGGTGCTGTTGTTGTCACTACTCGGGTTGTCACGGGCTTTAGTGGTTGAACCCCTAGGTGGTAACGCACTTTGGGTCACAGCTTGATCCGTCAGTTTGTGAGCTAAACGGATCGCTTGTTGAATCGTGGCTGGTCTGGAAGACGTCACCATGCCCTGAATTTGCGGTGCTAACCCATCAATATACATTTCAATCCTCTTACTCGGCGGATCTACCATCCGTGGACACATCACAGCTAACTCGTGAGAACGGGTAGTGTAGGCTTCGATTTCTGAGCCCACCATCTTCAGTGACCAAAATTCTGACTCTAACTTCGAAATCTCCTCTCTCGGACAGTACTCCTCTCGCATCATGTTTTTGAACTCCTCCCAGTTCATCGCGTTAGCCAGTTCCAATCCAAGGATCTGCACGTTCGAATTCCACCAAGTGAGGGCAGAATCCTCAAGTGTTCCAGCAGCGAATTTGACCCTACTGGCCGGGGGACAATTACACATCTCAAATGCCGACTCGGCCTTCTCAGCCCAACGCAGGAAGCCTATAGCTCCCTCAGTGCCCTTAAACGAACTGGGCTTGCAGTCAAGGTAATTCTTGAAGGTACACGTTCCACTTGGACCTCCAGCTTGGTTCTGAACATGTGCGGCTAGAGCGGCCGCCGCATGGTCGTTCAGCAGAGTTTGGAGTTCAGCTGCAGTCAAGTTGATGTTACCACGTCCGTGTCCAGCGTTTCTTCCAGCCATTTCCTAGAATCACAGTATAAAATGTTAAACATGAATTTTTCTTTCATATACAACACACCATAAATGTAATAAAAAGATAGGTAAGAAAGAAATAAGAAACAACATCACATCACAACCATATATTAATCTAATTAATAATTCATGATTAAAACCATTGTATTCGCTACAAAGTATTTCCAATCAATCCTTAAAATCATAGAAAATAATAGTTCGGATGGAGACAACCCCTCCATCTAGGTGTTATCATCACTAGATATCATCATCTGAGGACACCTCTGAGTGTGCCTCCTCCTCAGCCGGTTCTTCCTCCGGTTCTTCTTCGGGTTCCTCCTCGGGATCCTCCTCAGGCTCCTCTTCGGGATCTTCTTCAGGTTCCTCTTCAGGCTCTGCCTCAGGCTCGGCTGCGTTCTGAGCAAGTTGCATTTGTAAGACATCGCAACGCTCTAGAGCTATCTCGGTTCGGGTCCTTGCTTCTTGGAGTTGCTCTTGCAAGTCTATCATCTCGCCTTGCATCTTTCTCATAATCTTCATTTGTTGATCACCAGCCTCTTGCATTTCCTTCATTGCCGCTGCCATGCGGGCAATCTCCTCCTTAGTCTCGGTTCCGTCTTTTAACAGTCCGGAAACGTTCGCTCTCGTATAGCGCATGTAACCCACGTCGCGCTCCAAGCATGAAACAACAGCTGCGAGAACTCGCTCTACGGGTTCGGTTATGGGTGGTAGGGTGTTGGGGTAAGCAGGGTGGTTCGGGTGAGGTAACGGGGGAACTTGTTCGCGATAGACCATACGTCTGATCATGGTAGGGTACCAATCCCAGCTAACGTCGTTTTCGTATATGTCTCCGGATAGACGGTACCTTTTCGGTGCGGGAGCTTCGAGTTCCGGGACTACACGAGGTGGCGATGCGGTAGGTAACTGCGGTTCCTTCCTGTGAGCATGAGTCATCGGATCAGATGATGTTGAGGGTGGCGTCGACATTCCTACAGGTAAGCCGTGTATGCGCGCGCGTATGAGTGAAAGAGGTAAAGAGATAAGATAACAAAGACTACACAAATCTATGCAGTGCGTATCATTATAACTAATGGGTCGTCGCGGTTATAGTCTAGTATGCATGCAGCTTCTAGTTCGCTATAACCAATGGCTCTGATACCAATCTGTCACACCCTCAAAATCCACTATTGGAGTTTTACCGTCAGAGGGTGTGAACTAACAGGATCGGAATCATTAGTTATAATCAAACCATAAAACAAAGTTTCAAAACCATGAAAACGTTTACGAGTAACTAAATGCGGAAGCGTAAAACCATAGAAACCAATGTTGCGTCACGCAGGACGACTTAAAAACCCAATGATAACAGTTTAAAATTTAGTTTGCACAATTAAAAGTGTTTCAAGCAATGCATGTTCCTAAACCGCGCGCCCGCCTCGGCTACCTGAGAATAACATACTAAAAGTGTCAACACAAGGTTGGTGAGTTCACAAGTTTATATAAAATAAAGCGTTTAGCGTTTGCGTTCAGCGTTTGGCGTTAAGCGTTTTGCGTTACAGCGTTTTGCGTTACCAGATAGTGTTTTGTCAATTATATATCTATAGTTAGCTAGCCTATAAAACAAGTATCACTAAGTGTTCGACACCGAAGCTGACTGTTTATCATTTGCCTTGCCACCAGGTCATCCAGACCATGGTATGTGTTTAGCCAAGATTACACCCACTCGACCTCCAGTCGAGTTTAGCGTTGGGTGGGGTTTGTCAAACCCAGTAGTACTACTCAACAGTGACTCGCTATTATCCAAATATTAACCGGTTCGATGTTATGAAGGACTTTAGTTATTGGGTTTGCCACTTAGTCTTTACAAGTGATATATAATCTATATTAACAAAATCTTAAATGCGTTTCGGAGTATGTTATCTCCCCCAAGTGAAAAGCGTTTAAAAAGTTTATAAGGGGAAAGTGAAACTCACTGTTTGCGAAGAAATTCCCAAATTAAATCACCAAGATGCGCGTCACAGAAAAACTCTCTCTAGCGTTCTAAAACAACAATGAGATTTTTCTAAGTGTCGGAATATTATCGAGTCTCTAGACTCGGCACATAATACCTATGCACATAACATGTTTCGTGTTTCGTTTGTGAATCGTGTGTGACTTTAACAAATGTATTTGTGATACGTTACATGTGTAAGCAATTATATACGTGTCATGTATTCATAAAGTACATCACTAGCAATTACTCCCCGTAAGGGCATTTTGGTCAACAAATAACAATTAACTAGTCATTATTCCCCATGAGGGCAATTTGGTCAAATCATGACAATCAATTAGCAATTATTCCCCGCAAGGGCAATTTGGTCAAAACATAACAATTATATAGCAAGTATCATGTTTCATGCAATTTCACAAAATTCAGCAGCTAGTTTCACCGAGACAGAAATTCTACTTGAAAGATTGTACTATTCCACCGATCATAGCATCTCAATTAATTTACCAAAAATCATCACAGAAGCACATATGTCTTAGGTTTCCAGAACATATTTTATTATATTTTTATTCCACATAGGTTTCTCACAATCATCAAAACATTACAGCAAACTCATAACAGTCAAATTCATGCGCAACAGAATGTTATTTGAAATTCCCGTTAAAAGAAAAATCCAATAAATGCAAGACCACTTGGGTTAGGTTCCTAACTCAATAAGTCAACTTCCAGAAGTGGAACCAACCCAATTGGTCTCGTAGTTCATGAGATATAACATTTACAAAACAACCTAACAGCAGGTCTAACAACTCAGCTTTGCACAACGTTTTCGTAAAATCATAAAAGTTAACCTTTACTTGTCCAAAAATTACAAATTTATATTCTTTAGAAACTAGACTCAACCTAGTTTACTGTAGTATCAATAATCTAAACCAATTTTCACATTTACACTTCGTTATAGTCACTTAAACATCAATAACACAATCTGTCCAGAAACTGTTTGCATCCAAACTCAACATATTAACTATCTATGGACCATCATGCATTCATATAACACTCTAGACTCCATAAACACTACCCATGCACATCAATTACACATTACATACATGATTAGGGTTTTTGTTTGAACTCAAATGAAAGACACAACAATTAACGTGTAACAATATAAATTCTAGTTATCATATCATTATCAAATCAACAACAATCATATTAACTTCATACATACATAATCGGCCATCTAGGGTTTTCAATTAACCCATCAAACATTGAAATTAAGTATAAAGGATGCATAGGATAGTCGTTTATACCTTCCTAGCACCTTAATCTTCAATCAAAACTTGAAATTGGTGGTTGTATGTGTGTGTATAGGTGACGGCAGCCAAGGAGCCAAGGGGGGTGGTTTTCCGATCGGGATTGAGGGAAAAGAAAAGAAAAGTGTTTTAGGGTTAAGGTTTAGTATTGTTTATAAACATAATATGTTACATTCAAGTCCCTCAACTTCTAAGTATTACTTATCTAGCCTAAATTAACTAGTTTGCATCTTGAGTAAGCGTTTTATACTATGTTATCACATAACACATAAGTCTAACACATAATTATCACATAATTATTGTTTTGACGTTTTTCGTTTATTCATCAATCGTTTGCGTCAACTCGTTTGCGTTTCGGTGCAATTCCCGAAAGACTACACATGTAGTAAGTGTTAAGCGTCATTTAAATCCTAGTTTAAATGTAATGAGGTATGCGTTACAGATTCAGTGATCTTAAGTTTGAATTGACGGAGTTGAGTTAACGGAGTTAAGCTGAAATTGACGATTGTCACATCATTCCCATGTTAAAGAATTTTTGTCCCGAAAATTTGAGTTAAGTCGTGATGAGTGTCTGAAAAAGAAAGAAAAATTTTCAGTTTGTCATACAAACGAAAAGCACAATATTTTTGTATTTTCTATTTCACCCCCTAAAATCCAAAACCAAAATAAAAGAAAAGAAAAATAAAACAAAAATAAAGATAATCATCCTTGTTTCAGGATATCAGCAAAGGTTTTTAATACATTTAAACCAAGCAGAAAATGAAAACGTGTTTTGTCAAATGCTTTGGTAAATAGATCGGCTTTTTGAAAATCATTATGTACTTTCTCAAGATCAATTAACTTCTTTTCAAAACTTTCCCGTATGAAATGATATCGAATTTCGATATGTTTCATTTTAGAGTGTTGTACGAGATTTTTGGTGATGCTAATGGCAGCAGAGTTATTAACTAAAATTGGAGTAGTAAGAAAATTCAAACCGTAGTCGCGCAGATGTTGTTGGATCCACAAAACCTGGGAACAACAACTCTAGGTTGCAACAAATTCTGCTTCAGCGGTTGAAGTTGAGACCGTTGTCTGCTTCTTACACTGCCAGGAAACAAGCCGGCTTCCTAAGAATTAACTCCCTGTTGTAGTCGATTTGAAGTTAATCTTGCACCCTCCATAGTCTGAGTCAGAAAAGGTGGTAAGTTCAAAGTTATCGTCCTTGGGGTATCATAACCCGATGTCAGGATTGCCCCTCAGATATTGAAGAATACGCTTGACCGCTTCCAGGTGAGTCACTCGGGGACTAGCTTGGTACCTAGCACATAAACAAACAGCAAACATTATATTAGGGCGAGAAACGGTGAGATACATCAAAGAACCAATCATTGCTCGATAGAGGGTAGGATCGACGGTATCCTCCAATTCATCATGTGATAAATTGTGACCCACGGGGAGAGGAGTTGAAGGGATTTTTCCGGCAATAATCTTGAATCGGCTCAAGACATCGTTCATGTACTTAGTCTGGTGAATGAAGATTCCTTTCGCAGACTGGTGAACCTACAACCCCAAAAAGAAGTTCATCTCTCCCATCGAACTCATTTCGAACTTTGTTTGCATTGACTTCTCGAATTCCTTACATAACGCGTCATTTGTTGACCCAAAGATAATGTCGTCGACTAAAATCTGAAAAAGGAGAAGATCATCACCAAAGTTTTTATTGAATAAAGTGCAGTCCACAGTACCTCGCTTGAAGCCGTTATCAGTCAGATGGTCGCAAGCGTGCCATACCAAGCTCTCGGGGCTTAATGTAGACCATACAGGGCCTTGTTTAAGCGATAAACTCGGTCAGGATAATCAGGATCTTCAAAGCCAGTAGGCTGTAACACGAACACTTCATCATGTAGTTCACCGTTGAGAAAAGCACCTTTCACATCCATTTGATAGACTTTAATATTCTTGTAAGCCGCATAAGCCATAAAAATTCGTATAGCTTCCAATCTTGCAACCCGAGCGTATACCTAAGTATAGTCTATACCCTCTTGCTGATGGAAACCTTGCACCACTAGCCTTGTCTTGTTTCTCACGATCACCACACGATCGTCTTTTTTACATTTAAATACCTACTTAGTTGGAATAGGCTTTTTAACTCTAGCGGGTTTGTCGATAAGATCCCATACACCCAATCGTGCAAATTGTTGCATTTCCTTTTGCATTGCTTCTACCCAAGAAGGATCTTCAAGTGCCATACGCGGCGTTGTTGGCTCTACTTGGGATAGAAAGCAAGTGTATTTGGAAACATTTACAATTCCAGAAGAATGTAATTCTGCATAAGCACACAATACATTATTTTCACTCGAAGAAGCAACTTGATGACGTGTTTGAACCCCCACATCAAGTTCCCCAATGATGTTTTCCTTTGGATGATAATTATGAATCCTAAGAGTAGGATTCTCAGGAACAACAACATTTTCGAATAAACTAGTGTAATGTTCTCCAAGCTCATGATATGAATCATCACTGTCAACTATAGCAGGTTTAATAACTTGATCAACAACTTGATTATCAACATAAGAAGTAGAAACATTATCAAATGCAGCTGGAGGATCATCACTTGGATCTTCAGTTGAAGCTGCAGTTGGAGCTTCAACATCATTAGAACTTGAAAACCTTGGAATTATCAATTGACCTTAAAAATATGCACGAACCAGATCTTCATCTGGTTGCTCAGTTGATGGAGTAAATGAATTAAATAAGCCATCATAATCAAACATCCAGTCGGGACCTTTCCCTTGAGGAGGTGTGGTGTACTTTTGACAATCCACATGGTACCACTCCTTAACACAACTTGATGTGAGTATCATCATCACACGACAAAGATCGTTTCAGAATCTCCTTTATCACAGGAACCGGTTTCGATTGGTCCTTGACAAACGGATGAAGATTCAGAGTCTTCTTCTGGCCACAGTTTCTCACCACATGACCTTGTTGACCACAAAGAAAACAGCGTCGCATGTCCACACGATCATGTTGAGATTTGGGAAGAACAGATGTCAAAGAAGGTTGATAACTCACATTTTTAGTAAAACTCTTGGCCAAATCATCAGACAACACTGATTTCTTTTTCAAATAGAAATCAAGATTAGAGTAGTTTGAGAAACTTTGCAATGTGTCAGTTCCAGTTGATTTTACAAAATGAACTTTCTTAGCAGTTTTTAACAATTGCTTAGCATTAATCAATGGGTCTAATGCGTTTGATGTTTTGGCACAAGCATACTGACGTTCAAGATCTTGTATCTTGGAAGTTTCATTGTGAAATACACTTTTGATCAATTCTGGTTTGATAATGCTAATCGGAATGTCTTTCTCAGTGAACATTGTGTCTATTCCTTTTAATTTAAACACTCGACCAGTTGGTAGCTTGGAAACAGTAGGATTGATAAAACGCATCAAATCCTCATCAAAAATTTTAGGTTTTTCTGATTTCTTCGCCTTCACTAGTTTAACCTTAACTTGTTCCTCCTTCTTCACTTGAGTTGTGTGTGAACCATACACGGCCTCCTCGAATTCATGAGATTCACATAAAATGTGATTAGAACTTGGAATGTTCTGGTTTTTGTGTATCACTTCGGATTAAAACACATCCTCAATGATCACCTTCTCAGCATTTTATACAAACACTTTATTGCTTTCAACATGATGTTTTTAAGTTGGTGGTTGGGCCTTAACATTATCATATTTTATTGGTTTAGGTTTGTCAGAGATAATGGGTTCTTTCACAAGCACTTCTTCTTCTTTTCTAGCAAAAGGATTTGCTCTATAATCATTTTGAAATACTGGTGGTATTTCAACAAAACCTAATACCCTTTTTAGAATCTTTTTGCTTACCAGATATTTTGATTATTTCATTTAGCAAAAAAGATGAGTTTCTAAATTTTCCAAACTTATTTTTCAACTCAAGAACTTCATTCTCAAACTCAGTTATCTTAGAACGATGTTTCAAGATTTCTTGAAATTTTTGATTGTTTATTGTCATTTTGACAGACAACTTAGCTTTGAGATCATGATTACTTCTTGATAATGCTTCAATTTTCTCCATAAATTTCATTCGAGATTCTAAAGATTGTCAATAAGTAACTTTAAGTGAAGCAATTTCTTTCACTAAACAGTCATTGTGATTTTTCAAAGATTCTAACTTAGGCTTGTTTTTCTCACATTCAACACAAGACAGATTAGCAAACACATTAACAGAGATAGGAACATAAGTACTAACCTCATTAATTTTGGCCATGCAAGCAAAAGTAGTTGGAAGCTTTTCACATGAGTCGTCAGAATCAGACTCAATATCATTGTCAGAAGATAGCTCACTCCCACTTGCATCTTGGAAATTTTCATTTGACCCGAACTTAGCCAGATTAGCTTGATTGTCATTGCAATGTAATTTTTGTGACCAATCAGTTCAATCCATATTGGACAGCATAGCTTGTGACCCAGAAGAAGATGGTTTGGTTGCAGAAGACTTAACAACATCATTTCCATTTTTCCTAGCTAAACTTCGATCTTGATTTCGAGGACCAGTATACTCCTTTCGTTTATCACATTCTTTGGCAAAATGTCCAAACTCTTGACAATTATAACATTTAACTTTCTTATCAAACCCAAGCTTTTTGTTTAATGATGGAAGATCTTTGCCAGTTCTTTGCATGAACCTTTTCACCTTTCTGACGATCATTGCCATATTCCATTCCAAATCCAGGAGTTCCAAATCATTAGGATCGATTTGGTCATAATCTTCATTAGTTAAATCACCAGTAGCAATTTTACTACCAACCAGATTCTCATAAGAAGTCATGAAGGCAAACAAAAAGGCAATGTTTTGTTCAGCCTCCTTCATGTTCACATTCGGTTGTGGTGAGAATTGATTTGCAGGAGTTGAATTTCCAGACCCTCTAGAAGAACCAAAAGCACCAGGTGACCAGAACTTCCAGTAGTGTAGAAACATTCACGTGGACCACTATAGATAGTTGTAGCATTATCACTTGCATTTTGTGTAAGAAATGCGGTGATTGGAGATATTGTTGAACTCAAGGGTATACTTCCACCATAAAAAGTTGGATCTTGTCTATCCTTAGAAGACTTTTGACACTTAAGATCATATTCACAAGCTTCGATCTTTTGTATGAACTTAGACGCAGTCAGATCTTCATTACTTAAATAATTATTTTCTTTCAACACCATTAAGAAAGTTGAGTAAGAACTCGGTAAAGCACTCTTGATTGTATCTAATTATCACATTCAGAAGGATCCATCTTCATCTTGTCCATTTCGGCTATCAGATGGTTAAACCGTGTTGTCATCTCTTCGACAGTCTCCCCTTTAAGTAAATTAAAATTTCTAAATTAAAACTTTAACATCACCTTCTTGTTTTCTGCAGTATTACCCATACTCCTCATACGAATGTGTTGAAACAACGAAGCACAAATTTTGATGCTACCTACTTCATGAAATATGTTTTCAGGTAATGCCATTGTAAGAGTTGAGTATACTTTCATTTCAATCTCCAAATCCTTCTTTTCTTCCTGAGAGTATTGTGAGATGGCTTTAGGTGTGAATCCAATAGTTTCATCTGCAATCATTGGAACAGTATACACTTCATCCAAACAATAAGAACAATCAGGATGAACACAGATGAGCATGGAAACGAGGTTCCCATTTCACAAAGTCACTAAATTTCATCAATCGAGGACACTTGGAATGTGACCCAATTTTAGTGTCCAATTGTAACATTTGTTGCATGAGTACGTTTTGAGAGGCTAATGCGTACAAACCAGCCATCTTGATAAGTAAAAAAACAATCAAACTTCACGGACTAAACTGGAAAATATGTTAACGAACTTGGAACAGTAAGTAACGAACTACGAACAGTGTTTGTAACGAACTGAAAAAACGAATCTGAGACATAAGTCTAAAAGGCCAGTAACTTATTCTTAAGTTGCTGAACAACAATTAAATTCGGCTAAGTTTAATGTTTCTCATGAAAATTAAAAGGTGCCCAAGACCGAGGCCTGGGCTTCCTTTTTGAACTAATCATTTTTTTTGTGTGTAGGGTACATCCAAGACCATTTCTGAGATTATGGATAGCGGATGTTCTCATCGTATTACTGGAAATCTCGACCTCTTAACAAACGTAAGAAATATTCAAGGGAGTTATGTGGCTTTCGCTGGGAATTCTAGGGGTATGATTACACAGGAAGGTGAAGTATCAAATGGTCACATTACATTTGAGAAGGTCAATGATTGTGACAAGGTGGACCATAATTTATTGAGCGTGTCGCAGATTTGTGACAAGAAGTACACGACTATATTTACTGATAAAGAATGTCTGATTCTGAAACCAAGTTATGTTATTCCCGAGTACATGGTTGTCATGTGATCACTACGATCAAATGATATTTATGTCTTAAATATGAGTTCTAAAGTATCTACGTCAATCGAAACATGTTTTGTCTCAAAAGCAACCGAGAAAGGCTCTATTCTATGACATCGTAGAATGGGTCACATCCATGTTCAAAAGATGAACTATCTAATGGCAAATGACTTAGTTGAGGGTGTTTCTCTGAAGAACATTAAGTTATCAGGCCACTGTATTGCTTGCAAAAAGGGAAAACAGAAGAAAAAGTCACATCCTTCTAAGTTATTTAATTCCATTGATACACCATTAGAACGACTTCTTATGGATCTGTTTGGTCCAGTGAATCGTGCTTGTATCTCTGGAGATTGGTACTGTCTTGTTGTTACCGATGATTATTCAAGATACTCATGGGTCTTATTTATGAACTCGAAAGATCAAACACCCGTTCTTGTTCAAAATTTAATCACTAAGATCGAATCACTATAAAAGCAAAAAGTGAGGAGAATTCGAAGTGACAATGGTACTAAATTTAAAAATACTGTGTTGGATTTCTTTTGTGTACAAAAGGGAATTCATAGAGAACACAGTGCCCCATATGTACCACAACAAAACGGTGTTGCTGAACGGAAAAACAGAACTTTGATTGAAGCAGCTAGAACTATGCTTGCCGATTCTAAGCTTCCTGTCCAATTCTAGATTGAAGCTGTGAATACTGCATGTTATACGCTTAATCGAGTTTTGACAGTTAAGAGACTCCAAAAGACGAGTTATGAGCTTTTAAACAAACGAAATCCTAACTTAAAGTACTTGGAACCATTTGGGTGTCCTGTTACGATGTTAAAAAGAGATGTGGGTAAGTTTGAAGAGAAGGCCATTGAGGGGTATTTCTTGGGTTATGCTTCTCCAAAGAAACGAGTATTTAATTTCACTTCTGGTTGTGTTGAGGAGTGGTACCATGTGGATTGTCAAAGGTACACCACACCTCCTCAAAGGAAAGGTCCCGACTAGATGTTTGACTATGATAGCTTATTTAATTCATTTACTCCCACAACTGATCAACCGGATGAAGATCTTGTCCGTGCGTATTTTGAAGATCATTGGGCAATTCCAAGGTTTTCAAGTTCGAATGATGTTGAAGCTCCTACCGTAGCTCCATTTGAAGATCCAAGTGATGATTCTCCAGCTTCATTTGATAATGTTTCTACTTCTTCTGATCATAATCATCTCGTTGATCAAGTTATTGAACCTGATACAGTTGAGAGTGATGACTCATTTCATGAGCTTGGTGAACATTACACTAATTTATTCGAGAATATTGTTGTTCCTGAGAATCCTACGCTTAGGATTCATAATTATCATCCAAATGAAAACATCATTGGGGAACTTGATGTGGGTGTTCAAACACATCAGCAAGTTGCTTCTTCGAGTGAGAATAATGTATTGTGTGCTTATGCAGATTTACATTCTTCTGGAAATTTAAACGTTGCTAAATTCACTTGCTCTCTATCCCAAAGTTGAGCCTACCACACCTCATATGGCACTTCAAGATCCTTCTTGGGTAGAAGCGATACAAGAGGAACTGCAACAATTTGCACGATTGGGTGTATGGGATCTTATCGACAAACCCGCTCGAGTTAAAAAACCTATTCCAACTAAGTGGTTATTTAAATGTAAAAAAGACGATCGTGGGGAGATCGTGAGAAACAAGGCACGACTTGTAGTGCAAGGTTTCCATCAGCAAGAGGGTTTAGACTACACTGAGGTATATGCTCCAGTTGCAAGATTGGAAGCTATACGAATCTTTCTGGCTTATGCGAAAAGTGATTTTCTCAACGGTGAACTACATGATGAAATGTTTGTGTTACAGCCTCCTGGCTTTGAGGATCCTGATTATTCTGACCGAGTTTATCGCTTAAACAAGGGTCTGTATGGTCTACATCAAGCCCCGAGAGCTTGGTATGGCACATTTTCCGACCATCTGACGGATAATGGCTTCAATAGAGGGACTGTTGACTGCGCTCTATTCTATAAAAACATTGGTGATAATTTTCTACTCGTTCAGATTTATGTCGATGACATTATCTTTGGGTTAACAAATGACGCGTTATGTATGGAATTCGAGAAGTTAATGCAGACTAAGTTTGAAATGAGTTCGATGGGAGAGATGAACTTCTTTTTAGGGTTGCAGGTTCACCAGTCTGCGAAAGGAATCTTCATTCACCAGACTAATTACGTGAACGATGTCTTGAGCCGATTCAATATTACTGCCGGAAAAATCCCTTCAACTCCTCTCCTTGTGGGTAACAATTTATCACCAGATGAATTGGAGGATACCGTCGATCCTACCCTCTATCGAGCGATGATTGGTTCGTTAATGTATCTCACTGCTTCTCGCCCTGACATAATGTTTGTTGTTTGTTTATGTGCTAGGTACTAAGCTAGTCCTCGAGTGACTCACCTGGCAGCGGTCAAGCGTATTCTTCAATATATGAGGGGCAATCCAGACATCGGGTTATGGTACCCCAAGGACGATAATTTTGAACTTACCGCCTATTCTAACTAAGACTATGAAGGGTGCAAGATTACCTTCAAATCGACCTCAGCAGGGTGTCAATTATTAGGAAGCCGTTTCCTGGCAGTGTAAGATTCAATCGCTGAAGATGAATATGTTGCAGCCTCGAGTTGCTATTCCCAGGTTTTGTGGATACAACATCTTCGCGACTACGGTTACTCCCATTTTAATTGATAACTCTGCTGCCATTAGCATCACCAAAAATCCTGTATAACACTCAAAAACGAAACATATCGAAATTCGATATCATTTCATACGGGACTTTTTTTGAAAAGAAATAGATTAACCTTGAGAAAGTACATACCGATTTTCAAAAAACCGATCTATTTACCAAAGAATTTGACAAAACGTGTTTTAATTTTCTGCTTGGTTTAAATGGATTAAAAACCATTGCTGATATTCTGAAACAATGATGATTATCTTTATTTTTATTTTATTTTTCTTTTAAATTTTATTTTGGTTTTGAGTTTTAGGGGGTGAAAAATAGAAAATACAAAAATATTGTGCTATTCGTTTGTATAGTTAAAACCCAAAAACATTGAAAAATTTGAAAAAGTCAAAAATATTTTGTTTTCTTGTTTTTAATGTTTCTTGTTTTTACGTCTTTAAAACATTTTTGAAAATTTAAAAACATTTTAAAATCTTGAAAAAGACAAAAATATTGTGTTTTCTGTTTGTAAAGAAAAACCAAAAAACCAAAAATATTGTGATGTTTTTACTTTATTTATAAGAAAATTGAAAAAAAAAGATTGTGTTTTTAAGCTTGTAAAGAGAAAATCCGAAAAATTTTTGCGTACATTTGCTGAAAATTATGTCAATTACCTACATTTGAAGGACATATACTTGTATATGTTTGGTCCTGATTATATCTTGTTAATGTTCGGGATAGCCATTTACCTGATAATGGAAATTTTTGGGGCATTTTTTATGCATTTTTACTTTATTCTTTCACTTAAAACTATGTCGGTTATTTAAGTTTGTGGAACATGCTTGCATGTATTGGTCTTGTTATCTGCTTGTAGATTGATAGGATAACCATTAATCTATAAACTGAAAGTGACCGGGGCGATTGAATTTATTTTTTATGCTCCTCAAAATTTTGAGTTTTTGAAGCAAAAAGAGAAAATGATAGTACATTGATTATATGACCCCAAATCCAGCAAGATGTTTGTACACCTGCCTGCTTACAAATTACCGAAAGGTACTTGTCACTTGACCGTATCTGTGACTGTGGTCATATTACTTATTGGCTAACACTTGTCCAATAAGTAACGCGTAATAGCCCAGTAGGCAAGCCTTGTATACAAAACCCCACAATACCAGTAGTAATCATCCCGTAAGTCTACAGAGACTTAATCACTGTAATGTATTTAAAATACATTAAAAATATTTTAGAAAACATTTAGACCATTTGCCATGAGTTTTATAAGCTTTGAAATCATCATGACAATGTGGGAAAAATAGCTGTCTCACGTAAATGTGAGTTGTACAAAAACTCGAATGTCTCACCTTGCAAGTTTACGGTTTATGAGCTTCATGGTATTAAGCACCTAGGTTAAAGACAATGTAGTATAGCTAAGTTAATATAATCTCATAATCATAACGATAATCACGAGATTAGAAACTTTACACGATAACACAATATCTTACCTTATTCAGGTAGAGCTTTTGGATTCGTGTGTAAAAGCTTCTTTCGATCGGATAGGATATCGTTACAACCACTTGGGTATTATACAAACATCCTTAAGAAAATTTGAGAGAGAAAGATAATTCTGAGCAAGAAATGAAGGCTGATTTCGCCCCCTTTTATAGCTGATTTTCTGACCCATCGCGTACCGTGTTGGGTTCAATAAACAGGCACCGCGTACCACGACGGGTTGATGAGTCATCCCCATTTCTGACGCGTGTCAGGTGACGTGGCAGTATGCGTAACTTCCACGCCGCGTACCGCGATGGGTCACTTTGGTAGCCTATCGCGTGCCGCGATAGGTTGATTTTCTAAAAAATCTAATTTTCCACATAAATACTAAGGCGGCCCTATAGCGGCTCGCGGCGATGCGAGCGTGCGAAGTGCAAAGTGCGCCATCAAAGCACCACATTGCGCCCATCGCCCGTGCCCGTGCCCGTGCGCGTTCGGGTGCTTACGCACCCTCCGCTAAGACCACTTGAGAGTGACCTACCATATAAAAATATTATTATGGAAACTCATTTACTTATAAAGAGCTTCCATTTTTTTTCAAGTTTCCATGTGGGATCAAATTACATTCTATATATATACCCATGTGGGAACTTTCATATTTTTCCATCTTTCAATGTGGGATGAACTTATCCTTTCATTTTATTCAAAGTGAGGTATTTCCATTTTCTTATTTTATAATTTCCATCATATGTCTTGGAAAATTTGGAAATGGTACATTCTTCCCATCTTGGAATAAATCTCGTCCTCGAGATCCTTAAGAGAGGTTATTCTAACTCTTCTGCATATGTAATTGATGCAGTCAGTTAATGATATAGAACATCATAAGTAATTGTAAATTTCTAAGCACAATGACCAGTTGTGTTTAATTATTTACCTTACTTCTGTATTCTAAACATTTACCGATGTTAACTAGAATATATTTTCAATTCAATCTTCTATTGAATCATTCTTCTTGATTAACATTTCAGCTAATCATGCTTTATTTCTTATATTCTTTGTGTAATTATGATAACTTTCCCGCGTTCATTATGTATGCCAGTAATTTCGTATATCAGCTTTAGCTAATTAGCTACTGATCGTATTCGTTTAATAGTTTGGAATGGTCCAATAAACCTTGGTCTCAACTTTCCTTTCCATTTGAATTGAATTACTCCTTTCCATGGAGATCCTTTTATCTCTAATCTCCGTTTTCTATTGGCTTGCGTAGATGATCTACATAACTCTTATGATGATCTCTTGTGGTTTTTCCGTATTTTTAAATCTAAGCATTTGTTTCTCATATTTCTGCTCAACACACTGGAATTTGACACTTTTTTTTTCCATAAAGTGTTTTAAATGAGGTAGCATTAATATATAAGTGATAACCATTAGTGGCAAATGGTTATTCCAATTTCCACTATCCTCATAGCATGAATTCTAATGTTTGTATGGTCCTTTCATTTTGACCATTAGTCTTTGTATGGTATGTTATGCTTAAGTTTACTCTTGTTTCCATAGCTATCTGGAAATTCTTCCAAAAATGAAAAGTAAATCGATTACTTGATCAGACACTAAGAACTCCATAAAGTGAGACAAACCTGTCTACATATAATTTAGCTAATTTTTTTATTTAAAAGTTCCCTTCATTGGTATTCAATGAGTTGTCCTTGTTAATCTATCCACAATCATCCAGATTGTGCCATTACCTCTTCTTGTCATAGGTAGTTAACAAATCCCATTGTTATTAATTTCCTATTTCCATTTTGACAAATCAATTTGTTGAAGTAATCCTAAATGGCTTGTGATGTTCGGCTTTCCACTTGCGAACAAGTTGAACATGTTGATACTTAATCTGCCAATAGATTTCTTCCATCCTAATATATGTTATTCCTTTAGGACGTATCGTATATTTGTTTTGTTGAGAATCCTTTCTTGTAGATTTCTTTGGGTAAGTAGCCATATTCTTCTTTTCCTGGAATTTCCAATTCCACTATTATCATTTTTATTTCTTTTAATCCTTTTGTATCATTAGTAGTAGTTGTTTCAAGAGTGTTTTCTTAATTGCTCTGTTAAATCAATATGCAGATTTTGTTTAAGAGCATACACTTGTTTTGATTTTCTCATGATGCTTACTACTTTAAGCATTTGTCACCGAATTAGGCAAAATTTTATATTTGCTAAAATTTTTTCATAGAGCGTACATCGCCGCCTCCTTGGTAGCTCAAGAAGATACGTGGATTAGAAAGTTCATTGCCGATCTAGGGGTAGTCTGTACCATTCAGGATACTTTAGAAATCTTTTGTGACAACGAGGGTGCGTTTGCTCAAATCAAGGAACCCCGTGTACATCAAAAGACAAGGCATATTGAGTGGAGATTCAACTACATAAGGGATGAAGTTGAAAAGGGAAAGATATGTATTCGCAAAGTTCACACTGATCAAAACATTGCGGATCCACTCACGAAACTCCTAGAAAGGCCAAAGCATGAGGGTCATACTTGCGTATTAGGACTTCGATATTCTAGTGATTGGATTTGATCAAATTTTAACTCAATCATATGGTTTTGGTTATGATTATGTTTTTGAGTTATGTTCCACTTTGTATGTCTAAGTCTGTGAATAAGTCAATTATTCTAAATTTCCCTAGTTGATCATATTTGTGGGAACAAATGTGAAGGAAAGACTATCATGAACTTGGATTGGTAGATATTCATGAAGTATGAATATAGTAAAGGTTTGTTGCCAAGGTTCATAGATATTTATGAGATAAATATTGGACTGACCCGCATAGGTTGAGCTCCTTTTGTTAAAAAAATATATTTTAAACTTTTATTATCTGTGAATACGAAAAGTTTATTATAATGCCTCTAGATCTCTAGGGCAAGATTTATTGCTCCCAATTCTAGATCACGTATTTTATAATTTTCTTCATACTTCTCCAATTGTCTGAATGCATAATAGCTTTCTCATATTGCATTAGCATACATTCTAATCCTGAATTGGAAGTATCACTATAAACGGTGAAATTTTCAATTCCTTCTGGTAAGGCGAGTTTCAGGGTATCTGCTAACATTTTGCATTCTAAGTTACAAAATTTCCTTATTGCCTGGTTCATTATTTGACATCCTTTGCATGTTAACTTTGTTAACAAGACTTCTATTCGAGGAAGATTTTGAATGAAAAGTCTATAATATTCTGCTAACCCTAAGAAACTATGATTTTTGTATGAGTTTTAGGAACTTCTCATAGCCTTTATTTTGGCTGTGTCCATATGAATATTTTCGTTGTTAATCAAATGACTTAGAGTTTGTACTTCAAAATTTACACTTTGAGAATTTAGCATAAAGTCTTTCTTTTCTCAATAGTGTCAAAAAGTATAAAGATGTTTGACATGATCATAACTAGTTTTGGACTGAATAAGTACATCATGATTCCAAATACGGTTTACAAATCTGATTTATCATACCCATAAATGTAACTTGGGCATTGGTTAAACCAAACGACATTATTGTAAACTTGTAGTGACCATGTCTCGATCTATACACAGTCTCAAGAATATCTTGTTCCCTAATATTTCAAATACCTTCTTAATCTTTATTTGTTGGTCATCTATATTACGGTTGACTTGGTTAGTTTTTTTTAATTGCCGACACCGATTGATTTGGTTTAGGGTTTAAAAAAAAATTAAAAAAATATTGCTTACTTGTTTGTGTTTGTATAGATTTTCATTTGTCAAGGAATAAGGTTACTAAATGTCATTAATCTTTTTCTTTTCCTTAATTGATTGTATCCTGAACGTAAATAGATTTTAGAAAATTTATAGAGCTCATTAAGGTTTAATTAAAATAGATCATCAGTTCTTGATAAGGAATATCGATTCTTAATTGTGACCTTATTCAGTTTTCTATAATTGATACACATATTCATCAATTCAACTGGTGCTTATCCAAATGAGCTTGGTCTTATAAATCCTTTTTCTAGCAATTCGTCTAATTGTTTCTTTAATTCTAGCGAATATGTTGGTGCTTAATGATAAGGTGTTTTAGCAATTGGCGCTACTTCTGGTATGACATATATTCTAAATTTTAATTTCTCAATCTGGTGATTATCCAGGTAAATCTCTTGGAAAAACATCAGCATATTCTGATACATCAGCATATTCTGATACTATGCCTTACTTCCTTAGGTAGTTTATTGCTTTCTTGAACTTCATAGGCTTAGAGATCTTATCTCCTTGAAATTGTAATAATCTCTCCTGTTGGCGTACAATTCTCAACATAATTCTTATTACATAGAATTTAATCATGATTGGCTACTAACCAATCCATTGAATCCAGACAGATTTATCGAAAGTAAATTTGCTTAGAACCTAATAACTCTATCTTCTCATAAGAATATCAAATTGACATTTAAAATTGTTGATTATTGCAACTTTTACTTTATTTATATGTATCATTTCTATTATTTTACCTTATACCGAAAAGAAAAATACAATAATTATAAATAATATATTTTAGTGGTTCTTTTAGATGTATGATTTCCGACCGTAATAATTCTAAGTAAAGCTTTGCTTAATGTCCATCAGTTGATAGCCTTCAGATCTTTATCTTCGTATTGTTTGTTATCTTATATCTTGAGTCTTAGCCTCATATGTTCCCTTAAGTATACTTGCTAGATATTAATTGTGTTTATTCCAACTTAAGAAATGGGATGGAGTTTAAAGGTTGACAAGGTGCATAGGGATTTTATCATTATGTGGAACTGCCAATCTTTTATTCATCATTCTTTCTAACCGGCCTAGGTTTGATTGTTCGTCGGGAAAATATCAACTTTTTAGTTTTTAACATTTTGATTGTGGCTGGAGGGTTGATAGATGTCCCTACGTTGCTATTATTGAACATTTATTTATCTTCTTTGATATGGGTTTCTATGCAGCTCCATGTGAGTTGTGGTTCTGGCTGTAGTTATGTTACACAAATTTCTTGTCTCTTTCTCCTTTTATTTTTCTTATCGATTCCAATTATTTTCTTTTTCTAAGGTTGGTTTTGATTTTGAAATACCATGGGTTCATTTGTGTTTCTTTAATTTCTATTTGTTGGGTTTATTATATCCATTCTCATGTTGGTGATGGATAGATTTTTGAAATACTTCTATTAAGTTACTTATGCTATTTAACTAAATAACGAAATCTAAAATAAACCATATAATATTTGTGGGTAGAATCTTATCCGTATAATTATCACAGAAGTAAACATGTTGATTTCCTAACTCTTATGTTTAAGAATATGTATTATTAAAAATACAAATGTTTCTTAAACCAGTGGCTCTGATACCACTTCTGTCACAGCCCCCGAACCCATACCCTGAGAGGGGAGCCATGAACGTGAGTGGTGGTATCGGTGTTTATTATTTAGCAGCGGAAAATATTCATCAGGATCGTAGTTAGGAAAAATTATCAGAGTGTAAAACACCATGATTTTCATTTCATCTAGTTGGATATAATCCATTTATATCCTTACAAATGTTTTATAGCGATAAACCCTATTTTACAAAAAAACAACATGTTTATTTATTCTAGTGATAAGCCACTTATTTAAGCTGGAGGCCCGCAGGCACCATCCCTTTATCTTTATCATCTCACCTGAAACATGTTTTAAAATATTTTATTAGCGGGAAATACTGGTGAGTACATTCATTTATAATGCCACATAAACAATTACAACATTAAGATGTTTTTACACCTTCCAGCTTACAAATTACCGAAAGGTAATTGTCACTCGACCGTACCTGTGATTGTGGTCATATTACTTATTGGCTAACACTTGTCCAATAAGTAACGTGTAATAGCCCAGTAGGCAAGCCTTGTATACAAAACCGCACAATACCAGTAGTAATCATCCCGTAAGTCTACAGAGACTTAATCACTGTAATGTATTTAAAATACATTAAAAATATATTTGAAAACATTTAGACCATTTGACATGAGTTTTATAAGCTTTGAAATCATCATGACAATGTCGGAAAAATAGTTGTCTCAGGGAAATGTGAGTGGTACAAAAACTCGAATGTCTCACCTTGCAAGTTTACGGTTTATGAGCTTCCAGGTATTAAGCACCTAGGTTAAAGACAATGTAGTATAGCTAAGTTAATATAATCCCATAATCATAACGATAATCACGAGATTAGAAACTTTACACGATAACACAATGTCTTACCTTATTCAGGTAGAGCTTTTGGATTCGTGTATAAAAGATTCTTTCGATCGGATAGGATATTGTTACAACCACTCGGGTATTATAACAACATCCTTAAGAAAATTTGAGAGAGAAAGAAAATTCTGATCAAGAAATGAAGGCTTATTTCGCCCCCTTTTATAGCTGATTTTCTGACCCATTGCGTACCGCGATGGGTTCAATAAACAGGCGTCACGTACCGCGACGGGTTGATGAGTCATCCCCATTTCTGACGCGTGTTAGGTGACATGGCGGTATGCGTAACTTCCACGTCGCGTACCGCGGCGGGCCACTTTGGGAGCCTATCGTGTACCGCGATAGGTTAATTTTCTAAAAATTCTAATTTTCCACAAAAATACAAAGGCGGCCCTATAGCGGCTCGCGGCGATGCGAGCGAAGTGCAAAGTGCGCCATCAAAGCGTCACATTGCGCCTATCGCCCGAGCCCGTGCGCGTTCGGGTGCTTACGCACCCTCCGCTAGGACCACTTGAGAGTGACCTATCATATAAGAATATTATTATGGAAACTCATTTACTTATAAAGAGCTTCCATTTTCTTTCAAGTTTCCATGTGGGATCAAATTACATTCTATATATATACCCATGTGGAAACTTCCATATTTTTCCATCTTTCAATGTGGAATGAACTTATCCTTTCATTTTATTCAAAGTGAGGTATTTCCATTTTCTTATTTTATATTTTTCATCATATGTTTTGGAAAATTTGAAATGTTTCAAAGAAATAAGCATAAAAGATTGTGTGCTTAATCATTGGTGCGTTGATATGTCTTAAACAAGCTGTTAGAGTAAAGTATGTGATATAAACTAAAAGATATGCCAAATTGAAAAGGTGTTAGTTTCTAACAAAAATCTCGGTGAGGATGGCAGAAATGTAATAACCTGTCATACTCAAGCCTTATATCTGTCTGATCACTAAAAATAAAATAAAGCAAATAACAAGCGTTAGGGTTCTGGACACTGTGAGTCTTTATGCTGTTTAACCATCTGGGTATTAATATGCATGAATATTTCACTCGCTTTTAGAGCAAACCCAAAGTCATTAAACTTGATCACTGATGTACTTCGTACAAATCTAAACTACTGACTTGATCAAAATCTCTAAAAGAAGGACCCCAGGGGATACAATGTATGTAAGCCGACAGATTGACTCGTGCATACTCACTCATAGTAAAAGAAACTTGATGCATTGCTCAAAAATTCTTTAAATTCAAATTTTGATCGACACTTTAATAGTTTAAGTCAAGTTGGGGTGATATGGAAAAAATCAAATTAAGCTTGAACCGAGACTAGAGGCTGGTAGTTTCTGATATTTTGTGCTCTAATCGAACCGTTAATCAAATCACAAAAACGCTTGAAGCTTTGTTATAAGATTTAATTGGACAACAATATCAATGACCGACTTAACACCAGTCACAATATCGCTGAAATATAAAACTGTGATGGAAGGGCAATTTAGTCAATATGATTCTCTGCTCAAACTTAACAAAAATCTAAAAATATGTACTGCTTTTGAAAAATCATGCAAAAACACAAAAATATTTTCCGTTTTATTATTTTCAGATATTTTTCTTGTAAATATTTACATTAAAATTCAAAATACCAAAAAGATTTTGTTTTTCATTTTACATATTATTTAATTCTTTTTAAGTTAAGTGTTTTAAAGCGTAAAACATGCTAAGGTATTTTATCTTCGAGATATGGGATCTCGTTGATTTATTTAAGTTAACACAACTGGAATCAATATTTAATTAATTCTTTATTTATTTAATTTATTTGTTTTTTTATTTATTCAATTTAAAATTACATAAGTGTAATTCGTTAGTCATGTATAACGAATCGAAGTCATTCATAACGAATTGGATTCTGATTCGTTAACCTAATTCGCTTCCGCAACTCTGTAACGAATGACTTTTAATTTGTTAAATATAACTTAACGCAACAAACATGAATTAAAACTAATTCGTTATTGTTTTGTCTTAAACTTTAACGAAATGACTCTAATTCGTTATGCCACGTGTGCATAAATGATAACGAATCACCTGATTCGTTATTTCAAAATTCAAACGAATCAAATGATTCGTTACATTAAAAAATGTGTCGTGTCAGACTATATAGGGATTCGTGACGCCGATTCGTAGTCACTATTCACTTTCTTCTTCA
Organism: Bidens hawaiensis; assembly: GCF_021521415.1. Taxonomy (NCBI): domain Eukaryota; kingdom Viridiplantae; phylum Streptophyta; class Magnoliopsida; order Asterales; family Asteraceae; genus Bidens; species Bidens hawaiensis. The sequence continues at coordinate 452,151 of NW_027492603.1, forward strand.
CCTTCCCTACTGATACTCTGGCAATTTTTTTCAAAATCTTTGATCATCATTATATCCTGTTTTGATCATATATTCTGATTCATAAGGTATAGACGATAGTAACGTGATGATTTACGTCATATTTGATGAATGTTTGAAGGGTTAATTGTTTGATTTTGTTATCGGGTTTTATGTGTATTATAAACCCTTAATTTAACCGACTTGTACTACGTTTAGGTACCACAGATCAATACCATTCCATTCGTGATGTGTTTCCGAGATCCTTGTGATCCTATGTTCGGTTATACATCGACGATTATGGTGTAATTGATCTAAGAATTGCAATCTTGACTTTTATTGTTCTTGGTGATTTTGACCTTGACCAAATTAGTCAAATATTAAGCTTTAAGGGCCATTCGTTATTGTTTAACGAATTGGAACTCATTCGTGTCCAATCCTTTATACAAGTAACACGAATCAGGATAACGAATCATTATTTATAACGAATCAGATTTTCATCCGTTATATCTAACGAATTAAACTATAATTCGTTAACTTTTATTCGTGATTCGTTAAATCTAATTCTTTAATTATTTACTTGATAGCGAAGTAGCTGATTCGCTATAACGAATCACCATTCGTTATAACGAATCAAAATTATTTAACGAATGACATTTTATATTAATTTTTAATTTTAATACAATATTTAAGTTTTTAAATATTATTTTAAATTAAATGTTAATATATTAGTTAAATTTTATACTTTTATTTTATGGAATGATTGTTATTATTATTATTATTCATTGTTATTGATTCTCGGGTTTGTTTATATAATGCAATGGCCGATAACATGGATCAATATCCTCCCGTTGCTGATCAACAATAACAACAACAAGATATGCCATTGCTTCCGTAGAACAAAAAGCATAACATTTTTGCTTTTGTCGGTACGAATTTTGCAGATGAAGACGCATTTAGAGATATAATGACGTTTATTAGACACTCGGCTATTCACTATGCTGTGACTGCACGTCCGAAAGTCTACTTCAGTATTATACGTCAGTTTTGGAACACCGCTAGGTATATTGAAGCCGACAATCACATTGAGGCTACGATCAATCGAACACCTACTACTGTTGACACTGATGTTATTCGACGGGTGCTTCGATTTGGAGACACTGTTGATAATCCTTGTGAGTTTGACAAAGGATTGATCAGGGGTCTATTTCGTCGAGTATTCTATGGTGGGGACCTTGAAGCTTCTATGTATAACAAGAATGGATTATGTCCCACTTACAAGTATTTATTGCACGTGTTAATCCATTGCCTTGGAGGACGTAAAGGTGGCTTCGACGAATGCCGGATTATCTTACAATCGGCATTTGTCGCTTTGATACTGCACAAGCCTTTCAACTTCTCTGAGCTGATTTTCTATCACCTTATGGAACAATGCCTTACGGTGATTCAATGTAAGAAGTTCCTGATGTATCCTCGATTTCTTCAGCTGATCATTCAAGATTTGATTTCAAATTTGGTTATTGATCAAGCTTTAGTAGATGATGTGTTACACTTGAGCATATGCCTGCTGACACTGTACGAAGGATGAAGATTTATAGGAAAGATACACCACGGACCAAACGTTTGATTGGTCATCTGGTGAATCCAGATTATGTATGTCCTCCCGATGATCACTGGATCCACGATGACTCGGATTCTGAGAGTGAGGAAGAAGCAGGTGGAAACGAGGGTGATGATATGATGATGATGGTGGTGGTGGTAATGGTGGTATTGGTGGTGATAGTGATGCTCCAGCTCAACAACAAGCTGCGGTTGAGGCTGCTTTAGCTGCTGCTATAGTTGCTCAACGTAAAAGGAAAGGGAAAGAGTTGGTTGGTGAAGGGTCGTCTAAACGACGTGTGTCGGCTGGTGCTGGCACCTCATTTGGAGTTCAACCTCCAAGGTCGTCCATTCCTCAAAGACCGGCGGTGCGCTTACTACTAGCACCCCGGAATTAACTTTGATGACCACGCTTACGTCAGATCCTAGGCTTGGCATGATTCCACAGTCAGTCTTATCTACTTTGCCAAGGCCCTCTGTGGCAACATCGGTAGTTTCTCTAACACCAATGATGATGCCTCCACCACCAATGGATATTTCATTTATGTGGCTCAGTCGTCCTCAAGGTCCAGTTCAGCCTATCCCTCCTTCGTTTCATGCAATGGCTCAGGATCAGCAGACGAATATGCTTTTAAGATTACTTCATCTTTATGAAAATAAAATGTCTGCTGATCGTCTGAATCAAGAGAGTTTAATAGAGAATCAGAAGAAATTGCTGAGCTATGTCTCATTTTGCCAAAGGAGACCAAATCCCTTCGTGAGATTGTTACATCTCAGGGGGTGAAGTTAAAAGAGCAAGAGGATCTTATCATGCAGCTGACATGCAAGGACGACGCACTGAAAAAACTTAAGAATGATGATGAAGATCCTGATGCGTCGGGTACTGGAGGAAGTGAGCCGAAAAAACTCTTGGCTCGTCCTCTGGTGCTGGTACGAGTGCTGTCGGTGATACGGGAAAGCAGATAATTGTTTATCGTGATTATACAGCTGCTAAACCCATTGAGATGAGCAAGGCTGATACGGTCATCTTTTTTGATGGTACGGGGGTGGTTAGAAGTATTATGAATGCGGATGAGAATGAGGCGGGACAGTTTGTTGAGAAGTCCCTAACACAAGAGCAGATCTCCATACTTCTTAGTGTGAATGATGATGCGTTAACCGTGTTAGAGGTTAAGGATGATGTGGAGGTCGAGAACGATGAAGAGATCTTAAACGATCAAACTATTGTGATCAACACGTCCTTTATTTATGAAGATGAGGAGGTGGAGATTGAGGATATAACTGCTGAAGAGTACCCTGATTTATTTCAACACACTAATGTTGATCAGGGTGCTCCAATATTCAATGAAGAAACTGTCAAAGCAGCCGAGGATCATCTGGAAAAGGTGTCAAAGGGAAAGACTGTTGTTGATACAAGATTTGATCCAAGACGAGATCCGACTGATGCTGATATTCAGAGTTGGTTCGCTTATCAGAGTAAGAAAGCTCGTAAGATTATTGATGCATACCGATATGTGCACAAAGAGCAGAAAGTTGCAGTTGTCGCTCGCGCTCAAGCAAATCAGATGACATCTTTCAAGGCCTTATCTAAAGTGTGAGGTGACATTATTTCATGGCTTTATGATTCAGATTTAAAGGTCTGCATTATCAAATGGGAGAACGGCATTCAATACTATGAAAGTATTAACGACGTTCTCTCATTACCGCGTTGGGACGCTCGTACCCTCGCGTGTCGACCTTTCATGAACCGTGGGGGAAATAAACATGCAGATTGGTTTCATCAACATCTGTTGTTCGAGGTCAACCATGGATTTAAATTCTTCAAGCCGCAGGTTCCAACTCGCAAGCGTATTGATGAGATTGATTCAAGGACGGGTTGGAGGAAGTTGGTACTTAAGGTAAAGCTGCCAAAACCAATGAAGCGTGTACCGGTGAAGACGTTGAATCAACACATGTATTTATCTTTCAACCGCTGGTACTACGGCAACCGGACTGGCGAGGCCATTATTTTTCCGGGTAAGGGCTTAAAGATCGAGCTGATAAAGATCATTGATCCGATGTGGCTAGTGAACTGACAAAGACCGACAATGATGTGTTGTTTAAGAATAAGATATTAATGGAGCATCGTGAAGACTATGACCGAGCAATGCAATTTCAACGCGTTGTTCGTGCGTGTCATGGACATGGTATTCACAGCTGCAGAGATTAGCAGACTAAACGCTTCAAATAATTTAAAGACAAAGAGCTCAAGACGAGGGGGTTTCTGTTAGTACACAATTTTGCGTCTCAAGTCTTTGTAATTATCGTTTTGTATTTATCATTTATTTTAATGTAATATTTATTATTATATTAAGTTAGTTCGTTAAGGGAACAGTCTAGTTCGTTAAGGATGTTTAACGAACTAGACATTAAGTTAAGTTTCCTCCTGATTCGTTAAGGATGTTTAACAATCAGGAGGCAGTTCGTTATTATTTGTTATTTAATGTAATGTAACGAAGCAGGAGTCTAGTTCGTTACGAAATGTGTAACGAACTAGACATGTCTTCTATATATAGTGGGTTCGTCCACTGTTTAATTTAAGTTTTGAGTTAATCTATTGAATTGATGTCCAAGTCTCTTCTCATTCAAAGCTTCAACTAATTATCCGATTCCATATTATATATATACATATACAATACAACAAATACTAATATATACATACATAAGATATAATCATTAATAGTAACAATGAACTAGATCCGTTAATAGTTTATCAAGCTCTAGATCTGAGATCTATAGGCTTCCACATATAGTTTAGTCACACAACCTCCACTTGGTTGATTTAATTAGGTTATAATTACACATTCCATTAACATATGATTCTTTAACTAGCATGATAACCTAAGCAATCATGTTAACAATGTTATTTCAGAATTATCAAAACTAAAGAAATAGATCATAGCTTATATCTCATCATTTCTAAGTACAATATAAGGATCCATGTTTTACATTGAATAAGTTATCAAGGTATACTATTTACCATTTCTAGTCTCCAAGAACATGAGAGAAACATGAATGATTGTTAATCATCAACCTTAATGTATTGAGTTAAAGTGATAAAACATTTTTCATCAAAGGATAATTGAAAAATAACCATGTAGTTTACCTAACTAAATCACATGTTCAACATAATCATCCAGTAAAACAAAGCTTCTTCATAGAAATTAGATGGTAAATGGAGTTTAGCTCATAATGAGCATAGTTATGAACATTAAAAGAGATGAGGATAACAAACACATGATCAAACTAGAACAATGTGTGGATGAATCTTCCTTCTTCAATGGTGATGGATGATGGTGATGATAACCTCCAAGCCTTCAAACTCTCCACAATACCTTCAATATGAGTGTAAAGTGGGTGTTTTTATAAAAGAAATTTGTATAGAAGTTTTCTTCAAGAACACTTGATGAATGCAACATACTCAACTATTTATCGGCAATCTGGGCACTCAGGCACGGCCCCGTGCTCCATGAGGCACGCCCCCATGTCCAGGTGTCCAGTCGCATGAAATGCTTTGTCATATCGTACATGACGACTCACCACGTGGGCGTGCTTCCTGAGGCATGGCCCCGTGTTTCTGTTGATCTGTTATATTTCTTTTGTCTATTCTGAAAGGTGATCACGGCCCCAAGCTTCCTGAGGCACGACCCCATTGTCATATGTCCAGTATTTTGTCTTTTCTTGCATAGGAAAGCATGGGGGCGTGTTCAGGAAAGCATGGGGGCGTGTTTCAGTGTTTTCTTGGGTTTTCTTTCATTTTTCTTTGGCTTTTCGTTAATTTCTTCGTTTGAGGCTTGGGTTACCTGAAAATACATTTCAACATGATAAGTAGCTATTTGAACTATATTATTTTATGGAAGTTGCGGTATTTAGAGATTAATTGATGCTAAAAAAAATGTATAATTTTGTATACATCATAATTCATTAAGGTTTGTTTAACGAATGGCTTAACATATATGAGTCGAATGAGAGGCTCATTCGTTATGCCAGTTTAACGAATGAGACACGAATGTTTCATCTCCTATATATACCAATGTGACCTATTCGTAATTAACATAGTTCTTATTATTATCGATTTCTCTTGTTACTCTGCCAAAAATTCTCTCCCAACACACAATACACACACTTAATCAAGCTTTAACGTAATTATATCAATGACTAGATCGTTCGTATTGAATCAGACTCGGGAATATTCTCATATATACATGTGAAATGCACTATATAAAAGATATAAAAATTGTGTCAGATAGATGGGGTCCACATATGATTTGTGCTTAATTGAAACTTAATACGTATCGTAAAGCTATTGAAAGATCTGTATAAAGTTTAAAGTGGACAATTATACCTGCAATCATCGTTGGATTATGTGCATAATAATGTCGAAATTGAAGTGTCGTTTAGGACGTTACAAGTCTATATGATCCCATGTAGCAATCTCTCTCACAAAAATAGGTACCGCTTATCGTATTTTGTTTTTATTTTGATTTTGTTTGAATATTAGAAAAATTACAAAAATATTTTGGCTATTTTAAGCATAACTTTGTAAAAGCCAAAAAGATTTTCTTTCCAATTTATTTTTGATCTTCCGACCAGTTATATACGTTTTCAAATCGTTTTTACGTGTTATTAACATGTTTTCACCATTAGACATTTTTGTTCATACTATTTTGTGCTTAAATGTTAAATCAAGATAAACTTTATGGTTTATTGATGGAATGTGTTGATTGACTGCAGTTTTAACATAACGATGATATTCAATTCTTGTATCTTATCAATATGGTGAAGTTAAGTTAAGGCAGAGTGTTCGAGTTAAGGGGGAGTGAAGATGCTGATCGTGTGTACAAGCTAGAAGTTGATCAAGATTTGAGAAAAACATCTATTGCCAAGGGGGAGTTTATTAATGCATTGTCTGCATGACATTACCTGTATAAAGACACACGTGAAGACAAACTGAAAGCGACAAAGACTAAAGCTTAGCGAACTCCAGCAATTGTTAAAGGGAATTTCTTAGTACATGAAATGTGACAAGTGCTAAGAGTTAATCCTAACTAGTCATTTGGAATTGATATTTGTCTCATTCATTAAAACATGCAAGCTTAGGATGGTGAGTGGCATGTGGTTAGCGAATGAGATATCAATATAGAGAATGAGCATGTTACTTTAAGTTTAACGAATGGGAATGCATATGGGCAACGAATGAGATAGCTAGTGTAACGAATGTACATGTCAGTATGTAACGAATATGTATGTAATATATATAGGTTCACATATTAGAGTTAAGAAGCAGTTCAATTTTACGAGACACCGATTTGTACCGTTACTCTGTCGAAATTTCTAATGAGCTTCAACGAGTTAATATTTACATCTTGTGTATGTGCTCGGTAGTTTTCGTTTATCGATTTGTACCAAAACACACTGAAATAAACAATGTGTGTTTTCGTTTTCGTAGATCAATATCGAGTTTATCAATCCTCATCGAGAAAAACATCTGCAGCTCGATATTCCTTGGTTCTCTTAGTTAACCGAATATATCGGTTCGTCGACTATAAAGAAAACCTCTGACTCGTGCACACTCTTATTCAAATCTGCATCTTCCAAATAAGGCTTCAATCGATATCCATTGACAACTTGCCTCAAATGACGATCTCCATTTCACCAAACTTGCCTACACGTTGAACTTGATATGTCCGGTCCATTTACTCTTCAGCTTTCCTGGGAATAAGTTCAATCTTGAATTGTATAGCCAAACTCTTTACCCTTCCTCAAACTTCTTCCAATTCAACGTGGTGTCATAAACTCTATTTGTTAAACCCTACTTTTGGTTATAATAATAAAATAAATTTCGTCTATTTTATAGTGGGTCGTTATCGGTTTAGGTAAATAGAATACGAGTTGGGCTAGTGTTGAGTAAATGGATATGGGTTATGGACTTCGGTTAGGAAAGAAAGATGGAAAGACCATGGGCTTAAGCCCATGATCCATAAATATATAAACCCTTAATCACCATCTAATTCTCCATTCTACACATATTCCATACACCACCAAAACACACACTTAAGCTTCTCTCTAGTTCTCTCATTTCTCTCTAGCCGAAACCAAGAAAGAATCCGAGCACCGACCCGAGGTAATGACAGTTTTTGATGTTTTAGTTTAAAACCCGTTAGATATAGTCACGAAACGACGATCCGACACAGTTAAACCGTTTAAGTCACGAGATCTGGGTGGAATCGGGTATAAACCGAACCTATGATGAGCTTAGGGGTCACCCTAGCTCAGATTTGGATCGAACGGGACGAAAAACGGTGAAAAACGAGTTAAAACTCGTTTTTTCCGGCGAATCCGCGGTTTTCCGGGGGCTTTCCGGCAATGACGCCGCCGGAAAAGTGTACGAGGATAATAAATATGTCAGGGAATGTTCCCTGACACTCTGACCTAACCCTAGTTCGCTAACGGAGAGTTAACGAATTAGAGGTAATTCGTCACCTGATTCGCTAAGGAAAGAATAACGAACTAGCCTTAGTTCGCGTCCAGATTCGTTAAGGAAAAGATAACGAATTAACCCCCCAATTCATTAAGATCGACCCCAGCCAGGGGCTCTGCCCCTTGGACCCTGCTAGGGGCTGCCGCCCCTAGACCCCGCTGCCAGGGGCGCTCGGTCCCCCGTTCGTTGTGGGTTATAAAAATTATAGAAATACGATATGAGATAAAATAGTTAATTGATACATATAAATATTATACAGTTAGCCGTGAATAGCTCAAGAAAGGAATTACCATTAACGGTGAACGTAACCGACTTCAGGTGAGTTTCTAGCCCCATTCCTTGTTATGTTTTCGGGGCTGTGTGCATACTCGATGTGATTAGTTAATACACTTATCATAAGTGATAAGTGTATGCCATATATGTATTATGTGAAATGAATGAATAGTTTCTTGTCGATACATGAACGATCTTCGGAATTGCATGTATTGCTAGGAAATGGTTGATGTTATATGTACGTTGTAAGATGAAGAATGAATGATGTATGTATGAAACTTACGATTATGTATATAGAATAGTATGTTAAAAAGGTATGGAACGAAGGGTACCGGACCCTAATAATATCCGAGGATGAAGGGTACCGGACCCTAATAATATCCGAGGATGAAGGGTGCCGGACCCTAATAATATCTGAGGTATGTAGGGCGAATGCTCTTTATAACGTAAGGTTAGATATGTATGTGTATGAAAGATTGACGGACAGGTTAAGTATGTAATGCGTACCTACAGGCACGTGTATGTTTATGTAAAGTAAGTTATGTGATTAACTAGAACTCATTCAGCGTAGCTGACTTTTAGTATGCACGCAGGTAAATAGGTTGAAGCAGCTTGCATGACTGAAGGCACATGACATAGAATCGAAGATACTGGCATCTCAAGAAAAAGTTATGATGTTTTCAAAGACTATGTTTTATGTTTAAATAAATTTGAATGTTGTTAAGACAAGATTTGACAGTTTTGTTATATGTTATGGCTGAAGTTACATTCCGCATAAAGTTTTAACTAACTCTGATATTTAGAACTATGTTTATGAGTAAATCCAACACCAAAGTAGGGCTACCGGTATCAGTGCAAAGTTCGAGAGATTTAAGCATCCTACATGCTTAGACTCGAATAGAGAATGGGATATAAGTAAGGAAAGAAAAAAGATGCCGGTTCGAGAATGCCATGTGTCAGTCAAGCAAGCTCCATAACAGTAAAGAGTATGATTAAATACGTATGTTAATGTTAGCTTAACTGCTAAAGAAAGGATATGTGTATGTAGGGATAGGATTTCCTGATTGTTTGATTGATTAACTGTTTAAGAGTAGAACCAGCACAAATAGACTCATGAAGGGAAGTGTATATGACATGGAGAGTAACGTGATCAGCTAATCACAGCTGGCCACTGTTATTACCTGTTAGCTTTACCATCCTTGTACTAAATAGTTCCTTGAGTGATGACGTTTGTGTTTTTCTTTCCAGAATACGATGGCTGGATCTAGGGCAGTTGTTAGGGCAGGAGACCGCACTGGACGTCGTGGCAGGCCTCTTCGCGTCCAACGACCTTCGGTAGAAACAGCTTCCAACACCGAAGAAGAGGGAAATACAGCTGGAGGAAACCTTAACAAAAATGAAGGGGTTCAGGTAGATCCCTTAATTCAAGCAGCTATTGTCCAAGCGGTAGCCGCGGCTGTGAAAAACATGAATCCCGAGAGATCTGCTGGAAGCCGTGAAAGAACAGCTGAAGGAGCGGGAGGAGGTGGTAGGGAAGACGATGAAGGAGAAAGAGAGGCCTCGAGTGAGGTTAAGTCTGTGAAGGTCGATGACAGGAAAAGGGGCCGAGGTGGTTGCAACTATAAGTCCTTTAAGGGTTGTGACCCGCCGAAGCTGACTGGTTTGGGAGACGCAATCGCTACCCTTCAATGGATAACCACCATGGATAAAATTATCCGCATTAGCGAGTGTCGTCCCGATCAAGCTGTCGGTTATGCCACCCAATCGTTTGAAGATGAGGCGATGTACTGGTGGGAATCGATTGAGCAGAGAAGGAGCCGAGAGGAAATCAAGGCTATGAGGTCGGAGGATTTGAAAGAATTGGTTATGACGAAGTTTTGTGCTGACGCCGAAGTTGAGAGGGCGGAGATGAAGTTCCTGAACTTGAAAGCTGGGATGATGACACATCATGAGTACACCACTGAATTCCACCGAATGTCTAGGTTGGTACCCGAGATGGTCAATACTGAGGCTAAGAGAATCAAGTGCTATGTGAGGGGATTGCCACCAAAAGTTCGCATGCTAGTCAGGGCGAATAAAAATGCTACTTTTGACTCTGCTTTCGAACTCGCAAATATGGTTTATGAGGACCTGGCTGCGGACGACGTTGTGGTGGGGGAAGATAAGAAGGATAAGAAGTGGGTCAATCATGCTAAGCGACCTGGTACCCAGTTATGGAACTCTAAGGACAAGAAGCAGAAGGTGTGGGAGAGAAAGACATGCAAGACGTGTGGGAAGGTGCACGGTGGAGAGTGCAAGTGGGGCACTGGCTCGGATGTGTGTCACAAATGTGGAAAAGCTCATGCTGGGGAGTGTAGAATGGGAACGAATGCCTGTTATAAATCTGGGAAGGTGGGGCACTATGCTAATGAGTGTGATGTGAAACCCGCATGCTTCAAGTGTGGTAAGACGGGTCATATGGCAAGGGAGTGTACTGATGGTGGAGCTGGAGGTAGTGGGAAGAAAGATGCCGACCAAGCTAGGCCAAGGACTAGATCCTACATGCTGACCCAGGAGCAAGCTAAACAGATTCCGGATGTTGTGACTGGTACGTTTTTAGTAAACGGTATTTCTGCTTCAGTATTATTTGATTCGGGTGCGAATAGAAATTTCGTAGCTACACCGTTTAGTAAATTAGCTAAAATGAAATGTTGCCGAGTGTCTAAAACTTTTATAGTAGAAACCTCTAGTGACGCTTCGGTTAAAATAATGAGAATGCTTAAAAATTGTAAGTTAGCGTTAGAGGGACATGAGTTCCCGGTTACCTTGTATGTTATGACCTTAGGAGGGTTCGATGTAGTTTTGGGAATGGATTGGTTGTCTGAGTACGAAGCTCAGATAGTGTGTATGAGTAGGATAATAAGGTTAAAGTCTTTGGATGGTAGTGCGGTGACGGTGTATGGTGATAAGGAAAGTTCTGGGCTTAATGTCATTTCGATGATAAAAAACGAGGGTTTGTTAAGGCGAGGGTGTGATGCCTACCTAGCATATGTTGTCAACGCTACGGCCGAGACGAAAGAGATGAAAGATGTTCCTATCGTGTGCGACTACCCATAAGTATTCCCTGAGGATCTTCCGGGGTTGCCACCGGAGCGTGAGATAGAATTTCAGATAGATTTAGTACCAGGAGCCCAACCTATCACGAAAGCGCATTACCCTCTAGCATTGTCCGAGATGAAAGAACTGATGTCCCAAATACAAGAACTCCTCGATAAAGGTTTTATTAGACCAAGTATTTCCCCGTAGGGCGCACAAGTGTTATTTGTGAAGAGGAAGGATGGAAGGATGAGAATGTGCATTGACTATCGCGAGTTGAATAAGCTTACGGTGAAGAATAGATATCCTTTGCCAAGGATTGATGATCTGTTTGACCAACTGCAAGGTTCAAGTTGGTTCTCACGAATAGACCTCAGATCAGGCTATCATCAGCTGAAGGTGAATGAGGCAGACATCCCTAAGACAGCTTTCCGAACGCGGTATGGACATTACGAGTTCCTCGTGATGTTATTCAGTCTAAGAAATGCTCCTGCAGCATTTATGGACATGATGAATTGGGTGTGTTGGCCGATGTTGGATAAGTCGGTTATCGTCTTCATTGATGATATATTGATTTATTCCAGAAGCGAGTCTGATCATGCCGAACATCTGAAAGAGGTGTTGGAGACTCTTAAGAAAGAGAAGTTGTATGCTAAGTTTTCGAAATGCGCGTTCTAGTTCCGAGAAGTGCAATTTCTAGGTCACGTGATTAATCCTGAAGGGATTATCGTTGACCCAGCTAAGATTGAAGCGATAACAAATAGGAAGACTCCACAGAATCCGACTGATATACGAAGCTTCCTAGGGTTAGCTGGCTACTATAGGAGATTCATCAAAGGTTTCTCCAAGATAGCCGCGCCATTGACCGGTATTGACCCGAAAGTCGATAGTATTCAGTTGGGGTAAGTTTCAAGAAGAGGCTTTTCAGGAGCTAAAGAAGAGACTCACACAAGCTCCAATCCTTGCTTTACCCGAGGGTGACGAGGACTTGGTTGTTTGTACAGATTCTTCGCATCGTGGGTTAGGTTGCGTGTTGATGCAACGAGGAAAGGTGATAGCTTACGTGTCTAGGCAGTTGAAAGTCCACGAGAGTACCTATCCGACGCATGATTTAGAACTAGCCGCCGTAGTGCATTCCTTAAAGATTTGGAGGCACTACTTATATGGTACTAAGTGTACCATCTACACCGACCATAAAAGATTGAAGTACTTCTTCGAACAGAAAGAGCTGAACATGAGACAGAGGAGGTGGTTGGAGTTGATTAAGGATTACGACTACGACATTAAGTACTATCCTGGTAAAGTTAATGTAGTCGCCGACGCGCTAAGTCGTAAGAACGAGGAAGTCATTGCAACAGTGAAGTCATACCAGTTGATTATGAATTCAAGTATGTTCGATGAAATCATCAAGGTACAGTCAGAAGTGTTGGCAGATGGAGGGCTAGTGAAGAAAGAAAGGATTTTCGGTTAAAAAGACGAGTTGATGGAAAACACTCATGGTGTTAAGACTAGGTTTGACCGTATGTGGATCCCACACCATGGAGATCTTAGGGGTCGAATCTTAGATGAAGCTCATAAGTCAAGATATTCTATTCATCCAGGAACTACAAAGATGTACCAAGATTTGAAAAGAGATTACTGGTGGCCAGGCATGAAGAATGATGTAGTAGATTATGTCAGTAAGTGCCTAACTTGCTTGCAAGTAAAGGCAGAGCACCAGAATCCTTATGGAAAGATGCAGCCTCTAGAGATACCATAAAGGAAATGGGAACACGTCACCATGGATTTCATAACTAAGCTACCTCGTACAGCTAAGCACCATGATACCATCTGGGTGATAGTGGACCGTTTGACCAAAAGTGCTCACTTTCTGCCCATACGAGAGGCCATCTCGTCAGAAACGTTAGCAAATTTGTTCATAAAAGAGGTTATGGCCAAGCATGGAGTGCCGTTATCGATCGTGTCCGATAGAGATACCCGATTTACTTCGAGGTTTTGGAAGAAGTTCCATGAAGCTATGGGAACCAGATTGAACATTAGTACGGCGTATCATCCTCAAACCGATGGACAGTCTGAAAGGACGATCCAAACCCTTGAGGATATGCTATGTGCTTGTGTTTTAGACTTTGGAGGAAGTTGGGATGATCATCTGCACCTAGCAGAGTTCTCCTATAACAATAGCTACCATTCAAGTATTGGTATGCCACCGTTTGAGATGCTCTACGGTAGACGATGTAGGACCCCAGTGTGTTGGGGAGAGATTGGTCAGAAAGAGATGGGAAGCCTAGAAGTGGTTCAAGAAACGTCTTCAAAGTTCGATCAGATTAAGGCTAGGATGAAAGCTGCTCAAGACAGACAGAAGTCATATGCTGATAAGCGTAGATGGCCGATTGAGTTTAACGTTGGTGACAATGTGACGCTCAAGGTCTCGCCTTGGAAAGGGATTATCCGTTTTAGGAAAAGAGGGAAGTTGAGTCCAAGGTACATTGGACCGTTTAAGATTTTAGATCGTGTGGGTGAAGTGGCTTATAAACTGGATTTGCCCAAAGAGTTAGAAGGAATTCATTCAACCTTCCATGTTTCTCACCTAAGGAAATGCCTAGCTGATGACACGTCTCATGTGCCATTAATGGACATTGAGGTTGACGAACAGTTGAACTATATTGAACAACCGATCGAGATAGTTGACCGTAAGGAGAAGCAACTTCGTCACAAGGTTATACCTTTAGTGAAAGTGATATGGAAGCATTGCAAGGGTTCAAATGCTACTTGGGAAGCTGAGGATGAGATGCAAGTTTTACCCGAATTTGTTTAGGTAATAGTTAGGTTTCGGGGACGAAACCTCTTTAAGGTGGGAAGACTTGTAACATCCTACTTTTGGTTATAATAATAAAATAAATTTCGTCTATTTTATAGTGGGTCGTTATTGGTTTAGGTAAATAGAATACGAGTTGGGTTAGTGTTGGGTAAATGGATATGGGTTATGGACTTGGGTTAGGAAAGAAAGATGGAAAGACCATGGGCTTAAGCCCATGATCCATAAATATATAAACCCTTAATCACCATCTAATTCTCCATTCTACACATATTCCATACACCACCAAAACACACACTTAAGCTTCTTTCTAGTTCTCTCATTTCTCTCTAGCCGAAACCAAGAAAGAATCCGAGCACTGATCCGAGGTAATGATAGTATGTTGATGTTTTAGCTTAAACCCATTAGATATAGTCACGAAACGACGATCCGACACCGTTAAGCCATTTAAGTCACGAGATCCGGGTGGAATCGGGTATAAACCGAACCTATGATAAGCTTAGGGGTCACCCTAGCTCAGATCTGGATCGAACGGGACGAAAAACGATGAAAAACAAGTTAAAACTCGTTTTTCCGGCGAATCCGCGGTTTTCCGGCGGCTTTCAGGCAATGTCGGCGCCGGAAAGGCAGTGCCGGAAAAGTGTACGAGGATAATAAATATGTCAGGGAATGTTCTCTGACACTCTGACCTAACCCTAGTTCGCTAACGGAGAGTTAACGAATTAGAGGTAATTCGTCACCTGATTCGCTAAGGAAAGAATAACGAACTAGCCTTAGTTCGCGTCCAGATTCGTTAACGAAAAGATAACGAATTAACCCCCCAATTCGTTATAGTCATTCGTTAAGGAGATTACGAATTAGAAGGTCCAATTCGTTACCTGAACTGATTCGCTATGTGGACTGGTTCGTTATATGGACTGATTCGTTAAAAGTCCAGTTCGTTAGAGGGTTCAATTCGCTACAATGACCAGTTCGCTAAGATAAGCCAATTCGTTATGAACCTGTAATGAATTAGAAGTTTAATGGAATGACAAGAACAGTCCCTGGACTTATAAAAGAATGGATTAATTGCAAAGAAGTCCTCAAGCTATTTAAGTTAGTTAATTAAATAATGATTCAAATTTCTAATGGAAAATGTGTTACGACGGTTAATGGAAATAAAATTTTCACCTGATATTTTCACCTGATTTAACCCTAGTTCGCTAACGGAGAGTTAACGAATTAGAGGTAATTCGTCATCTGATTCGCTAAGGAAAGAATAACGAACTAGCCTTAGTTCGCGTCGAGATTCGTTAAGGAAAAGATAACGAATTAACCTCCCAATTCGTTAAGCTCGACCCCAGCCAGGGGCTCTACCCCTTGGACCCTGCTAGGGGCTTCCGCCTCTAGACCCCGCTGCCAGGGGCGCTGCCCCCGGACCCCCTTTTGTTGTGGGTTACAAAAAGATAGAAATACGATATGAGATAAAATAGTTAATTGATACATGTAAATATTATACAGTTAGCCGTGCATAGCTCAAGAAAGGAATTACCATTAACGGTGAACGTAATCGACTCAGGTGAATTTCTAGCCGCATTCCTTGTTATGTTTTTGAGGGATGTGTGCATACTCGATGTGATTAGATATTACACTTATCCTAAGTGATAAGTGTATGCCCTATATGTATTATGTGAAATGAATGAATGGTTTCTTGTCGATACATGAACGATCTTCGGAATTGCATGTATTGCCAGGAAATGGTTGATGTTATATGTATGTTGTAAGATGAAGAATGAATGATGTATGTATGAAACTTACGATTAAGTATATAGAAAAGTATGTTAAAAAGGTATGGAAGGAAGGGTACCGGACCCTAATAATATCCGAGGATGAAGGGTACCGGACCCAAATAATATCCGAGGATGAAGGGTACCGGACCCTAATAATATCCGAGGATGAAGGGTACCGGACCCTAATAATATCCGAGGTATGTAGGTTAGATATGTATGTGTATGAAAGATTGACGGACAGGTTAAGTATGTAATATGTACCTACGGGAACGTGTATGTGTATGTAAAGTAAGTTATGTGATTAACTAGAACTCACTCAGCGTAGCTGACTTTTAGTATGCACGCAGGTAAATAGGTTGAAGCATCTTGCATGACTGAAGGCACATGGCATAGAATCGAAGATACTGGCATCTCAAGA
Organism: Bidens hawaiensis; assembly: GCF_021521415.1. NCBI lineage: Eukaryota > Viridiplantae > Streptophyta > Magnoliopsida > Asterales > Asteraceae > Bidens > Bidens hawaiensis. Next base: position 468,617 of record NW_027492603.1, read on the forward strand.
AAATGTTATGATGTTTTCAAAGACTATGTTTTATGTTTAAATAAATTTGAATGTTGTTAAGACAAGATTTGACAGTTTTGTTATATGTTATGGTTGAAGTTACATTACGCATAAAGTTTTAATTAACTCTGATATTTAGAACTATGCTTATGAGTAAATCCAACACCAAAGTAGGGCTACCGGTAACGGGGCCTTACACTCTTCATTTTGTCTTTATAAGCAGATGCCCATTCGTAGGCTACGTCTATCAACTCTTCTAGCTCGCATAATTTCAACTTTCTTTGCTTACCTGCACACTCATAATCAGGATTAATATTCTTAACTGTCCATAACGCACGATGGGGCAGTTCAACATGTAAATGATAACCCTTCCCATAAACCAACCGATGAGGGGTCGTTCCAATATGTGTTTTGAAAGCCGTATGATAAGCCCATAAAGCATAATTTAATTTAGTTGACCAATTCTTACGATCGGCTCTTACCGTCCTGTGCAAAATCTCTTTGGATTACCTATTGGAAACCTCCACTTGGCCACTCATTTGAGGATGATAAGGAGTGGCTATGAAATGGTTTACACCTTACCGTTTAAGCAATTTGCCAAAGTTAAAATTCTTAAAATGTGAACCCATATCGCTAATTATGATGCAGGGAACATCAAACCTTGAAAAAATGTTACATTGAACAAATTTTTTAAACAATGATATGGTCTTTCTCTTGGTGGAGATTGCTTCTACCCATTTAGTAACATAACCCACAACCAACAAGATATATAATTCCTGAAGGATTTTGGAAACAAGCCCAGGAAATCAATTCCCCAAACATCAAAGATGTCGACAACAAGAATTGGTTGCATGGGCATATCGTCCCTGTTTGAGTTGCCACCCATTTGTAGGCATCTTAAACAATTGTTAACAAACTCAGTTGCGTATTTATAAAGGGAGGGCCAATAAAACCCGCAAGCTAGTACTCTATGCGTCGTCTTCTGTCCACTAAGTGTCCACCACATACTGATAAATGGGAATGGTGCAACACACTATTGACTTCCTCTTTTGGTATTCACCTACTCATCACTTGATCTGCACACACCTTGAACAGGTCCGGGTCTTCCCAAACATACTGCTTCACTTGTGATAAGAAGTGTCGCTTCTTATTCTTTGGCCAAAATTCATTAATTGTATCTGCAACAAGAAAATTAAAAATATCAGCACACGATGGTAAATTTGACATAGAAAACAACTACTCATCTGGAAAAGTCTCATTGATGGCCATAACATCATCCTCTTCTTCACCAGTCAATCTGGAAATAGTGCGCAATGACATTCCCGCTTCCCTTCTTGTCACGGATCTCCACGTCGAACTCTCGGAGTAACAAAATACATTTGCAACCTTCTTTTCCACTAAGTATTTCACTGCGCTATGATCTGAAAACACAACTTTGCTTTCTCAAATACAAGATCGAAATTTATCTAACGCATATACTACCGCAAGCAACTCCTTTTCCGTAGTGGTATAGTTAATTTGAGCATCAGAATGAGTTTTGTTTGTGTAGTATATGGCAAAGGGCTTCTTATCCACACGTTGACCCAAAACAACCCCAACCGCATAGTCACTCGGGTGACATCAAGATCGGGGATTTGATGTTAGAAAAGCTATATATAAATATTAATAGCTAATTCTTGCAATTCAACACTAAGTCTTAAATTTATAAAACAAAACAATCCTAATTGAGCTTCAACAAAACGGCAAGTGTACCGGTCACGTAGCAGCACAGTCTAATGGAAGTCTGGATGTCGAACACAAAGACATGTGAGAACGGCTCAGATAATAAACCCTAACCAAGTCCTGCCTAAATAATATCTTTGTTGAACTTATTTGTCTAAACTAACTTAATTAACTTAACTAATCTTAACGAACTTACGGTAAAACTTAACGGAACTAACGATAATAAGAAAACGAATCACCTGGGTAAGATGACTTAACGGTCGTAAGATGACACGGGTGCTAACATGTGGTTGAAACCAGGGTTCTAAAGATGGACTGGCATAGATGAGGTCAAGGCAACTGGGTCCCTACGGTCAGTTTTACTAGAAAACCCTAACAACGTCTAGATAACTTTTAATTCATGGTTGTTAATCTACGTACCCTAATAACTCATCACTTGGTCCATGTCTAAGTTACAGATCTCATTAAGGCTTGAGCTAATTACAAACCTATGAGAAAAGGGGTAATTCAATACTAAAGACAAAATAACTCAACTTACAAACTAACCTAGTCAATAGCTGAAAAACCGCACGTGGTCTCGCAACTACTAACCAAATCAACTAAACCAGCAAGATAAGCCGACACCTAAGGTTTTGGTCCAACTCAAAGGTGGTGAACCTACTGAATTTAATTATCCAAGAAACATAAACCCTAATGGTATGCCTACCACGATCAATCAACACACAAAGTATTAAGCTAAACATGCAATTAATGCCTACACGAAACTAATTCATGCAGTAATCAACCACACGGGGCACATGCAGCCTAAAATACATCTAGGCAGCGAGTGTACACAGAATAATATCACAAAATATGAACTTTAAAATAGAAAAACAATCAACCACTTGTTAAGCACCCTAAACTAGTTAATTTTAACCGTTAAACATCAAACCTAAATGATTCTAACCAATCTAGCCAATCATAATCAATGAACATTAGATAAAATACTTATAAATGATAAACATGTTCATTAGAATGTTAATTACAGAAGGTTTGAATGTCTAAACCCCGAAAACGAACTCACAAACGTTAAAACAAGCAAAACTGACAACCGGTTGATGAAACTCCGATCTGACAACTTCTCCTTCTTGGTATTTCTTCTAGATTAGGTCTTTGACGGCTAGGAAGGTCTAAAAATCATTCATAGGGTTTATTATATTTTATATATATATAAATATATATATATATATATATATATATATATATATATACAGAGAGAGAGAGAAAGAGAGATGAGTTAAACTTGTAAAACAAGCAAAAACCCTAATTTCATATCTGACCAAGTCCATATAGGACAAAATAGTCATGGTGATGAATGTGGGCAGCCATAGAACACCCCTAGGGCGCCGCGCCACGTGACCTCCAAGGCCTGGGTGGATGCGTGGCGTGGCCAGGTCATTTGGCTGGTTTTTTCGATTTCTGACTCGCTTATCTTCAAACTCGCATACTGGCTTCATCTGAATCCCGTTTGAGCTGCTTTCCTCTTCCTTAAACTCGTTTTTCCCTCTCTTCAACCATGGGACCTACAATAAACCATAACATTTAATTTCATGCAAGAACAAGTTATAGTTAACGTTTAAGTACAAAATAACATTAAAACTATTAGGAAAGCGTGTGTGTTTTACACCACATCAGGATTCAACCAAATTTGTTTTCAAGTACATTAAATGCATTTAAAAAGTCTTCATAGAATAAAAATGGTACATCTTTTAATAGCAAATTATACAACGGTTTTGTAAATGACACTAAAATTCTTTATAAACCGTCGGCAAAATCCGGCATGTCCCAAAAATGATCAAATTCGCTTAACAATTATAGGGGCGGTAGATTAGATACAACATTTACCTTTGCCCGATCTACCTCAATCCCCCTAATTAAGATGACATGTCCCAAAATTGTTCCTTCTTGAACCATAAAGTGGCTATTTTCCCAACTTAAGACCAAATTCATTTTCACACGTCTTTTTAAAGCTAAACATGATTTAAAAGATGAGCCAAAAATCGAAAATAATTTTCGAACATATCTAAAAAGATACTCATCACACACCTTTGAAAGGTAGCCGGGGCATTACACAATCTGAAAGGCTTTCACCTAAATGCGAAGGTGCCGTATGGACAAGTGAAAGTGGTCTTATGTTGGTCTTCGGGGCGAATAGCAATCCGATTATACCCCGAATAACAATCTAAAAAGCAATAAAATTTCATACCCGATAATTTTCTTGATGATCTGACCAATGAAAGATAGAGGGAAGTGGTCCTTGGAATTTCCAACATTCAACTACCTGTAATCAACAAATATTCGCCACCCGGTTACTAGGTGGTTGGCAATCTCTCCACCTTATTCGTTACGGGTTATCCATAATAGGAAAGGCCTCATAAGTGTATGCATATATGTTGGCTAACAATTAAATGTTGCCACATTAGATGAAGACAAACTTGATTTACCTTTAATGTATAATTACAAATTTTTAAAAGAAAATCAACCATACTAGTGCTAGCTTGCGCGAAAATGGCAACTAAGGGAGTTCAGCCACTACACTTAACCATTATCAAAACAAGCCCCACTTTGAAGCCTTATTTGATGTATATTCTGTTGCGGATTTCTATTTAACATCTCGGATTTTGTGTATTTGAACTTGTATTCTTTTACCCGACTCGAGAATATATTTCGATTCTTTCGTGCTAATAAAACTTATATTTAATAGTATTTTAATTGTGTTAACTAATTTTATATTTTAATAACTTTAAAATTTGTCAAAAAATGCTTAGAAACCTTTAAATTGCTTAAAAAGGCTAAAAATCGTGTTTGTGGAAATATAAGGACTAATATTGCCAAATCTTCCCTAAACCGACCTAATTAATTAAACTTAAGCCCCAAGATAAGTCATATGATATTATAACATGTTCATATTCATTCCTTATTTTCCTAAACGAATTTTATGTTTCAAATAAGATGCTTTCGTCAATAATCGAATATTATAGCCTAAACGAGTTAATTGCCTAATAAACGAATTTAAGTCTTTAATATTTAATCAAAACACATTTATAAACCATAAAAACTACTGAATTCCAGCCAACCTCCCCATATCCCAAAAATTTCCATTCCCCATCATTAAATTCATCAAGATTTAATCGATTTCATTCAAGACTAGTTGACTTTGGGGTTCAAGACCTAGTTGACCACGAATTTCTCTTAGTTACAATCCTCGTTTGAGTATGTTTTCTTCTTAAATATTGTAGGTTTTTATCTCCTTTACAAAATAACTTAATCCATTTCTGAGATTGAGGAGATTTACCGTGTCAATTGGACTACGACACGTTTAAGTGCAAAATAGTCAACAAGAATGACTGTTCAATTTCTCTATCTTCTTGTCAAAATTAGTTTTCGGTTAAGAAGAATTTTATGTTTATTTTATGATTTTGAGTGTAATTAGCAAAACTCGACTCCCGAATCACAATTCGGATTCTAGTTAGTAACAACTCGCTTATTTATTAAAATTCTCATAACCGGAATTCTCTACATCCGTTTGTATTGATTCCAACGGCTATGTTCTCGGTTTTTACTATACTTATATTTTTTATAAGTACCACGTTTGTTTGTATTAAAATACTTGTTGCGATAACCTTGCTCGTTTATTATATTTCTCGGATTACTCGCTTAATCGTCAAGGTGAGTAATCAATCCCCTATTTTACTGTTTTCAAACACTTTTGGGGATTTTATGCCTATCTATTCTTATTTTTCATACTACATTTTATCCATACTAGCAAATCATGATTATTGTGTTGTTGATCAATTAAATGTTTATTTGTTACTTGTTTACTTGCTTATTTGTTTGATTCTAACAATTCAGAGAGGTCTATTATTAATTCTAGCAAATCGTCATTGTAGCCATAGCCGTTTGTGAGGCATGGTCAACTGACACCAATTATTTTCTTTCATTTAATTGTTGATACTCATGATATTGATTTGCAGTTTTTATCTCATATTATATTTAGTGTCGAAAACTGGTTATTTTCTCACTCAACCTCGTGTTGACAAAATATATATAGTTTTACGCATATTGCAGGTTATTCTTTGGTTTGAAGTGAAGATCGAAGATCACATAGATTGTCTTTAGGTTATATATAAAAAGACAACTAGTTTCATTTATTTGTGTTTGAATATTTGTAACAAGTTGAGACGATGTATACTTTGTTGAATTTAAATAAATAAATTAAAAATTGTCATATTTAAATTGTATGATAGTACCTTGTAAGCTGTGAGCAACCAGTTCGCGCCCCGGTATTTTAGTCTTAGGTTGGGGTGTGACATTGCTTTCACTGGTTCCTATCGATATAACCAAATAATTTTGATAGTCGAGGGATTAAGGCTCGACGAGGTTATGTTTCTTAAGAATAAGTTTTTTGGTGATTTATGCGATTGCAATTAAAGGCTACTAAATAAAAAGAGAATTTATAAAATAAGAACGACAAATATAAACATTAAATTAGAGAAGTATAAACTAAGTTCTTTAAGTTTCTTCAAGGTAAGGCTTCCATGTTTTAGTGAGTGTATGTTCATTCATTAAGGTTAAATTATGATCTAAGATATGGTGTCACGCCCTAACTTATGGCCGGATGTCAGGGTGCAACTGATTACACACTAGCTCGTAAGACACTATTAATAAAAAAGTGACATTATCTTATTATTTAAATTTCAAATAATCAAATTACATCACCAATTCAAAAACTAAACATTATCCAAACTTAACCAAAATTCAAAATAAAATAGATCAATATAAATATTCGTTTATTTCCTAAAGGTATCATCTAGTTGCTTGTCTTCATCTAACTTAAATAAATACATGCAACACGTATGAAAATAAAACACAAGGTTGGTGATCAAAACACAATTTAATAAATATAATAATAAAACCAATTCTTATGCGAAAACGTAACTACAACAATTAAATTGCAACAATAATGAATAATAAATCCGTTCATCATGACTCTAGGTCAAGCTACTAGGATGGCGTAAGATCTTACTAATGAGAATGAGGATGAGGATGAGGCCACCAATAAAAAAAACAATAAACACTTTAGCACATTACATGTAACAAATAATTGAGAAATAAACGTAAACGCATATATTAGAATTATGGTTGAGGATGCGAAATAATATGCTTGAGATTTATATAGTACATGTTGTGCCAAAAACATTTAAAATTAAAAGGGGATGTGAATTTACTCACCTTAAATATTGGCGAGTGAAAGTGGATAAGAATACTAAAGAACCCACTAAAGCGAGCTGACCAAACCAAATTTGAGGTAACCTTAATAACAAAAAAAGACGGATGCCACATACGGATCATCAAACCTTCTTGAAATGTTATTAAAATTGTCCAAAATACATAGTTAAAACAAACAATTATAAGATGTTTAAAACCATTTTTAACAAAGATAACTTTTCGCAGACACCTAGACAAACAGTCAAACGGTTTTCTCGCGACATGTCTAAAGGCTATCATTGATTGGAGTTTGCTCAGATAGTTAGACGGCCCGTTTCACCAATCAAATGGCCTAGCTAGATGACCCGGCTAAAGTTGTGACCTCCCGCCTAAAGCCTATTCTGGTAAAGAAAAAAAAATGAAATAGTGTGTTTAACTAACTTTCTGAAGAATGCGACGGTTTGTTTAAAGAAAATTTTTTATTCATTTAAAGAAAATAATGGTTTAAAACTAATAAACGATTGTAACGCGTTTAAACAATGTTTAGAAAAGTGAAACCAGACTCTGAAAAAGTCTAAAGCTAACTTCCATGATAATCGAGGTATTTCATACAAACCTATTTTGAAATTATAGGGAAGAGGTAACTGTCAAGTGCTAAGTAGACTATTATTTTCAATGAATTGATAAGGTAAATACACATAATCATCTAAAGTTAAGTTGTTTTACTCTTTGAAAACCATGGATTTATTTATAATATTATGAGTCAGAAAATATCTACAAAGGATTGATACGAATTGTTAAAAACTTTTTAACACAAGGGAGTAACTAAAAACACATGCTAAAATACACATGTGTCTAGGTTCTTACATATATGGTTTGCAGTAGGCATACTTTAACCATGGTGGCCACGAGGCACGTAACTGCCTCTGGGTAGTTATGTGTGTATGTTTAGTTGAAAATCCTTTCGAAAAGTTATTAAAATCCTTTGGATTTTTTCTTCGTCATTTACTAGCTTTAGCTCACATATATTCAAAAGTGTTTACATGTAATGGGGAGTAGAATATAAATGCGGATAGATTCTGAAGGAATTGAAGAATCTCTAGGCTTCAATATTTGATGGCTCAAATGAATTTTATAATCAATCTTTTGAACGTTTGTAAATCCAATAAAAGGTTTTTTAATCCTTTTTTTATATTAAGTGGTATATTAAAAAAAAATAATAATATATTGCACTACATAACAACTATGATCAAACGAAGAATAGATACCAACTTATAGTCATATGTCTAGGCCCGTAAGGCCATGTGTGACATCATAACCCCTAAAACTGGGTTTACTTTAATACCCTTTTTGTACTTATTAATCGATTACGTTTTGCATTGAGAAAACCCTATTTCTCGACCGTGTGATGTCATGTATTTGATTTATCAATTTTGTGCCACCTCTTTCAAAATTTCTAATGGTGTGTACGTCGCTCTAGTGTGTCGATACTCGATCTTTTCGTCAAACACTTTTAGTCTGCTAATGTTACCACAAATGCTTTGTTTTCTCATTAACAGGGAGTTCAACCCTTTACTAAAAAAGATGTTAGTTATGGTAACATTGTCATTTTACACTATTTTAACTAGACACGACTAACGAAGTTGATGAAAATGACAACTATATGAAACACGGAAATGCTAAAACTTTTTTGTACTTAAATAACCATGAAAATAAGAACCAAAAATTTTTCGATATCCTTTTGACATGTTAGTGTTATATTTTTTATTTGCTATAGTGACTGCAAGTATTTTACAAATACCGTAACAAACTGATACCGATAAAGTTTTGCCGCATCCTTGCCCCACGCGCGGGGTGAATACCACTAGTTATACCAAATATTAAAGACCTTTTCTTAGTAATCTCAAAGGAACATAGTTTACATTTTTATATACAACTGTTATTAGCATGCGCTTACCAGACTATTGTTGATATAATGATTTGCGTTTGTTACTTAGATTTGATGCTTAGGTAAGAGGGACGGGGTGGTGCGTGATGGGGCTTCCACCAAGCGTGGTGGAGCGTGGAACACCGTCGCCGGTCCGCCCATCACGCGTGATGGGGTCATTAGCGTGGTGGTGATCATGCTTGAAATCATTAAAAAGTTACCTGTCACACCCCGACCAAAGGCGGCATAATATACCGGGGTGCAACTTGATTGGATAAATACACAAGACACTATTTAAAGTGACAATATTTAATCAACTCATTTTATTTCAAAATTTTGAACATCAGAAACTTACATAAATCTGTTGAATTTTACAAATATTGATAAAACAATGCCGATGGTTGAAAATTTTTGGGTTGACTTTTAAATAAGTAGGAAAATTGGATAAATAATTTGAATAACTAAAATCTTAAAATATAAACCAAGGTGAAAATAACAATTTTGGTTTAAATAAGGACGATCGAATAAATAATATCCAGGGTAGACAATTACAAAACGAGAATTGAAGTAAAATGTCATCAATGTGAAAAGAATAAACAAATCATTTAAGATCCATGGTTGAAAGTCAGGTCACTAAATTAGTATAAAATCTGATAGGTGTAAATGAGAAGCCCAATAAGTGAGTACATGAGGTCGGCGTAAACAACGTTACAATTAATAATAGCGTACGATGAGTTTCATACGTGAACAAACTTGAGGTTATAAGTAATTGAGAATACGATTGCGTAGAATGTAATAACATGAGAATGATGTGAGTTTCTTGGGGTGATGCATACGTGTATCAACATAAATAAAATAGCATTTGATTAACAACTAAAACAATCGATGAAATGTGATAAACGTGAATACGACCACTATTGTGAAACCATTTATATAATCGTCATTATAATAACGGTTTCTATTAGCGCCAAAACTTGAGGAAACCCACACATAGGCCGCTTAATTGCTCAAATGAAACGAGGTAGAATAATGCATAAAATCGTGTTTAGATAAATGCTCAAATATAAATAACATAGTAATGAAAATATCGTTTAAAAGATAAACGAGATTTTAGCGAAGTTGAGGTTTGAAAGTATTCCACAAATTGTAATTGAATAGCTTGAATTTGGTCATCAATAATCAAGACACAAAATGAAATCTCATGTGCATAATGTTACCATCGAAACATCTCATCAATGGAAAAGAAAATCGTAATAACAGTGAGACTCGTATAAACGATGAAATATGTAAGTCACGTATCATGTATAATATAATAAAATTGAAAATGTGGTCTTGAGTAAGGTCGTTTTCTTATTTATAAGAAATGTATATAATAACAAGGCATCACGGTAACGCATAGCTAGAGAAATATTTAAATCATTATCAAATGTAAATCTTGTAACCCAAATTGTTAAAGGAATTTTTGCGTACTTGAAGTTGTTGTGGTGAAAATAATTTAAGAAGAAATGTTGCTTGCGATAATAAGAAGTAATAGCTCGCGTAAATCGTTTGAACAAAATTCATGTCATAATATGAAGTATAAAGCATTTATAAATGTGTCCCAAAAAGATTTACAAAGCCATGGTCATTGAGTTTATGCAAGACGGTGAAAGTTGTAATTTGTTATTGAATCAACCTCGGTTCAACCTTCAAAATGAAACCTCGTATTTATAAAGTTTTTATGAGATTTATCACCTTAGGTGGCAATATTTAAAATCTTGAAATCACACATATAATCGTTTAATAACCTTTGAAAACAAATCCTCATAATGGAATTTTGTTATCATGACAATCTTAAATTTTAAAAGATGATTTATAAGATATGGACACAATATGTAAATCGTAAATCTTGAAAGAGTTTATAATCTATAAGTGATTATTTGAACACATGAGGTTGTTATAAATACACTAGTTGTATATACATACAAAAAATATATAAGGGAAAAAATGAAGCTTGTGTGTGTAGGAAGTGGTTTTAGGCTTCAAGCGTTGAATGGTTCGAAAATTTGGTGAAAAGTGAGTGTGTTTCGGTTGGCTTGCGTAGTTGGGTTTTCTTGAGTTGGATTGATGAGGTTCGTTGAGTTTAGGTCGTTTGAGTGGGTTAGGCTTAGATGATTTGTGTGAGTAGTGGTTGGGCTATTTAGGTGAGGTTTTGCTTATTTGAGCTCAGGTTAAGTTGATGGGTTGGATAATTTGGTCTTGACTAGTTTGGTTTGAGATTCGGTTTATACATGTATTTCGTAAGGAGTGTTTGAGGTGGCTAATTCTGATTTCAAACCTATGGTTGGATCGGAACGGTGTGGCGACATGGTTTGTGATTTGACATAGCAAGGATCGAATGATCGAGTCATAGTTGGGTAAGCTTTGGTTTGTATATGTCAAGGCATTTGTGGTTGTGTTTGTCGGTGTCTTTGAAGTATTTGGATAGTGAGTTTAATATGTTTTCATGGCATAAAAGTGTTGGTATTTAGGGCCTTATGTTGGGTTGATTTTGTACATTTTGGATTTACGTGGGGTTTGAGTTGGTGAGTGTATAACTTTGGTATGTTAGGTTTCGTTCATATTGGGGAAAGATTTGAGTGCGTGGGAAAACTTTTGTGGTGTAAGGATGGTTGGTTTAAGGTGGTAGCTCGAGATGGAACACGAGTGTTTAGCAGATTGGTTGTGTTTCTGGAAATTTTGACTAATAATAAGTATTAAATTGAAAATATCATAATTTATAAATAGTGCTTGAAACATTCATGGAATTTTGATAATTAAAATTACAAGTTATTATGTATAAAATGAAATATTGAGATTCAAGCTTGTGAATCACAACAATTTTTATTTCTAAAAGTTTTCCACCAAAATGAGAGTTGTTAAGATATGTTGGGTCGGCTTAAGTTGTAAAATAATTTATGAGAATTATTTTTTTGAAATAAACCAATTCGCGTAACGTAAATTGTTCTCGAAATACTTAACATTTAGTAGTTGAAAACATCATAGTAACTATGATAATAAGGTTTGCTTATTTTGAAGTTTAATGTAAAACTAAGAGTCGACTGTCATGAGGAAGCAAAATAAGTTTTATAAGGGTCAAAACAAAATTCCTTGCTTATGAGGAAATAAGTATCAACAAAATTAATTAATTTAATGTCGGAATTTATTATGAGGTATCAATATGAATGTTGAAAGTTTACTTTGAGTAAAAAATTTGCGTAATGAAAACTTTTACCAATTTCTTTATATAATATCATCTAACGAAAATATCATGGTAAATTAAAATGACCGGCATTGTAAATCGAGAAATCGACATAAACGATTTTTTTTTGTCTTTAAAATATAATTTCTATGAAGTTTTGCATGAGGATTTCAAGAAAATTACAAGCTATAAGTTTGTGAATTTCTTGAAAAATCAAGGCGAAACTACCATAAGAAATTCAAAACGAGAAAAATCGTAAGATGCAAATTTTTTCCATGAAAATTTATAATAAACCAAAGATGCATGATGAAAATTGTTATGAAAATAAATTCGGGTAACGAAAATTCTACCATGTATATTATATAATATAGTGAAATTAAAATGTTGTGAGAAAATTTAAATAATCGATATTGTGAAATGATAGTTTCAAAATGAACGGGATCGTTATAAAAATAAATATTTTTATGGAAACTTGTATGAAAATTTTAAAGACAAGTTAAATTCTATATAATGGGAATTTACTTGAGAATTTAAGGTAAAATTTATCATAAAACATTGGGTTTATAAATAATCTTAATGAACAAGGGTGACATATATAATAAAAATCACTATAAATAGTTCAAAATATATATTTTTTTGACTTATATTGAATAGATGGTAATAAACGAAATTTGTACTAAAATCGCGGTGTGAATTCAAGAAGAGAGAATTTGTATAAAATCCTTACAATGTGAAATCAAAACATATTAGACTTATTTACTATGAAAAATAAATTTTATAACTGAGGACTCGTGATGAGAATTAATACGGCGAAATAAAAGAAAATTTGTTTAAATCCTTGAAATTTGTAAATAATGTCTTAAGATTTAAAGGCGGAGAAATCGCGCATGAACCACCATGACTTGATATTCATAGGCATATAATCTTGTAAGCATAGAAATAGATTAACCTTAAGAAAGTACATACCGATTTTCAAAAAGTCGATCTATTTACCAAAGCATTTGACATAATGTGTTTTAATTTTCTGCTTGGTTTAAATGGATTAAAAACCCTTGCTGATATTCTGAAACAAGGATGATTATCTTTATTTTTGGTTTATTTTTCTTTTAAATTTTATTTTAGTTTTGAGTTTTAGGGGGTTAAAAATAGAAAATACAAAAATATTGTGCTTTTCGTTTGTATAGTTAAAACCCAAAAACATTGAAAAATTTGAAAAAGTCAATAATATTGTGTTTTCTTGTTTTTAATGTTTCTTGTTTTTACGTCTTTAAAACATTTTTGAAAATCTAAAAACATTTTAAAATCTTGAAAAAGACAAAAATATTGTGTTTTCTATTTGTAAAGAAAAATCTAAAAAACCAAAAAGATTGTGATGTTTTTACTTTATTTATAAGAAAATTGAAAAGACAAAAAGATTGTGTTTTTAAGCTTGTAAAGAGAAAATCCAAAAAGATTTTTGCATACATTTGCTGAAAATTATGTCAATTACCTACATTTGAAGGACATGTACTTGTATATGTTTAGTCCTGATTATTTCTTGTTAATGTTCGGGATAGCCATTTACCTAATAATGGAAATTTTTGGGGCATTTGTTATGCGTTTTTACTTTATTCTTTCACTGAAAACTATGGCGGTTATTTAAGTTTGTGGAACATGCTTGCATGTATTGGTCTTGTTATCTGCTTGTAGATTTATAGGATAACCATTAATCTATAGACTGAAAGTGACCGGGGCGATTGAATTTATTTTTTATGCTCCTCAAAATTTTGAGTTTTTGAAGCAAAAAGAGAAAATGATAGTATATTGTTTATATGACCCCAAATCCAGCAAGAAATAAGCATGATTGTGTGCTTAATCATTGGTGCATTGATATGTCTTAAACAAGCTGTTAGAGTAAAGTATGTGATATAAACTAAAAGATATGCCAAATTGAAAAGGTGTTAGTTTCTAACAAAAATCTCGGTGAGGATGGTAGAAATGTAATAACCTGTCATACTCAATCTGTCTGATCACTAAAAATAAAATAAAGCAAATAACAAACGTTAGGGTTCTGGACACTGTGAGTCTTTATGCGGCTTAACCATCTGGGTATTCATATGCATGAATATTTCAATCGCTTTTAGAGCAAACCCAAAGTCATTAAACTTGATCACTGATGTACTTCGTACAAATCTAAACTACTGACTTGATCAAAATCCGTTGTTAGTCATACAATTGTTCCTCCCTTGCATGCGTCTCAATACCAATAAGAAACGGACCCCAGGGGATACAATGTATGTAAGCCGACAGATGGACTCGTGCATACTCACTCATAGTAAAAGAAACTTTATGCATTGCTCAAAAATTCTTTAAATTCAAATTTTGATCGACACTTTAATGGTTTAAGTCAAGTTGGGGTGATATGCCAAAAATCAAATTAAGCTTGAACCGATACTAGAGGCTGGTAGTTTCTGATATTTTGTGCTCTAATCGAACCGTTAATCATATCACAAAAACGCTTGAAGGTTTGTTATAAGATTTAAGTTGACAACAATATCAATGACCGACTTAACACCAATCACAATATCGCTGAAATATAAAATTGTGATAGAAGGGCAATTTAGTCAATATGATTCTCTGCTCAAACACAACAAAAATCTAAAAATATGTACTGCTTTTGAAATATCATGCAAAAACATAAAAATATTTTCCGTTTTATTATTTTCGGATATTTTTCTTGTAAATATTTTACATTAAAATTCAAAATACCAAAAAGATTTTGTTTTTCATTTTACATATTATTTAATTCTTTTTAAGTTAAGTGTTTTAAAGCGTAAAACATGTTAAGGTATTTTATCTTCGAGATATGGGATCTCGTTGATTTATTTAAGTTAACACAACTGGTATCAATATTTAATTAATTCTTTATTTATTTAATTTATTTGTTTTTTTATTTATTCAATTTAAAATTTTTGCTTTTGTCGGTACGAATTTTGCAGATGAAGACGTATTTAGAGATATAATGACGTTTATTAGACGCTCGGCTATTCACTATGTTGTGACTGCACGTCCGAAAGTCTAATTCAATATTATACGTCAGTTTTGGAACACTGCTAGGTATATTGAAGCCGACAATCACATTGAGGCTACGATGAATCGCACACCTACTTCTGTTGACATTGATGTTATTCGATGGGTGCTTCTATTTGAAGACACTGTTGATAATCCTTGTGAGTTTGACAAAGGATTGATCAGGGGTCTATTTCGTCGAGTATTCTATGGTGGGGACCTTGAAGCTTCTATGTATAACAAGAATGGATTATGTCCCACTTACAAGTATTTATTGCACGTGTTAATCCATTGCCTTGGAGGACGTAAAGGTGGCTTCGACGAATGCCGGATTATCTTACAATCGGCATTTGTCGCTTTGATACTG
This sequence comes from Bidens hawaiensis, assembly GCF_021521415.1. Lineage (NCBI taxonomy): Eukaryota > Viridiplantae > Streptophyta > Magnoliopsida > Asterales > Asteraceae > Bidens > Bidens hawaiensis. The sequence goes on from NW_027492603.1 coordinate 484,148, forward strand.
CACAAGCCTTTCAACTTCTCTGAGCTGATTTTCTATCATCTTAAGGAACAATGCCTTACGATGATTCAATGTAAGAAGTTCCAGATATATCCTCGATTTCTTCAGCTGATCATTCAAGATTTGATTCCAAATTTGGTTATTGATCAAGCTTTAGTAGATGATGTGTTACACTTGAGCATATGTCTGCTGACACTGTACGAAGGATAAAGATTTATAGGAAAGATACACCACGGACTAAACGTTTGATTGGTCATCTGGTGAATCCAGATTATGAATGTCCTCCCGATGATTGCTGGATCCACGATGACTCGGATTCTGAGCGTGAGGAAGGAGCAGGTGGAAACGAGGATGATGATATGATGATGATGGTGGTGGTAATGGTGGTGTTAGTGACGCTCCAGCTCAACAACAAGCTGCGGTTGAGGCTGCTTTAGCTGCTGCTATAGCTGCTCAACGTAAAAGGAAAGGGAAAGAGTTGGTTGGTGAAGGGTCGTCTAAACGACATGTGTCGGCTGGTGCTAGCACCTCTTTTGGAGTTCAACCTCCAAGGTCGTCCATTCCTCAAAGACCGGCGATGCGCTTACTACTAGCACCCCAGAATTAACTTTGATGACCACGCTTACGTCAGATCCTAGGCTTGGCATGATTCCACAGTCAGTCTTATCTACTTTGCCAAGGCCCTCTGTGGCAACATCGGCAGTTTCTCTAACACTGATGATGATGCTTCCACCACCAATGGATATTTCATTTATGAGGCTCAGTCGTCCTTAAGGTCTAGTCAGCCTATCACTCCTTCGTTTCATGCAATGGCTCAGGATCAGCAGACAAATATGCTTTTAAGTTTACTTCATCTTTATGAAAATCAAATGTCTGCTGATCGTCTGAATCAAGAGCGTTTAATAGAGAATCAGAAGAAATTGCTGAGCTATGTCTCATTTTGACAAAGGAGACCAAATCCCTTCGTGAGATTGTTACATCTCAGGGGGTGAAGTTAAAAGAGCAAGAGGATCTTATCTTGCAGCTGACATGCAAGGACGACGCACTCAAAAATCTGAAGAATGATGATGAAGATCCTGATGCGTCGGGTACTGGAGGAAGTGAGCCGAAACAAACTCTTGGCTCGTCCTCTGGTGCTGGTACGAGTGCTGTCGGTGATGCGGGAAAGCAGATAATTGTTTATCGTGATTATACGGCTGCTAAACCCACTGAGATGATCAAGGCTGATACGATCATCTTTGTTGATGGTATGGGGGTGGTTAGAAGTATTGTGAATGCGGATGAGATTGAGGCGGGACAGTTTGTTGAGAAGTCCCTAACACAAGAGAAGATCTCCATACTGCTTAGTCTGAATGATGATGAGTTAACCGTGTTAGAGGTTAAGGAAGATGTGGAGATCGAGAACGATGAAGAGATCTTAACTGATCCTTATGAAGATAAGGAGGTGGAGATTGAGGACATCACTGCTGAAGAGTACCCTGATTTATTTCAACACACTAATGTTGATCAGGGTGCTCCAATATTCAATGAAGAAACTGTCAAAGCAGCCGAGGATCATCTGGAAAAGGTGTCAAAGGGAAAGACTGTTGTTGATACAAGATTTGATCTAAGACGAGATCTGACTGATGCTGATATTCAGAGATGGTTCGCTTATCGAAGTAAGAAAGCTCGTAAGATTATTGATGAATACCGATATGTGCACAAAGAGTAGAAAGTTGAAGTTGTCGCTCGCGCTCAAGCAAATCAGATGACATCTTTCAAGGCCTTATCTAAAGTGCGAGGTGACATTATTTCATAGCTTTATGATTCAGATTTAAAGGTCTGTATTATCAAATGGGAGAACGGCATTCAATACTATGAAAATATTAACGATGTTCTCTCATTACCGCGTTGGGACGTTCGTACCCTCACGTGTCGACCTTTCATGAACTGTGGGGAAAATAAACATGCAGATTGGTTTCATCAACATCTGTTGTTCGAGGTCAACCATGGATTTAAATTTTTCAAGCCGCAGGTTCCAACTCGCAAGCATATTGATGAGATTGATCCAAGGACGGGTTGGAGGAAGTTGGTACTTAAGGTAAAGCTGCCAAAACCAATGAAGCGTGTACCGGTGAAGACGTTGAATCAACACATGTATTTATCTTTCAACCGCTGGTACTACGGCAACCGGACTGGTGAGGCCATTATTGTTCTGGGTAAGGGCTTAAAGATCGAGCTGATAAAGATCATTGATCCGATGTGGCTAGTGAACTTGATAGAGACCGACAATGACGTGTTGTTTAAGAATAAGATATTAATGGAGCATTGTGAAGACTATGACCGAGCAATGCAATTTCAACGCGTTGTTCGTGCTTGTCATGGACATGGTATTCACAGCTGCAGAGATTAGCAGACTAAACACTTCAAATAATTTAAAGACAAAGTGCTCAAGATGAGGGGGTGTCTGTTAGTACACGGTTTTGTGTCTCAAGTCTTTGTAATTATCGTTTTGTATTTATCATTTATTCTAATGTAATATTTATTATTATATTAAGTTAGTTCGTTAAGGGAACAGTCTAGTTCGTTAAGGATGTTTAACGAACTAGACATTAAGTTAAGTTTCCTCCTGATTCGTTAAGGATGTTTAACGAATCAGGAGGCAGTTCGTTATTATTTGTATTTAATGTAATGTAACGAAGCAGGAGTCTAGTTCGTTACGGAATGTGTAACGAACTAGACTTGTCTTCTATATATAGTGGGTTCGTCCACTGTTTAATTTAAGTTTTTAGTTAATCTTTTGAATTGATGTCCAAGTCTCTTTTCATTCAAAGCTTCAACAAATTATCCGATTCCATATTATATATATACACATACAATACAACGAATACTAATATATACATACATAAGATATAATCATTAAGAGTAACAATGAACTAGATCCGTTAATAGTTTACCAAGCTCTAGATCTGAGATCTATAGGCTTTCACATATAGTTTAGTCACACAACCTCCACTTGGTTGATTTAATTAGGTTATAATTACACATTCCATTAATATATGATTCTTTAACTAGCATGATAACCTAAGCAATCATGTTAACAATGTTATTTCAGAATTATCAAAACTAGAGAAATAGATCATAACTTATATCTCATCATTTCTAAGTACAATACAAGGATCCATGTTTTATATTGAATAAGTTATCAAGGTATACTCTTTACCATTTATAGTCTCCAAGAACATGAGAGAAACATGAATGATTGTTAATCATCAACCTTAATGTATTGAGTTAAAGTGATAAAACATTTTTCTTCAAAGGATAATTGAAAAATAACCATGTAGTTTACCAAACTAAATCACATGTTCAACATAATCATCCTGTAAAACAAAGCTTCTTCAAAGAAATTAGATGGTAAATGGAGTTTAGCTCATAATGAGCATAGTTATGAACATTAAAAGAGATGAGGATAACAAACACATGATCAAACTAGAACAATCTAACAAAATGTGGATGAATCTTCCTTCTTCAATGGTGATGGATGATGGTGTGATAACCTCCAAGCCTTCAAACTCTCCACAATACCTTCAATATGAGTGTAAAGTGGGTGTTTTTATAAAAGAAATTTGTATAGAAGTTTTCTTCAAGAACACTTGATGAATGCAACATGCTCCACTTTTATAGGCAATATGGGCACTCAGGCACGGCCCCGTGCTCCATGAGGCACGCCCCCATGTCCAGGTGTCCAGTCGCATGAAATGCTTTGTCAAATCGTACATGATGACTCACCACGTGGGCGTGCTTCCTGAGGCATGGCCCCGTGTTTCGGGTGATCTGTTATATTTCTTTTGTTTATTCTGAAAGGTGACCACGGCCCCATGCTTCCTGAGGCACGACCCCATGGTCATCTGTCCAGTATTTTTGTCTTTTTCTTGCAGATTTTTGTCTTTTCTTGCATAGGAAAGCATGGGGGCGTGTTTCAGGGTTTTCTTGGGTTTTCTTTCATTTTTCTTTGGCTTTTCGTTAATTTCTTCGTTTGAGGCTTGGGTTACCTGAAAATACATTTCAACATGATAAGTAGCTATTTGAACTATATTATTTTATGGAAGTTGCGGAATTTATAGATTAATTGATGCTAAAAAAATGTATAATTTTGTATACATCATAATTCATTAAGGTTTGTTTAACGAATGGCTTAACATATATGAGACTAATGAGAGGCTCATTCGTTAGGCCAGTTTAACGAATGAGACACGAATGTTTCATCTCCTATATATACCCATGTGACATATTCGTAATTAACATAGTTCTTATTATTATCGATTCCTCTTGTTACTCTGCCAAAAATTCACTCCCAACACACAGTAAACACACTTAATCAAGCTCTAACGTAATTATATCAATGACTAGATCGTTCGTATTGAATCAGACTCGGGAATATTCTCATATATACATGTGAAATGCATTGTATAAAAGATATAAAATTTGTGTCAGATTGATGGGGTCCACATATGATTTGTGCTTAATTGAAACATAATACGTATCGTAAAGCTACTGAAAGATCTGTATAAAGTTTAAAGTGGACAATTATACCTGCAATCATCGTTGGATTATGTGCATAATAATGTCGAAATTGAAGTGTCGTTTAGGACGTTACAAGTCTATATGATCCCATGTAGTGATCTCTCTCACAAAAATAGGTACCACTTATCGTATTTTGTTTTTATTTTGATTTTGTTTGAATATTAGAAAAATTACAAAAATATTTTGGTTGTTTTAAGCATAACTTTGTAAAAGCCAAAAATATTTTCTTTACAATTTATTTTTGATCTTCCGACCAGTTATATACGTTTTCAAATCGTTTTTACGTGTTATTAACATGTTTTCACCATTAGACATTTTTGTTCATACTATTTTGTACTTAAATGTTAAATCAAGATAAACTTTACGGTTTATTGATGGAATGTGTTGATTGACTGCAGTTTTAACATAACGATGATCTTCAATTCTTGTATCTTATCAAAATGGTGAAGTTAAGTTAAGGCAAAGTGTTCGAGTTAAGGGGGAGCGAAGATGCTGATCGTGTGTACAAGCTAGAAGTTGATCAAGATTTGAGACATACATCTAATGCCAAGGGGGGAGTTTATTAATGCATTGTATGCATGACATTACCTGTATAAAGACACACGTGAAGACAAACTGAAAGAGAAAAAGTCTAAAGCTTAGCGAACTCCAGCAATTGTTAAAGGGAGTTTCTTAGTACATGAAATGTGACAAGTGCTAAGAGTTAATCCAGACTAGTCATTTGGTATTGATATTTGTCTCATTCATTAAAATATGCAAGCTTAGGATGGTGAGTGGCATGTGGTTAGCGAATGAGATATCAATATAGAGAATGAGCATGTTACTTTAAGTTTAACGAATGGGAATGCATATGGGCAACGAATGAGATAGCTAGTGTAACGAATGTACATGTCAGTATGTAACGAATATGTATGTAATATATATAGGTTCACATATTAGAGTTAAGAAACAGTTCAATTTTACGAGACACCGATTTATACCGTTACTCTGTCGAAATTTCTAATGAGCTTCAACGAGTTAATATTTACATCTTGTGTACGTGCTCGGTAGTTTTCGTTCATCGATTTGTACCAAAACACACCGAAATAAACAATGTGTGTTTTTGGTTTCGTAGATCAATATCGAGTTTATCAATCCTCATCGAGAAAAACATATGCAGCTCGATATTCCTTGGTTCTCTTAGTTAACCGAATATATCGGTTCGTCTACTATAAAGAAAACCTCTGACTCGTGCACACTATTATTCAAATCCGCATCTTCCAAATAAGGCTTCAATCGATATCCATTGACAACTTGCCTCAAATGACGATCTCCATTTCACCAAACTTGCATACTCGTTGAACTTGATATGTCCGGTCCATTTACTCTTCAGCTTTCCCGGGAATAACTTCAATCTTGAATTGTATAGCCAAACTCTTTACCCTTCCTCAAACTTCTTCCGCTTCAACGTGGTGTCATAAACCCTCTTGATTTTGTCTTTATAAGCAGATGCCCATTCGTAGGCTTCGTCTATCAACTCTTCTAGCTCGCATAAGTTCAACTTTCTTTGCTTACCTGCACACTCATAATCAGGATTAATATTATTAACTGTCCATAACGCACGATGGGGCAGTTCAACATGTAAATGATAACCCTTCCCATAAACCAACCGATGAGGGGTCGTTCCAATATGTGTTTTGAAAGCCGTATGATAAGCCCATAAAGCATAATTTAATTTAGTTGACCAATTCTTACGATCGGCTCTTACCGTCCTGTGCAAAATCTCTTTGGATTACCTATTGGAAACCTCCACTTGGCCACTCATTTGAGGATGATAAGGAGTGGCTATGCAATGGTTTACACCTTACCGTTTAAGCAATTTTCCAAAGTTAAAATTCTTAAAATGTGAACCCATATCGCTAATTATGATGCAGGGAACATCAAACCTTGAAAAAATGTTACATTGAACAAATTTTTTAAACAATGGTATGGTCTTTCTCTTGGTGGCGATTGCTTCTACCCATTTAGTAACATAACCCACAGCCACCAAGATATATAATTCCTGAAGGATTTTGGGAATAGGCCCACGAAATCAATTCCCCAAACATCAAAGATGTCGACAAAGAGAATTGGTTGCATGGGAATATCGTCCCTCTTTGAGTTGCCACCCATTTGTAGGCATCTTACACAATAGTTAACAAACTCAGTTGCGTATATAAAAAAGGAGGGCCAATAAAACCCACAAGCTGGTACTCTATGCGTCGTCTTCTGTCCACTAAGTGTCCACTACATACTGATAAATGAAAATGGTGCAACACACTATTGACTTCCTCTTTTGGTATTCACCTACTCATCACTTGATCTGCACACACCTTGAACAGGTCCGGGTCTTCCCAAACATACTGCTTCACTTATGATAAGAAGTGCCGCTTCTTATTCTTTGGCCAAAATTCATTAATTGTATCTGCAACAAGAAAATTAAAAATATCAGCACACGATGGTAAAGTTGACATAGAAAACAACTACTCATCTTGAAAAGTCTCATTGATGGCCATAACATCATCCTCTTCTTCACCAGTCAATCTGGAAATAGTCCGCAACGACATTCCCGCTTCCCTTCTTGTCACGAATCTCCACGTCGAACTCTTGGAGTAACAAAATACATTTGCATCCTTCTTTTCAACTAAGTACTTCACTGCGCCATGATCTGAAAACACAACTTTGCTTCCCCAAATATAAGATAGAAATTTATCTAACGCATATACTACCGCAAGCAACTCCTTTTCCGTAGTTGTATAGTTAATTTGAGCATCAGAATGAGTTTTGCTCGTGTAGTATATGGCAAAGGGCTTCTTATCCACACGTTGACCCAAAACAACCTCAACCGCATAGTCACTCGGGTGACATCAAGATCGGGGATTTGATGTTAGAAAAGCTATATATAAATATTAATAGCTAATTCTTGCAATTCAACACTAAGTCTTAAATTTATAAAACAAAACAATCCTAATTGAGCTTCACCCAAACGGCAAGTGTACCGGTCACGTAGCAGCACAGTCTAATAGAAGTCTGGATGTCGAACACAAAGACACGTGAGAACGGCTCAGATAATAAACCCTAACCAAGTCCTGCCTAAATAATTTCTTTGTTGAACTTATTTATCTAAATTAACTTAATTAACTTAACTAATCTTAACGAACTTACGGTAAAACTTAACGGAACTAACGATAATAAGAAAACGAATCACCTAGGTAAGATGACTTAACGGTCGTAAGATGACACGGGTGCTAACATGTGGTTGAAACCAGGGTTCTAAAGATGGACTAGCATAGATGAGGTCGAGGCAACTGGGTCCCTACGGTCAGTTTTACTAGAAAACCCTAACAACGTCTAGATAACTTTTAATTCATGGTTGTTAATCTACGTACCCTAATAACTCATCACTTGGTCCATGTCTAAGTTACAGATCTCACTAAGGCTTGAGCTAATTACAAACCTATGAGAAAAGGGGTAATTCAATACTAAAGACAAAATAACTCAACTTACAAACTAACCTAGTCAATAGCTGAAAAACTGCACGTGGTCTCGCAACTACTAACCAAATCAACTAAACCAGCAAGATAAGCCGACACCTAAGGTTTTGGTCCAACTCAAAGGTGGTGAAACTACTGAATTTAATTATCCAAGAAACATAATGGTATGCCTACCACGATCAATCAACACACAAAGTATTAAGCTAAACATGCAATTAATGCCTACACGAAACTAATTCATGCAGTAATCAACCACACGGGGCACATGCAGCCTAAAATACATCTAGGCAGCGAGTGTACACAGAATAATATCACAAAATATGAACTTTAGAATAGAAAAACAATCAACCACTTGTTAAGCACCCTAAACTAGTTAATTTTAACCGTTAAACATCAAACCTAGATGATTCTAACCAATCTAGCCAATCATAATCAATGAACATTAGATAAAATACTTATAAATGATAAACATGTTCATTAGAATCTTAATTACAGAAGGTTTGAATGTCTAAACACGGAAAACGAACTCACAAACGTTAAAACAAGCAAAACCGACAACCGGTTGATGAAACTCCGATCTGACAACTTCTCCTCCTTGGTATTTCTTCTAGATTAGGTCTTTGATAGCTGGGAAGGTCTAAAAATTATTCATAGGGTTTATTATATATTATATATATATATATACAGAGAGAGAGATAGATAGATGAGTTAAACTTGTAAAACAAACAAAAACTCTAATTTCCTGTCTGACCAAGTCCATATAGGACAAAATAGTCGTGGTGATGAATTTGGGCAGCCATAGAACACCCCTAGGGCGCCGCGCCAATTGACCTCTAAGGCCTAGGTGGATGCGTGGCGTGGCCAGGTCATTTAGCTGGTTTTTCGTTTTCTGACTCGCTTATCTTCAAACGCGCATACCGGCTTCATCTGAATCCCGTTTGAGCTGCTTTCCTCTTCCTTAAACTCGTTTTTCCCTCTCTTCAACCATGAGACCTACAATAAACCATAACATTTAATTTCATGCAAGAACAAGTTATAGTTAACGTTTAAGTACAATATAACATTAAAACTATTAGGAAAGCTTGTGTGTTTTACACCACATCAGGATTCAACCAAATTTGTTTTGAAGTACATTAAATGAATTTAAAAAGTCTTCATAGAAAACAAATGGTACATCTTTTAATATCAAATTATACAACGGTTTTGTAATGACACTAAAATTCTTTATAAACCGTCGGCAAAATCCGACATGTCCCAAAAATGATAAATTCCCTTAACATTTATAGGGGCGGTAGATTAGATACGACATTTACCTTTGCTCGATCTACCTCAATCCCCCTACTTAAGATGAAATGTCCCAAAATTGTTCCTTCTTGAACCATAAAGTGGCTATTTTCCCAACTTAAGACCAAATTCATTTTCACACGTCTTTTTAAAGCTAAACATGATTTAAAAGATGAGCCAAAAATCGAAAAGAATTTTCGAACATATCTAAAAAGATACTCATCACACACCTTTGAAAGGTAGCCGGGGCATTACACAATCTGAAAGGCTTTCACCTAAATGCGAAGGTGCCGTATGGACAAGTGAAAGTGGTCTTATGTTGGTCTTCGGGGCGAATAGCAATCCGATTATACCCCGAATAACAATCTAAAAAGCAATAAAATTTCATACCCGATAATTTTCTTGATGATCTGACCAATGAAAGATAGAGGGAAGTGGTCCTTGGAATTTCCAACATTCAACTACCTGTAATCAACAAATATTCGCCACCCGGTTACTAGGTGGTTGGCAATCTCTCCACCTTATTCGTTACGGGTTATCCATAATAGGAAAGGCCTCATAAGTGTATGCATATATGTTGGCTAACAATTAAATGTTGCCACATTAGATGAAGACAAACTTGATTTACCTTTAATGTATAATTACAAATTTTTAAAAGAAAATCAACCATACTAGTGCTAGCTTGCGCGAAAATAGCAACTAAGGGAGTTCAGCCACTACACTTAACCATTATCAAAACAAGCCCCACTTTGAAGCCTTATTTGATGTATATTCTGTTGCGGATTTGTATTTAACATCTCGGATTTTGCGTATTAGAACTCGTATTCGTTTACCCGACTCGAGAATATATTTTGATTCTTTCGTGCTAATAAAACTTATATTTAATAGTATTTAAATTGTTTTAACTAATTTTATATTTAAATAACTTTAAAATTTGTCAAAAAATGCTTAGAAACCTTTAAAATCGCTTAAAAGGACTAAAAATCGTGTTTGTGGAAATATAAGGACTAATATTGCCAAATCTTCCCTAAACCGACCTAATTAATTAAACTTAAGCCCCAAGATAAGTCATATGATATTATAACATGTTAATATTCATTTCTTATTTTCCTAAACGAATTTTATGTTTCAATTAAGATGCTTTCGTCATTAATCGAATATTATAGCCTAAACGAGTTAATTGCCTAATAAACGAATTTAAGTCTTTAATATTTAATCAAAACACATTTATAAACCATAAAAACTACTGAATTCCAGCCAACCTCCCCATATCCCACCAAATTTCCATTCCCCATCGTCAAATTCTTCAAGATTTAATCGATTTCATTCAAGACTAGTTGACTTTGGGGTTCAACACCTAGTTGACCACGAATTTCTCTTAGTTCCAATCCTCGTTTGAGTAAGCTTTCTTCTTAAATATTGTAGGTTTTTATCTCCTTTACAAAATACCTTAATCCATTTCTGAGATTGAGGAGATTTACCATGTCAATTGGACTACGACCTGTTTAAGGGCAAAATAGTCAACAAGAATGACTATTCAATTTCTCTATCTTCTTGTCAAAATTAGTTTTCGGGTCAGAAGAATTTTATGTTTATTTTATGATTTTGAGTGTAATGAGCAAAACTCGACTCCCGAATCACAATTTGGATTCTAGTTAGTACCAACTCGCTTATTTATTAAAATTCTCATAACCGGAATTCTCTACATCCGTTTGTATTGATTCCAGCGGCTATCTTCTCGGTTTTTACTATACTTATATTTTTTATAAGTACCAGGTTTGTTTTTATTAAACTACTTTTTGCGATAACCTTGCTCGTTTATTATATCTCTCGGATTACTCGCTTAATCGTCAAGGTGAGTAATCAATCCCCTATTTTACTGTTTTCAAATACTTTTGGGGATTTTATGCCTATCTATTCTTATTTTTCATACTACATTTTATCCATACTAGCAAATCATGATTATTGTGTTGTTGATCGATTAAATGTTTATTTGTTTCTTGTTTACTTGCTTATTTGTTTGATTCTAACAATTCAGAGAGGTCTATTATTAATTCTAGCAAATCGTCATTGTAGCCATAGCCGTTTGTGAGGCATGGTCAACTGACACCAATTATTTTCTTTCATTTAATTGTTGATACTCATGATATTGATTTGCAGTTTTTATCTCATATTATATTTAGTGTCGAAAACTGCTTATTTTCTCACTCAACCTCGTGTTGACAAAATATATATAGTTTTACGCATATTGCAGGTTATTCTTTGGTTTGAAGTGAAGATCGAAGATCACATAGATTGTCTTTAGGTTATATATAAAAAGACAACTAGTTTCATTTATTTGTGTTTGAGTATTTGTAACAAGTTGAGACGATGTATACTTTGTTGAATTTAAATAAATAAATTAAAAATTGTCATATTTAAATTGTATGATAGTACCTTGTAAGCTGTGAGCAACCAGTTCGCGCCCCGGTATTTTAGTCTTAGGTTGGGGTGTGACATTGCTTTCACTGGTTCCTATCGATATAACCAAATAATTTTGATAGTCAAGGGATTAAGGCTCGACGAGGTTATGTTTCTTAAGAATAAGTTTTTTGGTGATTTATGCTATTGCAATTAAAGTCTACTAAATAAAAAGAGAATTTATAAAATAAGAACGACAAATATAAACATTAAATTAGAGAAGTATAAACTTAGTTCTTTAAGTTTCTTCAAGGTAAGGCTTCCACGTTTTAGTGAGTGTATGTTCATTCATTAAGGTTAAATTATGATCTAAGATATGGTGTCACGCCCTAACTTATGGCCGGATGCCAGGGTGCAACTGATTACACACTAGCTCGTAAGACACTATTAATAAAAAAGTGACATTATCTTATTATTTAAATTTCAAATATTCAAATTACATCACCAATTCAAAAACTCAACATTATCCAAACTTAACCAAAATTCAAAATAAAATAGATCAATATAAATATTCGTTTATTTCCTAAATGTATCATCTACTTGCTTGTCTTCATCTAACTTAAATAAATACATGCAACATGTATGAAAATAAAACACAAGGTTGGTGATCAAAACACAATTTAATAAATATAATAATAAAACCAATTCTTATGCGAAAACGTAACTACAACAATTAAATTGCAACAATAACGAATAATAAATCCGTTCATCATGACTCTAGGTCAAACTACTAGGATGGCGTAAGATCTTACTAATGAGAATGAGGATGAGGCTACCAATAAAAAAACAATAAACACTTTAGCACATTACATGTAACAAATAATTGAGAAATAAACGTAAACGCATATATTAGAATTATGGTTGAGGATGCGAAATAATATACTTGAGATTTATATAGTACATGTTGTGCCAAAAACATTTAGAATTAAAAAGGGGATGTGAATTTACTCACCTTAAATATTGGCGAGTGAAAGTAGATAAGAATACTAAAGAACCCACTAAAGCGAGCTGACCAAACCAAACTTGAGGTAACCTTAATAACAAAAAAAAAGACGGATGCCACATACGGATCATCAAACCTTCTTGAAATGTTATTAAAATTTTCCAAAATACATAGTTAAAACAAACAATTATAAGATGTTTAAAACCATTTTTAACAAAGATAACTTTTCGCAGACACGTAGACAAACCGTCTAACGGTTTTCTCGCGACATGTCTAAAGGCTATCATTGATGGGAGTTTGCTCAGATAGTTAGACGGCCCGTTTCACCAATCAAATGGCCTAGCTAGATTACCCGTCTAAAGTTGTGACCTCCCTCCTAAAGCCTATTCTGGTAAAGAAAAAAAAAATGAAATAGTGTGTTTAACTAACTTTCTGAAGAATGCGACGGTTTGTTTAAAGAAAATTTTTTATTCATTTAAATAAAATAATGGTTTAAACCTAATAAACGATTGTAACGCGTTTAAACAATGTTTGGAAAAGTGAAACCAGACTCTGAAAAAGTCTAAAGCTAACTTCCATGATAATCAAGGTATTTCATACAAACCTACTTTGAAATTATAGGGAAGAGGTAACTGTCAAGTGCTAAGTAGACTATTATTATCAAAGAATTGATAAGGTAAATACACATAATCATCTAAAGTTTTTTTACTCTTTGAAAACCATGGATTTATTTATAATTTTATGAGTCAGAAAATATCTACAAAGGATTGATACAAATTGTTAAAAACTTTTTAACACAAGGTAGTAACTAAAAACACATGCTAAAATACACATGTGCCTAGGTTCTTACATATATGGTTTGCAGTAGGCATACTGCAACCATGGTGGCCACGAGGCACGTAACTGCCTCTGGGTAGTTATGTGTGTATGTTTAGTTGAAAATCCTTTCGAAAAGTTATTAAAATCCTTTTGATTTTTTCTTCGTCATTTACCAGCTTTAGCTCACATATATTCAAAAGTGTTTACTAGTAATGGGGAGTAGAAGATAAATGCGGATAGATTTAGAAGGAATTGTAGAATCTCTAGGCATCGATATTTGATGGCTCAAATGAATTTTATAATCAATCTTTTGAACGTTTGTAAATCCAATAAAAGGTTTTATAATCCTTTTTTTTATATTAAGTGGTATATTAAAAAAATAATAATATTATATTGCACTACATAACAACTATGATCAAACGAAGAATAGATACCAACTTATAGTCATATGTCCAGGCCCGTAAAGCCATGTGTGACATCATAACCCCTAAAACTGTGTTTACTTTTATACCCTTTTTGTACTTATTAAGCGATTACGTTTAGCAATGAGAAAACCCTATTTCTCGACCGTGTGATGTCATGTATTCGATTTATCAATTTTGTGCCACCTCTTTCAAAATTTCTAATGGTGTGTACGTCGCTCTAGTGTGTCGATACTCGATCTTTTCGTCAAACACTTTTAGTCTGCTAATGTTACCACAAATGCTTTGTTTTCTCATTAACAGGGAGTTCAAGCCTTTACTAAAAAAGATGTTAGTTATAGTAACATTGTCATTTTACACTATTTTAACTAGACACGACTAACGAAGTTGATGAAAATGACAACTTTATGAAACACGGAAATGCTAAAACTTTTTTGTACTTAAATAACCATGAAAATAAGAACCAAAAATGTTTCGATATCCTTTTGACATGTTGGTGTTATATTTTTTATTTGCTATAGTGACTGCAAGTATTTTACTAATACCGTAACAAATTGATACCGAGAAAGTTTTGCCGCATCCTTGCCACCATGCGCGGGGTGAATACCACTAGTTATACCAAATATTAAAGACCTTTTCTTAGTAAACTCAAAGGAACATAGTTTACATTTTTATATACAACTGTAATTAGCATGCGCTTACCAGACTATTGTTGATATAATGATTTGCCTTTGTTACTTAGATTTGATGCTTAGGTAAGGGGACGGGGTGGTGCGTGATGGGGCTTCCACCAAGCGAGGGGGAGCGTGGAACACCGACGCCAGTCCGCCCATCACGCGTCATGGGGTCATTAGCGTGATGGTGATCATGCTTGAAATCCTTGAAAAGTTACCTGTCACACCCCGACCAAAGGCGGCAGAATATACCGGGGTGCAACGTGATTGGATAAATACACAAGAAACTATTTAAAGTGACAATATTTAATCAACTCATTTTATTTCAAAATTTTGAACATCAGAAACGTACATAAATCTGTTGAATTTTACAAATATTGATAAAACAATGCCGATGGTTGAAAATTTTGGGGTTGACTTTTAAATAAGTAGGAAAATAGGATAAATAATTGGAATAACTAAAATCTTAAAATATAAACCAAGGTGAAAATAAAAATTTTGGTTTAAATAAGTAAAGACGATCGAATAAATAATATCCAGGGTAAACAATTACGAAACGAGAATTGAAGTAAAATGTCATCAATGTGAAAAAGAATAAACAAATCATTTAAGATCCATGGTTGAAAGTCATGTCACTAAATTAGTATAAAATCTGATAGGTGTAATTGAGAAGCCCAATAAGTGAGTACATGAGGTCGGCGTAAACAACGTTACAATTAATAATAGCGTACAATGAGTTTCATATGTGAACAAACTTGAGGTTATAAGTAATTGAGAATACGATTGCGTAGAATGTAATAACATGAGAATGATGTGAGTTTCTTGGGGTGATGCATACGTGTATCAACATAAATAAAATAGCATTTGATTAACAACCAAAAAAATCGATGAAATGTGATAAACGTGAATACGACCACTATTGTGAAACCATTTATATAATCGTCATTATAATAACGGTTTCTAATAGCGCCAAAACTTGCGGACAACCACACATAGGCCGCTTAATTGCTCAAATGAAACGAGGTAGAATAATGCATAGAATCGTGTTTACATAAATGCTCAAATATAAATAACATAGTCATGAAAATATCGTTTAAAAGATAAACGAGATTTTAGCGAAGTTGAGGTTTTGAAAGTATTACACAAATTGTTATTGAATAGCTTGAATTTGGTCATGAATAATCAAGACACAAAATGAAATCTCATGTGCATAAAGTTACCATCGAAACATCTCATCAATGGAAAAGAAAATCGTAATAACAGTGAGACTCGTATAAACGGTGAAATATGTAAGTCACGTATCATGTATTATATAATAAAATTGAAAATGAGGTCTTAAGTAAGGTCGTTTTATTGTTTATAAGAAATGTATATAATAACAAGGCATCACGGTAACGCATAGCTAGAGAAATATTTAAATCATTATCAAATGTAAATCTTGTAACCCAAATTGTTAAAGGAATTTTAGCGTACATGAAGTTGTTGTGGTGAAAATAATTTAAGAAGAAATGATGCTTGCGATAATAAGAAGTAATAGCTCGCGTAAATTGTTTGAACAAAATTCATGTCATAATATGAAGTATAAAGCATTTATAAATGTGTCCCAAAAAGATTTGCAAAGCCATGGTCATTGAGTTTATGCAAGACGGTGAAAGTTGTAATTTGTTATTGAATCAACCTCGGTCAACCTTCAAAATGAAACCTCGTATTTATAAAGTTTTTTATGAGATTTGTCACCTTAGGTGGCAATATTTAAAATCTTGAAATCACACATATAATCGTTTAATAACCTTTGAAAACAAATCCTCATAATGGAATTTTGTTATCGTGACAATCTTAAATTTTGAAAGATGATTTATAAGATATGGACATAATATGTAAATCGTAAATCTTGAAAGAGTTTATAATCTATAAGTGATTATTTGAACACATGAGGTTGTTATAAATACACTAGTTGTATATACATACAAAAAACTTTTAAGGGAAAAAATGAAGCTTGCGTGTGTAGGAAGGGGTTTTAGGCTTCAAGCGTTGAATGGTTCGAAAATTTGGTGAAAAGTAAGTGTGTTTCGCTTGGCTTGCGTAGTTGAGTTTTCTTGAGTTGGATTGATGAGGTTCGTTGAGTTTAGGTCGTTTGAGTGGGTTAGGCTTAGATGATTTGTGTGAGTAGTGGTTGGGCTATTTAGGTGAGGTTTTGCTTATTTGAGCTCAGGTTAAGTTGATGGGTTGGATAATTTGGTCTTTACTAATTTGGTTTGAGATTCGGTTTATACATTTATTTCGTAAGGAGTGTTTGAGGTGGCTAATTTTGATTTTAAACCTATGGTTGGATCGGAACAGTGTTGCGACACGGTTTGTGATTTGACATAGCAAAGATCGAATGGTCGAGTCATAGTTGGGTAAGCTTTGGTTTGTATATGTCCAAGGCATTGTGGTTGTGGTTGTGTTTGTCGGTGTCTTTGAAGTATTTGGATAGTGAGTTTGATAGGTTTTCATGGCATAAAAGTGTCGGTATTTAGGGCCTTTTGTTGGGTTGATTTTGTACATGTTGGATTTACGTGGGGTTTGAGTTGGTGAGGGTATAACTTTGGTATGTTAGGTTTCGTACATATTGGGGAATGATTTGAGTGCGTCGGAAAACTTTTGTAGTGTAAGGATGGTTGGTTTAAGGTGGTAGCTCGAGATGGAACACGAGTGTTTAGAAGATTGGTTGTGTTTCGGGAAATTTTGACTAATAATAAGTATTAAATTGAAAATATCATAATTTATAAATAGTGCTTGAAACATTCACGGAATTTTGATAATTAAAATTACAAGTTATTATATATAAAATAAAATATTGAGATTCAAGCTTGTGAATCACAACAATTTTTATTGCTAAAAGTTTTCCACGAAAATGAGAGTTGTTACGATATGTTGGGTCGGCTTAAGTTGTAAAATAATTTATGAGAATTTTTTTTTGAAATAAACCAATTCGCGTAACGTAAATTGTTCTCGAAATACTTAACATTTAGTAGTTGAAAACATCATAGTAACTATGATAATAAGGTTTGCTTATTTTGAAGTTTAATGTAAAAATAAGAGTCGATTGTCATGAGGAAGCAAAATAAGTTTTATAAGGGTCAAAACAAAATTCCTTGCTTAGGAGGAAATAAGTATCAACAAAATTAGTTAATTTAATGTCGGAATTTATTATGAGGTATCAATATGAATGTTGAAAGTTTACTTTGAGTATAAAAATTTGCGTAATGAAAACTTTTACCAAGTTTGTTATTTAATATCATCTAACAAAAATATCATGGTAAATTAAAATGACCGGCATTGTAAATCGAGAAATAGACATAAACGATTTTTTTTTCTTTAAAATATAATTTCTATGAAGTTTTGTATGAGGATTTCAAGAAAATTACAAGCTATAAGTTTGTGAATTTCTTGAGAATCAAGACGAAACTACCATAAGAAATTCAAAACGAGAAAAATCGTAAGATGCAAATTTTTTCCGTGAAAATTTATAATGAACCAAAGATGCATGATGAAAATTGTTATGAAAATAAATTCGGGTAACGAAAATTCTACCATGTATATTATATAATATAGTGTAATTAAAATTTTGTGA
Organism: Bidens hawaiensis; assembly: GCF_021521415.1. Classification (NCBI taxonomy): domain Eukaryota; kingdom Viridiplantae; phylum Streptophyta; class Magnoliopsida; order Asterales; family Asteraceae; genus Bidens; species Bidens hawaiensis. The sequence continues at coordinate 502,438 of NW_027492603.1, forward strand.
GAAAATTTAAATAATCGATATTGTGAAATGATAGTTTCAAAATGAACGGGATCGTTATAAAAATAAATATTTTTATGGAAACTTGAATGAAAATTTTAAAGACAAGTTAAAATCTATATAATGGGAATTTACTTGAGAATTTAAGGTATCATAAAACCTTGGGTTTATAAATAATCTTAATGAACAAGGGTGACATATATAATAAAAATCACTATAAATAGTTCAAAATATATATTTTTTGACTTATGTTGAATAGATGACAATAAACGAAATTTGTACTAAAATCGCTGTGTGAATTCAAGAAGAGAGAATTTGTATAAAAACCTTACAATGTGAAATCAAAACATATTAGACTTATTTACTATGAAAAATAAATTTTATAACTGAGGACTCGTGATGAGAATTAATACGGAGAAATAAAAGAAAATTTTATTTAAATCCTTGAAATTTGTAAATAATGTCTTAAGATTTAAAGGCGGAGAAATCGCGCATGAACCACCATGACTTGATATTCATAGGCTTATAATCTTGTAATCATAGAAATAGATTAACCTTGAGAAAGTACATACCGATTTTCAAAAAGCCGATCTATTTACCAAAGCATTTGACAAAACGTGTTTTAATTTTCTGCTTGGTTTAAATGGATTAAAAACCCTTGCTGATATTATGAAACAAGGATGATTATCTTTATTTTTGGTTTATTTTTCTTTTAAATTTTATTTTGGTTTTGAGTTTTAGGGGATGAAAAATAGAAAATACAAAAATATTGTACTTTCGTTTGTATAGTTAAAACCCAAAAACATTGAAAATTTGAAATAGTCAAAAATATTGTGTTTTAAGGTAAGGATACATTGCAGTACTATGAAAGTGTGTGTATGTGTATATTTATGATTTGATAAAATAAATAAGTATATAAATAATCAAGTGTAATGAACAATCATGTAGGGTAAACACGTATAGGCAACACGTATAAGGACCCTAAAGCGAAGACTATACTAGGTCGTTTCGTCTAACCACCTATCCTATAGTCTTGTGGCTCTGATAACAATCTGTCACACCCTGACCAAAGGCGGCGGAACATGCTGGCGTGCAACGTGATTGGACAAATACACAAGACACTATTTAAAGTGACAATATTTAATCAACTCATTTTATTTTATAAATCAATAAACAACACATCTCGTTCATACAAACAAATTGAATACAAGTAAACAATTATATTGTTCATTTTACTAATATCCTAATAGTCTTGGTAACGTTTTTTTTTTCGTCAAGTCCTCGAGTCAACAAAAGTCAAACCTATAACATTTCATAAAATAAAGTTTATCAACACTAGCGTTGATGAGCAATTCATAAGTTTGATAATATAAGTATATTGTAATAAAAAGCCACAAATCTTGTATACGAAACAATCAATAAAAGCAATAACTTGAATAAATAGATATCGCTAAACACATTCGCGACACCTAGCTATAAGGGGATGCCAAATACTCTACGATTTTATAGTTATCGTTAATAGCATTACGTTAACGACACCTTGCTATAAGGGGTTACCAAATAGACTAGGATTAGCGATAAACACATAGGCATATAATCTTGTAAGCATAGAACACCCAATCGAGCAATTATTTAAGTAAAGTATACAATAACGTTTGCGATTTAAGATTCAAGTATAAAGCATTTAGTTGAATAGGTATGAAATGTCACCCCCAAAACGAAAGATGATAAACGGGTATGAAAGTACTCACATATAAGTAAGAAACTTGATTTCGGAAAAAGTAGGGTAATCGGAAGAACGGGTCTAACGAGCAAAGCCTAAAATAAAATAAAAGCCTTGAATTAGAAAAGTTGTTTTAGAAGTCTTTTAATAAATTAAATGCTTGAAAAATATAAACAATTAAAGTTAAAGGTTTAAAATATAACTCTTTAAGAAGCTTATACTAATAATCCTTTAAAAATGTAAGTTTGCTCGAAACCTGGTTAAAATATCTAACCTTAATATTTACTCAACCTATGTTAAGTAATAAGGTGGGTAAAAATGCAAGAATGCAAGTCCCTTTGGAATAAAGATACTAAAACGGGTCTTTAACGAGTGTTCGGGTTGTTGGTTCGGGTCTTGGTAATTGGTCAAACCCAAAGTCAACTTTCCGGAATAATAAATGTTATGAGATAACTCAATAAAATTAACTAAGACTTAACCAAGTATGTAGTTCTATTGTTTTAGAACTAACAACGCACGTTAAGCGAGTGTTCGGTTTTGTCGGTCCAACTTTGTCATAAGATCAAGTTGGATTCAACATTCCACGTATTTTAATAAATTATTTAAAATCAGTTTATAAAGTAATTTTAAAGAAATATACAAGTCATGATAGCCAAAAACACACTTGTGTGTCTTAAGCGAGTGAAAATCGGTTTAGTTCAGTTTGGTTCGGTTTCCATCTCACAATAAGTTCATAGATGGTTTCCAATGCCCAAATATCAAAGAACTTGTATAAATGATTTTAGAAACTTAAATCTAACAATAAGCATGTTTAAACAATTTATTTAACAAAACTAGTAAACAAGTTCGGTTTACGGTTGAGAGCTAGTTACGGTTAAACCGAGGCTAGTCTCTTCAATCCCATAACCATGGAACTTCATAAATATGATGTACAAACTAAAATGAGAAAGATTTAGACATGGTTAGTATGTATAAACAAGTTGTAAGTGTATATATATCAAGAACACGAAGTTATCCATGAGGCATTGCCTTACGAGGCCCGAAACTTAACCAACCGGAGCCGGAAAAGTAACCACCAAAGATAAAAAGGGGTGTATATTATATATATGTTGTGCCATATACTTCAAGTATTAATAAGAGTTAGTAAGTTAGTTAAAATGTAAAAACCACATAAGTTTGACTTTGAAAGTCAAACCCGACATAAACATGAATATAACCTTGAATGATTCTTGAATTTGAGTGAGGAAAGAGTTTATGAGCAAGGATTTATGTTAGAGATGGCCTTGTATTTATAGTAAGAGTTAAATTTAGTTAAACAAGTGATTTATTAAAGGCTCTGTTACCGGTACCTCACATTTGGACGTTGGATTTACTCATCAACATAGTTCTAATCATCAGAGTTAGTTAAACTTTCGCGTAATATAACCTTTCATTAAATATTACATTTTAGTTCAAGATCATGTCTTCAAAACATTCTTATCATTCAAAATAAACGTTAATAACATTAAAACATCTTGAGTCGTCGGATGCCAGTCTTTTATTCGTCCACCATGTGGCCGCTCAAGCTAGCTGTCTCGTCTCATTCTACTCACCTGCTTGCATACTAAAAGTCAGCTACGCTGAGTGAGTTCTAGTTAATCAGGTAACATACAAACATACACATATCATACATACTTACATATCTAAAGACACATATCCATACTTAACCAGTTACCTTTTTGTCATACATAAATACATACATACTAATACTTACCTCAGTCCACCGAGAGTATGTTCATAGTCCGCCGTCTATACCTATACTCAAGGTCGTGAACAAGAAAAAGGTCCGCAGTCCTTACCTATGTCCATCATTTATAGTACGTGCAAGGTCCGCAGTCCTTCCCTATACCATCCTACATTAACAACACGTACAAGGTCCATAGTCCTTCCCTATGTTGCAACCTAGTTCATAGTACGTACGAGGTCTGCAGTCCTACCCTATGCTACCATATTACAATTACAGAACGTATAAGGTCCGCAGTCCTTTCCTATGCTGACTCCTATCTGAAGTACGTATACGGTCCACAATCCTTAACTACGTTCTCATCTATCATCTATAATACGTATAAGGCTCACTGTCCTTAACTACGTCATCACATGCCAAGTCTATGTCTAACGAAAGTTAGAGGGATTTGCCATCCTAACTTACAGTGTCAGACGTAGAACTCATTTACCATTCATGTACCTGCATACGCTTACTTTGCATTTACAATAATTACTTCGTAGCGTGTTTGGAGAATTAGCACGTGTTCATTCCATTTGCCTTCGACACATTTGGATCCCTAGCTCCCGAGGCGGTTCGCTTTTTGGAGTGGGTGCAGAAGGTGGTTCACAGTGACTCGCAGAGCCCAAGGAACCAAGGATTTATATTTAGTAGAATAGATTTTGCGATCCAAAAGGGGGATAGCGGCGCAGCTTGTTGCTCGCTTACCCATTATCTAGATGTAATTTTGTTTGTGTTAAACCCAATAATAAATCTATATACTAATATGTTGAAGGAACACGGATTGCCCCTCAAAAAAAATCACTTAACAACCATTCTCCTTGTCGGTACGTGCAATATCCGAAGATTATTCACGCCCCGACAAGCATTCATTCGTAACGTTCATACATTATCCATACATTACATGCAACATTCATATCCTTATTTATAACCTGTCGGTACGTGCAATATCCGAAGATAGTTCACGTACCGACAAGCAATCATTCTTACCTTTCACATATATCACATATGGCATACACTTATCACTTAGGATAAGTGTATTAACAAATCACATCGAGTATGCACACAGCCCCGAAAACATAACAAGGAAGTGGGGCTAGAAACTCACCTGGTTCCTGTTCCTTTCTCCGTTAATTGTCTGTCCCTTCTTTAACCGAGCTCGGCTAACTGTATATAAGTTATACGTATTAAAACTTGTTCCTTTTAAAGAAAATGGAAGTCTGGTGTAATCTATTTGTATTAGTCTATATTTATATATTTATAGCTAACACACGGGTACACCATGCATATGTGTTTTAAGTGTATTTTCTCACATACGCAAGCGAGTATATATTTACTTGTGTATACTTTCGAGTTCGACTAGTGTGACCGAATATAGGGTGTAACCGAATCCTATTATGTATTAGTCTATAATTGTGATCGGGTTTATATGTAAGCGAGGTATATGTGTACGCGAACTGATGCAAGCGAGTTATATACATATACATATACATTGTATGGGATGCATGCATGTATAGACTTAATATGTATGTGAGCCATGCATATATCCAAGTCCTCACGTGTGGCACCTGCTGCATATATATATATATATATATATATATATATATATATATATAGAGAGAGAGAGAGAGAGAGAGAGAGAGAGAGAGTAAGGATCCTAAGAGAACCCTTTGCAAATTGAGAACTTTGAGAACCATTTTGGACCATTAAAAACACTTTTAAAAAAAATATTTAAAAAAATCATAAAACAAAAAATAATAAAAATTTTAAAAAAGTAAAAAAACCAAAATTCTTATATTTCATTCCGTTTTCATTAAAAAAATAAAAAAATAGAAAAAAACAAAAAAAAAAAACGTTGTATTATACACATATGTATAATTTTATTTAATCTTTAGTTACGTAACATACACATATGTACAACATCATTTATCTTAAATTATACACATGTGTAAAAAAAACATGTAAATGTACATATATGTATATATTATAAATATGTGTATATAATTTAGCTAAACCGAGTTTTTTTTTATGAAACCGGGTTGATAAAATAAGAATTATGGTTTTTTTACTTTTTTGATTTTTGTGTTTTATTTTATTTTATTTTATGATTTTTTATATGTATGTATTCGAGTGTAGGTTATTGCCATCGAGCTTCCCATATATATATATCTATTATAAAGTGATCGAGTACAGGCGTGTTCGAGTCTCGTATGCGACTATACAATGTAACCGAGTGATGCGATCGGGTTCCTTAGTACGGTGTTCATTTTAATCGATATATATATATATGTAGCGATCGAGTTACGTGCGAACGGCCATGTCAGTTGTATGCGAGTCTTAGTCATATACATATCTATTGTATGCGATCATGCATATATATATCGTATGCGATGATATAGTTCCATAGTAGGTTCCGTTTGTGATCGAGTTCATTGTACGCGAGTCACCAATTGTAATCGAGGGTTCGATGTAATCGAGTCTACAAGGTGAACGAGTCGTGTGTAAACGATCCCTAAGGTAATCAATATCAAAGTGATCGAGTGTATGCGATCGATCCTCTGTGTATGCGAGTATATATATATATACACACATCTTTAAGAAGTATATATATATATATATTTTTAAGTATTGTAATCGAGTTTTAACATCATGTATGCGATGTATATATATTGTCATAATTTTGGTATGCGAGTGTCTCCATGCATGTTGTATGCGATCCCGTAGGTATACTTACATATAGATTGTATGCGATGGTCATTAGATTGTTCAAGTATTGTATGCGAATCCAAGTATGTGTGTATATATAATCTAAGTATTGTAATTGGGTCTTTTCTCTTTTTTTTTCTAAGTATTTGTATGCGAATCAGGCATATGTATGCGAGTTATGTATGTATATGTCCTTGCATGCGAGTTCCTCCACATGATCGAATACAATAGTGAACAGGTATAGGGTGTGTATTCACTTGTTGAAATCGCGTACAATGTATGCGAGTTCCTTTGTGATCGAGTCTCTAAGTATTGTAAACGAGTTGCAATTGTAAGTGAATACATGCAAGCCATTGTAATCGGCTCTATGTGTGCGCGAGTATATGAAGTGTAATCGACTGTTACATTGTAAGCGACCATTCGTTCTACTCGAGTTTCCCATTGTAATCGAGTCTAGTGTAATCGACTTGGTCATTGTAAGCAAATTCAAGGGTTGTATCCGAGTACGCCTCATGTAATCGTTCATAGTATTGTAGGCGAGTTCATACTATGTAATCGGGTCCCCTTGTATTCGAACGTCCATGGTGTAATCAAAATTTCCATTATGCTCATGCCATGTTGTAATCGCATGAGCTGTTGTACAGGTTCATTATATACTTATGTACACTTTTCTCATTTTTATCCATTTCCTATATCTCTAACATTTATTATTTCATTTATGGCATTATATAAATCCTTAGTCGTTTCCTTAACCGTCATCGGACAAGACTTAACCCGTTTGCACATAAAGCTTGGACCTTTATGGGTTTTGAACATTCAAAACTAGATCTAGGGTTTATTTATGAGCCGCATATAACCACGAGTTCGTTAAGTCCGTTTTAAGCACCAAGTTAGCAACTTTTTGGTTTATCTAGACCCGATCTATTCTAGGGCTTAGTTTTAGGGCAAACCGTTCATAAATATGTAGTCTTTAAGATGAAAAACATACCTTTAGACGTTAGTTTGGTCACGGCTAGCCTCGGTTATGAACAACCGTCGTGTATCTTGCTTGTATGTCCAAGATCTATCAATATCATTCTTGCTTCGGGTCTTGAATCTTCTTTTTGGTCACGACCGTAAGAGAGGATTTGTGTGTGTTTTAGGGTGTGTAGAAAATAAGATGGATAAGATGAATGGAAAACAGAAAGAATATGGGTTTTAGGGGTATTTATACTCCCTTAAGCCCATGGACCTAAGGCCCATCTTTCCATTCTAGTCCATAACTAATCCCCTCTGCAATGCCTACTTATCCTTTCATGTTTTATTATTATTACTCCGCTAACTTAATTATTTCTTTTGACGCAATTAATATATTAAATATTAATCTGTAAATTTCAAGATGTTACAATTTGATGGTTAAAACTCGGATTCGTTGGACAATAAAACCAACAAGGAGACATAAGGGAACATAAGGAACATTTTGGTCTAGTGATACTTTACAAAGTTTCAAAAATGACAGTTTGTGTCACACCCCCATCTAAGGCCTGGGAGCATGACCCAACAGTTTGTATCGTAATTGTAAATAAACCAGAGTTGCGTTTAGTTTGCGGAAGACTTATAAACCTTAAGGATCGAAAATGTAACTTTTATATATACAATCAAAAGACGGGATTATAAAGCACCCGTTTAAGTTGTTACAAAATATTTATGTATTTATGATTACAAACCACCATATTAAGTTATTACAAAATAATCCGAGCCATCGGATATTAATAGCACTTCGACTCATCCAAGCGCTATCATTGTTCACCTGCAAAATGTAAGAAAATACGTTAGCAACAAATGCTAGTGAACACGCTGACGCAAAAATACTTCTTTTACTTAATTACCCCTCGAGGCTACGCCTGCCTCGGCCCAACGTGGCTTAGGAATAACCAAGTCAAATAACACATTATAAATACGAGCCTCTACGCTAGGTCACCTCAGCAAACACCGCAGCGTTCGACTTCGTTAAGTACCTGTAAATATACACGATGGTCGTACTCCCTGCAGGAGAGCATCCTACGACCAAGGGTGGTGCGATCTTGCCCATACATCGCATAGTACCAACTATGTAAGGATCCAGACATACGTATACCACAGCCTGAGGGCTAGGTTTATACCCTTATTCATAACGGTTTTAGGAACACAAAGTTCCTTGTAAACAATTTCATAAAGCAAGTTGACTCATTTTAAAATAAGTAAAAGTTTGGGGGCGTATTCACCTTATATCTTTATGATAGGCTTCCCTCACTGTCCAAGGGTCTTTCCCTTTTCTTTATCTCGAACCTAAAGTTACGAGTATAAATATTTGTTAATCGGATACACGATCCGGCTTAAGACCTTTAGTCTTATATCTCAATCCTCGATTGAACCTTTAGTTCAATTCTTATTTACTTAAAAACCTCTTGTTTAAAAGTAATTATAAACCTTTAGTTTATATGAAAACCCGGCGTTTCTTCTTCTCTAAGAAACATAATCTTTTCTTTTATTATTTAAGAATACTCTTTATTCATTAAATAATATTTTCATAACAAAGAATATAATCATATATACTTACACACATATATATGTTATCACTATATTCATTGATCATACTTTCATTCATTTCTTTGTTATGTTTTCTTTTCTTTTATAGAGGCAACGAGTATAACCTCGACTTAAGGCTTAAGCCTTGAATATATTATTAAATTATATTGAATTCGATATTACGCCTAACCTTAGTGGCGTACCGAAATCCTAGGGACTTGAGCAGCACTCCGACGCCGCTTTACATTTCTCGACACACAAATCGAGGAACACGAAACTTCAACACCCCTTGGCACGAACTTCAAGACTCATTGCCATTACTACAAACACCTCTATGGTATGTGGGTCGAGGGTGGCACAACTTCGAGGAAACGTTGTTCACAAACGAGGGATTCGAGGCACGTTTATCGAGGAAATCGCTTATATAATTGTCGGGATTCTAGAGAGAGACTAGAGAGATTTTAGAGCAATGTTGGTGTGCAGAAATGAGCTGCCCTTACCCGCTATTTATAGACAAAATTTAATGTCCCATCGTGGTACGCGATGGGCTTATGGGCACCCATCGCGTACCGCGATTTAGCCCAGGTGAGTCACACCCTAGGTCTGCCACGTGTCGACACGTAGCAGACGTTGTGTAACGTGTTGACACGTGACGGACGTTGTGCCACGTGTCGGGACACATGGCGACCGTTGTGCCACGTGTGGACACGTGGTGCACCACGTGTCTCGTTGTCAGACATCCCATCGCGGTACGCGATGGGAGTTTCTTATGACTCGTCGCGTAGCGCGATGGGTCAGGAAAAACTAATTTTTCATTTTTAACCCTCAAGTTTGGAATTTGGGAATTTTATTTCTTAGACTTCTGGAAAGTTGATACTTTGAACTCAAAATTTTCACGGTGTTACATCCTCCCCACCTTGAAACAAATCTCGTCCTCGAGATTGCTTTACTCGAACAAGTGTGGGTATTTTCTTTTCATTTCCGATTCGAGTTCCAAAGTATATTCGGGCCCTCTACGCGAGTCCCATTTAACTTTCACAATTTTCAAAGTTTTTCTTTTCAATTTCTTTGTTTTTGAATCTTCAATTTTATTTGGACGTTCTACGAATTTCAAATTTTCGTTTATTTCTACGTCTTTCAATGGCATAGCCAAAGATTCATCAGTCAAACACTTACGCAGATTCGAAACATGGAATACATCATGTATCCCTTGCATTTCCTCAGGCAGTCGCAAACGGTATGCAACAGTGCCGATTCGTTCAAGTACCTCGAAGGGTTCAACGAATCGAGGACTTAACTTTCCTTTCTTACCGAAACGAACTACGCCTTTCCAAGGCGAGACTTTTAATAACACTTTGTCACCGACTTGAAATTCTAATGGTTTACGACGAACATCGGCGTAGCTCTTTTGGCAATCACGTGCCGTCTTAAGTCGTTCTCGAATTTGGAGAACTTTGTCGGTAGTTTCTTGGACAATCTCGGGTCCAGACAATTGATTGTCTCCAGTTTCAGACCAACATACGGGCGTTCTACACTTTCGACCATATAACGCCTCGAATGGTGCGGTTTGAATACTTGCGTGATAGCTATTGTTATACGAAAATTCCATTAGGGGTAAGTGGTCATCCCAACTTCCACCTAAGTCGATCACACAAGCGCGGAGCATATCTTCCAACGTTTGAATAGTCCTTTCGCTTTGCCCATCAGTTTGCGGATGATAGGCAATACTAAGGTTCAACTTCGTACCAAGAGCTTGTTGGAAGCTTTTCCAGAAATGAGACATAAAACGACTGTCTCGATCAGAGATGATAGACAACAATAATCCATGTAAAGCAACTATGGTGTTTACATAGATACGTGCTAGTCTATCCATTGAGTACGACTCATTGATGGGCATAAAGTGTGCGGACTTCGTCAATCGATCCACAATTACCCATATTTCATTATGTTGGCGAGTCGTCTTAGTGAGTTTGGTAATGAAATACATAGTGATTAACTCCCATTTCCAAACGGAAAGTTCGGGTTGCTGAAGCAATCCCCAAGGCTTTTGTTGTTCAGCCTTGACTTTTAAACATGTCAAACATCTCGCAACATGCGAAGCGACATCCCTTTTCATTCCGTTCCACCAATAATTCTCTTTGAGATTATGGTACATCTTATCACTTCCGGGATGCATCATATATTTTGATTTGTGAGTTTCGTTCAAAATTTTCTCACGCAAACCTCCAATGATTGGCACCCAAATCCTATTACCGAGTCTAAGGATACCATCATCACCTTTGACTAACGAGTCAATGATGTTGTTGCGTTTTTCATCGGCGATTTGGTTTTCCTTAATCGCTTGAGCGGACTTGATTTGCTCAAAAAGATCAATTTGAAGTTCTAAGCGCAACGCTCGGACTCTTTTAGGCTTTTCATGTTCCTTACGACTTAAGGCATCAGCCACAACGTTGGCCTTACCTTCATGGTAAACGATTTCACAGTCGTAGTCGTTGAGCGTTTCCATCCATCGTCGTTGGCGCATGTTCAACTCTTTTTGATAAAATAAATGTTTCAAACTCTTATGGTCAGTGTACACGGTAAATCTTACTCCATAGAGATAGTGCCTCCATATCTTAAGCGCAAAGATTATGGTGCCTAACTATAGATCCTGAGTCATGTAGTTCTTTTCGTGTACTTTGAGTTGACGAGAGGCGTAGGCGATTACTTTTTTCGTTGCATTAGTACACATCCCAAACCCAAGTGAGATGCATCACTAAAGACAAAAAAATCCTTAGTACCTTCTGGCAAAGCCAAGATAGGTGCTTGGGTGAGCTTTTGTTTAAGTATATCGAAAGCCTCTTGTTGCTTCGTTCCCTATTCATACTTGATATTCTTACGAGTTAAAGAAGTTAAGGGAACCACGATACAAGAAAAGTTTTCGATGAACCTACGGTAATAGCCAGCCAAACCTAAGAATCTCGGTTGGTGACTTAGGAACTTCCCACTTAGAGATAGCTTCAATCTTAGCGGGGTCCACTTGAATACCGTTGACATTGATGATGTGACCAAGAAATTGCACCTCGTGTAACCAGAACTCGCATTTCGAGAACTTGGCGTACAACTTCTCGGTTCTAAGGATTTCAAGCAACGTTCGAAGATGGACTTCGTGATCAGTCTTGGACTTAGAATAAAAAAGTATGTCGTCGATGAATACGATAACAAATTCATCAAAGTACGACTTGCAAATACGGTTCATCATATCCATGAATGCGGCCATAGCATTAGTAAGTACAAACGGCATAACCGTGAACTCATAATGTCCATACCTTGTTTGAAACGTGGTTTTTGGAATATCTTCGGATTTAACTTTGAGTTGGTGATAGCCGGAACGAAGATCGATGTTTGAAAAATAGCTAGCACCTTGAAGTTGGTCAAAAAGATCATCGATACGAGGGAGTGGATATCGGATTTTGATTGTGACTTTATTTAATGCACGATAGTCGATACACATTCGCATGGATCCGTCTTTCTTCTTGACGAATAGGATTGGCGCTCCCCAAGGCGAAAAACTTGGTCGAATGAAACCCTTCTCTAGTAGCTCGTCGAGTTGTTTCTTTAACTCCTTCATTTCTGTTGGCGCTAAGCGATATGGAGCTTTGGCGATCGGAGCAGTACCAGGAATAAGATCAATCCTAAACTCTACTTCACGATCGGGAGGGATTCCAGGAAGTTCATCAGGAAAGACGTTAGAAAAGTCAGAAACGATAGGAACGTCTTTGATTTCTTTTGGCTTTGAATCTTCAGTGACGTAGGCCATGAATGCGAGGCATCCTTGATTCAAACATTTGTTAGCCCTAATTATGGAGATTATGCTAATTTGACCAGCGTCTTTGTCCCCTTCAATTCGAATCGTTCGTTTATCGGGGGCTTGAAGTTCAACAATTTTGCTATTGCAGATGATACGAGCATGGTTATCGGATAACCAATCCATACCAAGTACAATATCAAAACCAGCCAGACTCATGGGTAACAAACAAATAGGCAGAATATAACCAGCTAGAAGTATTTTTCCGTTTTCAAGGGCTTCGGAGATCTTAACGATTTCGCCAGTAGCAGTCTCGACGCTTAGAGTTTTATCTAACTTTGTTAATGGATCGTTTAATAGACTACAGAAACTATTATCTATAAAACTTAGATTGACACCGGAATCAAACAAAACTCTAGCATAGGTGTCATTGACTAGAAACGTACCGGTTATGGTTTCCGGCATGTCAGCGGCCCTTTTTGTGTCGAGTACGAAGACTCGAGCGTTTCCCTTTTTGTTTTGGCCACTTCCACCCGCACTACTAGTAGCAGGTTTGTTCTTTGGGCACTCGAAACTCAAATGGCCCATTTCCTTGCAGTTGAAGCAAGTCATCTTTTTCTTCCAACAGTTAGCAGCATCATGTCCCGTACGATTATAGGACTCACAGACTTTATGAGATGGGGTGAAATTGCATCGACCCTTATAGTATCTCCTACAAGTCTTGCATGGCATAGAGTTGTTTCGGTTTACGCCCTTGCTTCTAAAGTTGGATCCTCCTCCAGTCCTTCCTTGAGCAGTTGATTTGGATTACAAGCCACCATATTAAGTTATTACAAAATAATCTGAGCCATCGGATATTAATAGCACTTCGACTCATCCAAGCGCTATCATTGTTCCCCTGCAAAATGTAAGAAAATACGTCAGCAACGAATGCTGGTGAACACGCTGACGCAAAAATACTTCTTTTACTTAATTACACTTCGAGGCTACGCCTGCCTCGGCCCAACGTGGCTTAGGAATAACCAAGTCAAATAACACATTATAAATACGAGCCTCTATGCTAGGTAACCTCAGCAAACACCGCAGCGTTCGACTTAGTTAAGTACCTGTAAATATACACGATGGTCGTACTACCTGCAGGAGAGCATCCTACGACCAAGGGCGGTGCGATCATGCCCATACATCGCATAGTACCACCTATGTAAGGATCCAGACATACGTATACCACAGCCTGAGGGCTAGGTTTATACCCTTATTCATAATGGTTTTAAGAACACCAAGTTTCTTGTAAACAATTTCATAAAGCAAGTTGACTCATTTTAAAATAAGTAAAAGTTTGGGGGCGTATTCACCTTATCTCTTTAGGATCGGCTACACTCACCGTCCAAGGGTCTTTCCCTTTTCATTATCTCGAACCTATAGTTACGAGTATAAATATTTGTTAGTCGGATACACGATCCGTCTTAAGACCTTTAGTCTTATATCTCAATCATCGATTGAACCTTTAGTTCAATTCTTATTTACTTAAAAACCTTTTGTGTAAAAGTAAATTATAAACCTTTAGTTTATATGAAAACCCGACGTTTCTTCTTCTATAAGAAACGTAATCTTTCTTTTATTATTTAAGAATACTCTTTATTCATTAAATAATATTTTCATAACAAAGAATATAATCATATATACTTAGACACATATATATGTTATCACTATATTCATCGATCATACTTTCATTCATTTCTTTGTTATGTTTTCTTTTCTTTTATCGAGGCATCGAGTATAACCTCGACTTAAGGCTTAAACCTTGAATATAATATTAAATTATATTGAATTCGATATTACGCCTTACCTTAGTGGCGTACCGAAATCCTAGGGACTTGAGCAGCACTCCGACGCCGCTTTACTTTTCTCGACACACAAATCGAGGAACACCAAACTTCAACACACGTTGGCACGAACTTCAAGACTTATTGCCATTACTACAAACACCTCTTTGGTATGTGGGTGGAGGGTGGCACAACTTCAAGGAAACGTTGTTCACAAACGAGGGATTCGAGGCACGTTTATCGAGGAAATCGCTTATATAATTGTCGAGATTCTGGAGAGAGACTAGAGAGATGTTAGAGCAATGTTGGTGTGCAGAAATGAGCTACCCTTAGCCGCTATTTATAGACGAAATTTAATGTCCCATCGCGGTACGCGATGGCTTCTCGGCACCCATCGCGTACCGCGATGTAGCCCAGGTGAGTCATACCCTAGGTCTACCACGTGGCAGACGTTGTGCCACGTGTTGACACGTGGCGGACGTTGCGCCACGTGTGGCCACGTGTTGGGACACGTGGCGACCGTTGTGCCACGTGTGGACACGTAGCGCACCACGTGTCTTGTTGTCAGACATCCCATCGCGGTACGCGATGGGAGTTTCTTCTGACTCATCGCGTAGCGCGATGGGTCAGGAAAAACTAATTTTTCATTTTTACCCCTCAAGTTTAGAATTTGGAAATTTTAGTCCCTAGACTTCTGGAAAGTTGATACTTTGAACTCGAAATTTTCACGGTGTTACAGTTTGGCCCCCGAAATTCGTTTTAAGTGATTTTAACGCGTTTTAAGGCCCGTAAAGGATATTTTCAAGACCCGGCAAGTGTAAAACAATATTGTAACATATTAACAATTATTTTGATTATATCATAAGTTTCGGTTTACAAAACGGGTCAATTTACGTGATAAACTAATACAAATAGAACATGAAATTGACGAATGTCACATTACTGTTGATGGGTGATGATCACACTTGAAACCATCACATCACCACCCCCACTAAATTCCATCACTAGTGATGGATTTGGTTGGGGTGAGATGTCACAATACCATTGGTTGGTCAAAGTGATGGAAATACCATCACAATGGACCACCCCCTCCCCCTAGGCTTTTTTTTCACTCCTGACTTTTCTAGTGACTAACTGATTCTTTTTATATGTGATTTTGTGTGTAAGTTTCTTTGAATTTGGAACGGATTGCTAAATTCAAGTTATTTTATGGTAACTTATTTTCGTTGGCAGATGTTGAGAACATAGATCTAATCTTTACGGGGGTTGATTTGGGTAGCGTTTGTTTTGTTTATAAACGGGTCTCTCTTGCTATAACCAGCTCTAGTATGACCAGTGTTTTGAAACCTGGCCCGGCCCGGCCGCTTGAACCAGGACCCGCTAGGTATTCTGGTCCGGTTCGCATTATAAACCTGCTTTCTAACAACCCGGCCGGGTTGGACGGTTTTCGGTCATACCGGAACTGGTGAACCGGCGGTTGAACCGTGAGCAAACTAAAGGATGAAAGCTTTAATCAATAACCCACTAGCCAGCCAACCAAGCTTCCTTGATGTATTTTAAATTGAAAAATAAACCCTATATACTTAAAAAGCAATGCTTAAAACATAAATGGACATTAAAGTAGGTTATTATTAATATTTTTTTGTTATAATTATTTTTTATATGTATATTATTATATAAATATATAAATATATATTTATATTATTTGTGATGTCATCCGGGTCAAACTCCGGTCATCCGTCCCGGGTCGGTACGACCTTTGACCTAGTAAGGCATCCGGATCGACGTCCGGGCCGGGTCTGAAAACATTGAGTATAACAAACCGAACCAATATTATTGCATCCCCGAAGCAACATTCTCCTGGAGTTTACTTGTTACAGTTTAATACATGCTCGTTCGAACATGTCCCCAAAGCAATATGTTGTTGTTGTTGTTATTGTTGCTGCTATTGCTGCTGCTGATGCTGATGCTGATGTTTGTGAGTGTGCCCATGGTACTGGTGCAGGTGGTGGTGTTGGTGTGGGCGTTGTTGCTGGTGTTGTTGTTGGTGTTGTTGCTGCTATAGTGCTGTGTTTTATTTTAAAAATAATTTTTGGCAAATTCTTTTTTGCCTCTTTTTATTGTTTTTTTCTTTGTTTTTGATGTATGTTATTATTGATATGTATTAAATTGTCGATCCACCACCCTAGCGACCTAACACGTGTAGATATCTTTTCGTTATATTACAGCTTTAACGTTTCAGTTTTCTTTGTTTCTTTTTTTATGTTTATAGCATACGCAACTACAATACTAATATCGTAACAAATTGAACTAATATCAACCAAATTTCAATTGCAGTGTGTGGGTTTGAACTAATATCAACCAAATTAAGTACCTTTGTATCAATGGTACTAATCTTGGCAACAAGCCAACAAAGTATCCATTGTATCATGCATGTTGCCTATTTATTAATGATGGTACAATGTATGGATTATATATAAATAAAATGAAAGCAAAAGTAGAGTGCATTTTTTAATAGTTGAAACCGTCAATATTGAAAAATCTCGCATTTAAATAAAGTTGCAGCCGTGAGATTTTATTAATGGAAGGAAAATGACTTTTTCTTGGTCGACAACTCATGTTCTTTAGATGAAAACCTTGTTTCTTTCATCTTTTATGTCCACTTCGAAATTTAATATTCAATGCTAGTGACTTCAAAAGAATGTGTTTAAACATGTATCCCTTTCAACTTTTAAAAAGTATCTATCCAAGGCCTTTTTAAGATTTTCACGAAATTCGAAATTCATTTATAATCATTCAAACGATTACAATAAAGTGTCTGATAATTGGGCAACAAACTGTGTCACAACCATCTATTAATTAGCAAAACTGATCATGCTAAAAACAAAGTTTTAAGACTTGGGGATCAAAAAATTACTATGCACGACCGTTGAGCCATATTTAAAAACTCCACAACATTCCGGGCTATAAAACCAAATGCATCAAAAGCGGAAGGGATAAACATACTTGATTCTTTAAAACCAAATGCATCAAAAGCGGAAGGGATAAACATACTTGATTCTTTAAACATATTTTCTCATATTTATTAACTTTGTTTGTTTCCACTTTCAACGCAGACTGACCTACAACAAACTCACTGCTCCTAAGTCCAACATGAGTGGACACTCATGTAACGTAATATAAAACTTCTCACTTTCGTGGATACACCCATCGTTTATTCGCACCGTGCGTGTGTGTTTGTGTGTGAGGAGGATAAAATAAAAAAGGTATTTTGCCTAAGTATGCTAGAAAGACATCTTGGTCTTTCATTTTTTTTAATCAATAGTTGATATCAAAGTACAAGAAAAAACAGGTGAGTATTTTAGGGTTAGACACTTTTGTTGAGTTTTTCAATCTCATTCACTTTTTTAAACGTTCATAATTGTTTCATATGTCTTTTTTTTAATAAACTGAGGACCAATGTGTTGCGTTAGACTCGTAACCATACCCGTAATTTAGGTCAACTATAGGGATCATTCGTGCAACACCCCTTATTCTTGGAAGTTGTAGATAACAATAAATATTAATAATTTTAAACGATAAAAAATTTCTTCGTGGCAAATTTCTTATATTATTCGGGACTTAAACCTAGGATTTTTGGTGTTTAAGATTATAATTTATATATTTTTTTAAGTTAAATTATACTCACTATTAGAGTTTTAATATGGTAAGTACAATGGAATTAAGTAATCTAATCATACAATATTAATAAAGCAATACAATGCTTCACATGACATAAAATTAAAATGTTCACATCAATGTCAAATCATTGTCAAGTCTATCTATTTCCTTTTCTATTGTCAAATCATTTAATACACCTTATAAAAATCTTAAAATTTTTCAACCCTAATCATTTTAATCTCTCTCTCTCGACTTATTACCTCCATCATCTCCTATAATCTGGTAATGTAGATGGAGATTAATCGTTTTCCGATAAGGTTATATTTTATACTTTAATGGCCAACAACGCTATATGATTTTTCAGTAAAGTTATATCTTTTTCCAGTCAAATTTTATATTTATTTTAATTTTATATGATTTTGGTATAATCTCTTTAGGTTGCATATCAAAATCCAAGATTGAATTGATATGTCGAGGTTATTAAGATTTTCCGGTAATGTTTTATATTGATTTTAATTGTTATATGATTTTGTTATAATCTCTTTAGGTTGTATATCAAAATCAAAGATTGAATTGCTATTTTGAAGTTATTACGGTTTTCCGGTAAGTTTTTATTTGCTATTTTAATGTCCAATTATCATATTATTCCTTATTTCATTTACAATTGTTTTTATTTTTCGTTTTTGTTTGTATTTATATTAATTATTATATAATTTTCTTATAATCTCTTTATGTTCCATATCAAAATAGAAGATATAATGGAGATTTCCTTATTTCGTTTTTCAGGTAATGTGATTCAAATATTCCGGTTATCAATTAAAACATCAATTTTACATTTGTTTACATAATTCAAATATTCCATAATTGGAAATTATTTATTATGTGATATTAATATTAATATTTTATTTTCTCATTTTAGGTTATGCTCCTAACTTGATATAACAAATTTCATAGATTGAGGATTTGTTAATAAAATTTTTTATTTTTTTGTTTAATATTGATGTATATTTTTGTTATTATTCATGCATTTATGTATTTTTAAAATTCATGTAATTTATTTGACTTATATATAATTAGTCGTATATTATTGTTGGTCAAAGTCCATTTAATATATTTTAATCATTTTGATTCATTTGAAATTTAATATCATAGCCAATTAAATCACTAATGTCAACGCAATTTAAAACATTATTATACTTTTCAATATTATCGTACTTTACATTTTAAAATAACACACATTTAATATGACATTTTAGAAACCGATTTTCACCTTTGAAATTCGGATTCTCTCTATTTATATGAAGTTTACAAAAATATGTTATATAGTTTGACTTTCTCAATTTATTCAAAAACCGAATTTTAATGAATTTGACCATTTCATAATATTTCAATATTCATGCCTTGAATAAAAAAATATTTTTAATAACCATTTCTAAATATTTCAAGTTATTATGATTTTAATGTCACTTTCAACTAAATTCATTTATATATTTATTCCTAGATGTCAAAAATAATATATATATATATATATATATATATATATATATATATATATATATATAGGGGTGAGATCGAGAGAGAACTCCTCTTTTTTTTTTGGGTAAAGGGTTCTACCCGGTTAAATTCATTCCACACAACCAACAAAGAACAAGTAATATGACAAAGTGCCATATTAGTTCTCATGTATGACATGCCATACAAGAGTAAACAAAACCAAAACCACCAAACAATGGTAAACACTGCTAAAGCCTACACAAGAACCAAAGAAACAAACATAACAAAAACAAATCAACCATTATCATCAATTTGGTGTGAAACTCCTCTCGGAAAGTGCCAATCTTCGAGAACCCGATTGACCCGTTCAGAATTCTTGAACTTTAGAGTCATTAGCTTTAGGCGAGTACCCTTAATGATTTCATCAGCAACAATCTTTGGAGTCTTCAAAGAGTTCCTGAAAAGCCGGTTATTTCGTTCCTTCCAAATTACGTAAAACGAAGCCCCAAGTAACAGCCGATTAATAACATTATCAATAGAGTTGGACATTCCAAATTGAGACACATATTGAAGAATATTCGCCCAACCATTCATGCACCCCTGAAACTTACCTTTCATTTTGACAATACTCCACACCTTAGAAGAGAACTTACACTCAAAGAAGAGATGATTACAAGAATCCGGCTCTCCATTACATAAAAGGCAGCAATACAGGTTATGATTTGGATACCCACCAATATTCCACCCCATTATACGATTCTGCGTGCTCAATCTATCATGAAGCATAATCCACAACATAAAGGAGTGTTTTGGAACACATTGAGAGAACCAAACAACATGCATCCAAGAAACCTTATCACCGGTATTCGAAGAAGTTGCCATATTCCTGAAGCCGAGAAATTCATTGAAGTCCCATTCTCATCCATTACCACGATCTTATCCCTCTTTTCCGGATAAATACTCACCCCCTTTAAGTTCGAAAGAATTGGGAATCTCGAAATCCAATCAGGCGGCCATCCCCAGTTATTATGAAGAACAACATCACTGACACAGGTTTTTAAAGTCAAACAAGCCCCATGTATTGCTCTCGGGTTAATATAATCACTTAAAGGACATAAATCATCCCATTTATCATACCAAACAGAAGTAGATCTCCCATTACCGATTTCATGCCATATAAAATGTCTAATATGGGGACGAAACTGAAGAATTTTCCTCCACCCCCAAGTACAAGAGTTAGGAATCTGCAAGCTCAAAAAATTTCGCCCCTTCATTTTATACTCATGCATCCATTTAACCCACAACGACTTACGATCATTGATTAAACTCCAAATATGATAAACCAGAAGAGAGTTATTGACATCCCGGATACGCCGGATACCCAAACCACCTTCACTTTTCGGCTGACAAACAATATCCCAAGAAACTTTATGCTTTCCCTTTTTGTGTCCAAAGTCCCAAAGGAAATTTTTAATCCGTTTTTCAAGATCAGCAATAAGTCTAGAAGGAAGTGAGAAAACAGCAGACCAGTAAATATATAAGGACGACAGAACAGACCTGACCAGCTGAAGTTTATCCGCAAAAGATAAAGTTTTATTCTTCCAATCTCCAATCCGATTATCCATACGATCCAGCAACCTCTTACAATCACGGTAATTTAGCCTCATAGAAATAAGAGGAACTCCCAAGTATTTAACTGGGAGTCTACCTTCAACGAAGGGCATAATATTCAAAATCCCACTTTTAACGCGATCCGAAACATTACAGAAAAACGCGGTACTTTTCGGTACACTAGGAGTAAGCTCGGACATATCTTTGAAATCATTCAGAGCCCCCATAATAGTTTTAGCCGAATCCACATTAAATACTAGAGAACTCCTATAAACACATTAAATTCAATTGATATAATGCTAAAAATACTAAAAGTGAATGAAACTAAAAGAGGCGGGGTCTTGAAAGAAAAAGGGTAAACTTGGAATTAAAAATAAAATAAAATCAGAAAGGCTTCCTCTTCACACTCTTCTTACTGTGCAATTTTCTCCAACTCCAATGAACGTTAAGGTTTTTCAAAAATCGAGCAATCGGTGGTAAAATCAAGCACGAAACAGAAGATCATCAACAGGTAAACGATCGTAATAGTTGTTTTCATATTCTATGAGTTTCGATTTGGAGTATATCACGTTGATTCGAAGCGAGTTGTATATGTAGTTTCGATTATTCGTATAATAAGTGTTGATTAGGTGTTTATTGCTTCGATTCTGAACGATTTGTGCATTTAGTAAGGATTAGGCATATTGTAAGTGTTTATTAGGCCTATTATAAGTGTCAATTACGAGTGACTCAGCTGTGATGATAATGTTACATCATTAATTTAGGTATAATAGACATGTGATATATTTTTGGATAACATTGTGCAGATTGGCAACAATACAGAGGAAAGTGTGAGCAAGGAATGATTATTAGATCTTTAAGAAAAGCTATTTCGATCGTCTAGTTTGTTCAATTCTGGTGCGAAACCGAACATAAATCTGAAGAAAAATAACACGCAAACGACTGTAATGTTAAATCTCACACATTATCTCATCGTTTAGGCTTATTATGCACCTAATCAAGCACAAACGACTGTAATGTTAAATCTCACACATTATCTCGTCGTTTAGGCTTATTATGCACCTAATCAAGCACAAACAGAGTTATCAGGTTCAGTTAGCCCTGTTTTTGTTCCTTTTTTGTTTCATTAAATAATCGTATAGCATTGATAAACATTAAGGAATATATCGATTATAAGTGAAAGCTATAAATAATGCACATGTTGATTTGTTTTTTGTACTTTACACGGTTTCTCCAAGCCTTACATATTCGTATTGCTGATGCACTATACGTGTATGCATTGCTGATGTATTACACATATACGTGTTACAAATGTATTACACATATACACGGTTTAGGTGTATTACGTGTATGCACGGTACAGATTTATTACATATACGTAATACATATGGATTACATATATGCAATACATATGTATTACGTATATGCATTACTGATGTATCGCATATATGCATTACTAATGTATTACATGTATATGCGGTTGTGGCGTATTACATATATGTAATATACATATGTGATTGCTCATGTCGATTTATATAGTATATATGTAATATGTTTGAATCTAGTAATATTAATGCAACCACACATATTAATGTTTCATATATGTACTATATATACTAGAAATTTGTGATGTTAATGTTAATGCATTATTTTTTTAGGCATGCTGCATAAAGCTAGTACTATTGTAGTACGTATTGGGATGAAGAATCCAAGCAATGGGTGATTGTGGTTTCAGCGATGAAGATATTAGGACGATTGGATTGTTAAAGCTCATTAGAATATTCTATACCACTAGACTATGCTTTTAGATGTCGATGTATTCAAGAAACAGAGCGATTGAAGATGAAGAAAAAAACAAAAATGGAAGATCCAACAGTGAGACTAGTTAAAGGTGTCGTATTTGTAGTTTGTGGATATTAAGATTTGGTTTTATCTTGTTTTTGTATAGGGTGGAATTGTGTATTAGTTGGTTGTTAGATCATGTGATGGAATTTGAATATGAATATTATGGTATATTTACATGGTGGTTTTAATTGATGTATGAAACAAAAATGTGTGAAAAATATGCAGCGCTGATGTACAATGTGGATATGTAATGCTGATAGACTACAAATATGCAATACTAATGTATTACACATGCGTAATACTGAGTACTGCATTTTTGTAATAATTTTATTGTTGCATATATGTATATGTATTTCTTTTTTAGTATTACATATATGTAATAACATATTGCACGTGTGTAATACTCGGAATGTAACACTACTACAATATTACCATGTTTCCGTCATGTATATATTTTATAACACTATTATATGTTTGTATATAACATATACGTAGTGTTAGTGGATTTCATATATGCAATACTATTGTATTACATATATGCACTACTACAATATTACATATATGTATTATATATAAACACTAATTGTTTACTTTAACTTATAATCGGCGACGAAGATTAGACATTAAAGTTACCAAAAAAATGTTGGGAAAATGAAAAGGAGGACTCATAACAATTGTATTTTCTATTACATATATTTAAACAAAAAGGTAGTCCTCGTAAACAATGTAGCGCCTATATCTCTTGCTCATCTCATCAAGTTAATATGCTTGCTTCAATGACTGATTTATTTGTACTTCATATCTTGGTTGTGTGGAATTTGCACTGTCGTGTAGTACTTCGGCTAAAGGTGTGATGGTAACGGTTACTTTGTGTACCGGGAACAAACCTTTACCGTATAAAGCTCAAACAACATCCGACATACCACATATCAACGAGTAGGATCATAAGTCGACTCCAAAACTGCATAATACAATGTTTAAAAAGTCAACAACCTGCATATATATATATATATATATATATATATATATATTATTATTACGTATATGTAATACTAACAGTATTATGAATATGCAATGCTTAATAATCATTATAACGTATATGTAATACATACATTACATGTTAGTATGTTTCTTTTGCATACATTACATGTTGTATGCAATCTTAGTAGTATTACATGTATGTAATACTAAATCTGCATATTACCATTAAAAGTCAGCACTAATTTATGAGCAGATGTATGTCCAGATCATCGAATTATCCAAGATTTTTCATTAAATTAATCCAAATATTAACAACATCTAATATCTGCACATTACTTATTTTATATTACCATTGAAAAATGCTGAGATAAAACAGTATTATAAGTAGAGAAAGCAAATTAAATATACGTAATTTTAGCCTTTTATTTTAAACAATCAATTTTGTTGTGCTCGATCACTTTATCCGAAAAAAATAAATTCTTATTAATGTGACTTATATATGCAAGGATTTTATTGAAAGAAAAATATGATAAGCTTTGTTTAAACAATCAATCAAGGAAAGAATTTAATAATGACCTAAATCAAAGATTTCAATTCAACAAGAGGATTTGGTATCATAATGGTTGTATGCCCATCATTTGCCATCAAAGAAGGAGAGCAGCAATTGAAGGCAATACTAGTTTCTTGCCTTCATGACCAATTTAAAGCAATTAAAGACCTAGCACATTATTACCAAGAAACTAATTTATAACAACTAAATCTCTCCAAGGAATATCCACGACATCATCTACAAACCCAGGTAAAATCATGACTCATATGAATGCCAAAGCAACAATAACTCAACAAGCCACTACATGTGTATGGATTAATCAATCAACACCTTAATTATTATTATAAACAATAACAACACTGATACAGATGTGGAGGCCTCCACATATATTATCCCAAATTTGATAAAATAAAAACTCAATTATCTCCTAATCATGCCTATCAACTTGTGACTCATAAATTCAATTAGAAGTATAAAGAGGAGACTTTAATGCTTACTTGTGCGATTGCTATAAGGAATTGATCTTCAATTTTCAATCTAATTACAGGAATCGGACTTCAAAATCATCGTTTATTTCTTGTAGTTGAATAGATGGCATCAAATAAGGAATCGATCTTCAATATACTCGATAATTAGGGTTCTAAATCATCGATTTGTTTCAATTTCTAAGTGTTGTCTCAATAACTAGGGTTCATAAGAGTCAATTGGTTTTTAGGATTCTATCGCACAGGGGAGGAAGCCAGACGTAAGAGACATATTGGGAAACAAATTGACAATTACACCCCCTCCATTTAGTAGTTCTCTAGTTCTCTCCCTAACAAGGAGTTCTCTCTTGATCCTTTCTCTATATATATATATATATATATATATATATATATATCCGAATTTCAAATTCGGATTCTCAAAATAACAAACATTTAAACTTTAAACCATAAAGTTCATAAACTACTAAATATTTCCTTATAAATCATATTTGATTATTTGTTATTTTGTGAAATATTTTCATATGAAATTATTCAACATGAGCATATTCCAAAACAGAAAAAAAAAGGAAAAATACTTTAAAAATGTAACAATTTCGTTCTCTCCCCCTAGCTCCATTTTTTGTTGTCCACATATTATTTTTGTTATTTTAGATGATAACTGATTCAACAATGCATTATGTGGCCCAACTTTGTGTAGGTTGGTTTAAATGTGATTAACTAATTTAGACAGTTCTATTTTTAAATATGTTGATCATATTGCAATTTAGTATCAATATATTTGACTCCCGGTCAATTATTCAAACTAATACAGTACGTATATAGTAGTATTTAGTAATTTATAGGCGTATAGCTGTATAATTATTGTTATTATAGAAAATATTTAATAATTTTTTTGAATAACAATAACGATTTCCTTATTTAAATATCAATATTTGAATATTTAAATAATTGACAACCATAAGTATATAGTTATTTTTAGGTGTATAGTTGTATATTTATTGTGAGTATGACAAATTTCAATAACTATTTTGACTAACAATAACGATTTCCTAATTTACTTATAATTATTTGAATAGTTACTATTAATACGTTCATAAACATGCTACAACGACTAAAATTATCTAAATTCAAAATTTCAAGATTTCATATAATTATGTAATTTAGAGATATATATACTTCAACATCTTAATTGACACTTTTAACAGTTTAATTAAATTACTTCAACTGTTTTGAATTCTTACCGCGCTTGCTTCTCATTTTAATGCAGCGATTAACATTAAAATATATGTGCTGTAGAGCGGATTCATTGATTGAGTTTAATTACTCTGATTGTGTCTTATTTGTTGATCTACAAGTGAAGTGAAGTGCATGATGATGGTTGAGATTAATGGATGATGAAGGATATCTATATGATTTAATCCATTAAAATGATATAAGATTGTTTATCCTTAGGTTATAATAATATGCTGTTAAAAGTTGTATCGTTTGCTTATTTTTTGTTCTTGGCTTTAAAAACAAGTTTAATTGGTGTGACATTCGTCATTTTTGGTTTATTTCGTATTCGTATTTTTATTGTAAACCCGACCCGATTTGTCTTTCGGATCCTTCATTACTAATAAAATATGGGGTTTTATGTTTCATTTATGTTATACAATTGTCGGATCAAGAAAACACCTTTTACAGTAATTTAAAACACTATTTTATGGCTAAAAACGACCTAAAACGAACTTCAGGGACTAAACTCGACAAAGAATCAAAGCTGGAGACCCCCCCCCCCACCAAGGGCTCCACGTCGCGCGGCCTTGAAGGGTCTGGTGGTCACGGTTGGCGGCCACTCACATGCAGATGCACATCTCTTTTTTGTTTGTTATTTCACATTGTTTGACCCTTTAAACGAATCAAAATGCATGCTTTTCTTGATAGTGACATTATGGTTAACCCTTACACTATTCCCCTATAAAAACAAGGCCAGTGCATCAATTTTTGGTTCCTTATTCACCTCAAACACTCTCCCCATCTAAGTTCTAAGTTCATCTTTCAAACTCTTGATAGTTTGACTTCTCAAAGTCAAACTAAAGCTAATTTTTGTTTCTAACTAATTCTTGTTAGTTAAAGCTTGTTATTATAGTTTGTTTAAAACATATTCCCCTTGTTTCCTTGGCTTTCCCTTCTCCAGCCATGGTCGGTCTAGGTGTATTGCTAGGCAAGGCTACATGGAGAACTATTATAGTCCTTGATTAACACTTTAAATTTGTTTAAACTTATTATTATTGTTTAGTTTCTAGTTATTTTAGTTTCCAAATCATTTTAATAGTTCAATGGTATTTGGGTATATGGTAACCATCCTCAGTTTCATTCCGAGTCAAGGACCTAACCAAAACGAACTTTTGTTTAAATACTTTGTTATTAACATGTTGTATGTAAGACTTGAGTATTATTATTTCTATGTTTATTCTAATGAGTTCTATGGTATTAGGTATGTGGTAACCATCATCGGTCTTATTCCGAGTCAAGGACCGAACCAACACCGAACTCTCATTTAACTCTTTATTTAATTGTTTTAAAACAAGTTGTATGTAAGATTTAAGTGTTTAAGTTTTTTTTTTTTTACATTTTCATATTTGTTATTATAATATGGATTTGTTGGACCCAAACTTGGTCACATACCAAGTCTTGAACCAAACAAACCAAACAAACCAAACTAAACCGGGTTCACTCACTTAAAACATACTAGTTGTGTTTCGGGCCACCGAATCTCACATTTTCTTTTAAGATCTTTTACAAACTAATTATAAATGTTTTCTTAAATTACTTGGTATGTTGGATCCAACTTGATCTTATAACAAGCTTGGACCGATAAAACCGAACACTCTCTTAACAATGGTGTTTGGAGTTTCTCCTTAATAGAACTTATAACATTAGTTAATTTCTGTTTTAAATAATTTATCTCATGATAATTATCACTTTGGAATGTCGGGTTCGGATTTGACAATTTATCAAGACCCAAACCGAATAACCGAACACTCGTTAAAATCCCGTTCTGGTATACCTAACAAGGGGTCGTGCACTATTGCATTAAACATTTCCCCACATATTTTCTTAACAAAGGTTAAGTAAAACTTATGTCAGTCCTGAGAAATCAATCGCTCACACTCACAACAGTGTCATAAACTACACAATAAATGTGTTGACAAGAAGGTTAATGACGGTTGCTAATTTGGTTAAGATTAATGTTTGTTAACGGCGGAATCAGAAACAAACAAGTTTGTTGCTAAAGAGATTAATAAATGTAACAGACATAAACAATAACTCAAAAGATTTCCATTTATAGAAATGATTCATACAAATGTAAATCGATTAGGGTTTCTTGTAAGGAATGTATTTTTTCAGTAATAACCTTGGACAGCCGTCACACTCAATCAGGAATATTCGATTAGGTCTGAAAAGTGTAAAGTGGCAAATCCGTGTCTCTTGTCTGTGGAGGCGTGCCCTAAATTATTCTATTTATAGGCCAACCTCCTGACAGCTATCATTCCTTCTAGAAACCCTAATGATTGGTACATAATCAAATTACGTGTTGAAAACTATAATAAGTGTAAAAGCAGGTCTTCCAGGTAGACTTTATGATATTTGTCTTCTCCGAGTAGGCTTCGTTCCTTTTATCCTTTACGAGTAGACCTGGTAACCTTGAAGTGTGCTCGTGAACAGTTCTTCGGGTAGACTATACTTATTTTCCTAAGAAAATACTCACCTAGCGGACTTCAATCTTCTTGACCGTAGCAAACTTTGCTCGATATGGTCCTACGAGCAAACTGTTCTTCATGAGTCCCTTCAACCCTTTGTTAGAAGATAACTTGTCCGAGCACACTTGGACATCCAAGCACACTTCGATTATGAGGGTGATTATCTGAAATGGTCATTTCCACAATATCCCTCAAATCTTCTTCATGCAAAAAGGTCAGATCACCGTCATTTCTGATGATTCCCAAAATTCGTCCATCTGAGTTACGAATATTGTAGTTGCCCTCATTTTCTTTATATTCAGTTTCTACAATTCGGCCATTCTTCTGTACTTCATAATTGGGACGTGTAATTCTCCTTCTCATACTTATGCACGTGTTCATGTTGGATAGTAGATTGTTTCTTGAACCTTTGACTGATAGCCAAATTCAGCACTTCTTATAT
Organism: Bidens hawaiensis; assembly: GCF_021521415.1. Lineage (NCBI taxonomy): Eukaryota > Viridiplantae > Streptophyta > Magnoliopsida > Asterales > Asteraceae > Bidens > Bidens hawaiensis. Next base: position 531,594 of record NW_027492603.1, read on the forward strand.
CACTTTGACGTTTGGCTCTTCTATATTGCTCGTGCTTGGTCCATTTACATTTTTTCTTCTTATCCAAAATAGGAAATCCATTCTTGGCCTCACTTTTCAGATACTTTGACAGCTCATTATGTTCTTTTCTATCCATCTGGTTTTTGTTATGATAGTCATATAAGTCAAGTGTGGCCATTTTCTCAAGTTGTTCCCTTGTGTATTCTGTAAAGTCATCCTTGAATATGATGTCTCTCAACTATCTGCTCTGCATAATCACCTTCAAAGATTGAGAGACTGAGTCATAGTACAGAGTCATAGGTAGATCCACATCAGATTGTGCTCTTGTTTCTCTTTGGGTTCCTGCTCTACTTGACTCACCACTGCTTGTTGAGGTGTATCTTCTTGAAGCAGAGGGCCTAGTTGGAATTAACTTCATTGGTTTAGTTGGCCCCATGACTCCAAATGTTTCTTATACATTGCATTAATCCTCTCAGCATGAAAATTTATCAACTCAGTAAGATTTTCTCCACCCTCTCTGAACAACCTTCCAATCATTTCAATTATCTTTTCATCATGAAGTTGTCCAGCCGGTACAAATCTACCTCCGATGAAGCTTCTTGGGTTTACACCATCTAACAACACTCTTTCTCATTCAGCTTTTTGCTCGTAGAAGAGTTGCTTCAACTGTGCTTTGCCCAGATTATCAAATACTTTCTCATTCATGCCCTTTTGTTTCACCATTACATCTCTCAAGATCTGAATCATTTCATCATTTTCCCATGGATCTTTTGGTTCTTCTATTGGTTTAGTTTTGACTTCCACGGGGATAGGTGTGTCATGGGCTGTTGATCCTTTTGATTTTCCTTTTTTTCATTTTCAGCCTTTTGTCTCTCTCTCAGAGTCATGATCTTTCTCTTCTTTACTGGAGGTTCATGTTGATCCCCCTTGATTGTATAGTAGAAGGCTCAGGTTGATTTATCTTTAATTTTTCTTTCCTTTTAAGTTTGTTATTGTGACACCCGGTAATTTCCCAACCCTATAAACTAAGTAATCAACCTAATAATTAGGTGATTGTGAATATTAAGCGCGCTATGTTAGAATCAGCGCGGGCATGTGTTATGTACGCCCTGCGCAAGCGCGCTATGTTAGAGTCAGCGCGGGCACGTTATGTGCGCCCTGCGCGAGCGCGCGATGTAAGAACCAGCGTGGGCATATGTTATGTGCGCCATGCGCGAATGTTTTGGCTTTATGTTTTCATGTAACTTAACTTTATGTTGTCTGATGGGTTGACCGTCCCGCATGATGCTAAGGCGGGTGCATCCCAAAACGTTTATGCGCATGCGGAAAGGGAACTAACCTCCCCGCATGGCGGGAACATTGGGAGCTAGTTTTTCTGAAGCTCCAAGATGGAATTGACTTCAACATGACTGATCACTATGTTGAAATACCAAGACCACCTGGAGAATCTACAAATGAAACTCAATGTCCCTAACTGCGAGAAGGTTACGCACCTACCCGCAGCAAAGAAATGTCCTTCACGCAGAAAGCAATGCGCACAAAGTTATACGCGCAGAACACTTAGCCTAATCTCCAGATTTAAGGAGGATTATTCCCGCCCAAAAGGAAACAGTAGCGTGTTTCAGAAATTTCTACTTTTTAACTGTACACTGACAAAAGCACCTGAAAAAGCATACTGTAACATGAAAAGTCAACTGTCAGCCACCCTACTCTCACCAACCACAGACCTGTATGTCCTGTCCAAATCAAATCAAAATCTTTTATCCACTCCTCCACTTTTAAATAAATAATAATAATTTCCATACTTTATCATCATTACACCTAGATATGAAAAGATTACAATCCCCTAAAGCAAGGGATTGTGTTCCCTTGAGTTTGCCTATAAATATGTAACCTAAATTATCACCCAAAACACACTTCAAACTTCTCTCTTAAGAACTGCAAACTTGCACTAATCATCTCCCAAGCATCCGTTATTTTCAATTCCGTTCCTGTTACTAGGTAAGCCGAGATTATAACCTTGAGATCTACTTTCCAACCCTTATATTCTCCTATTTCTTATATACTTCTTGTTATTTATTCGTATTCTAGACCTTCAATTCAAAGGCCAACACCAAGAAAACCCGAATCTCGATTAATCCCTTAACAAGAACCACAGGTGAGTCTCACTGCCCCTATTTTCACTATTTTCACTGTTTTTAAACTGTTTTCGGGGCGAGGGACACGTACTTAAATTACGATTTATCATGGTATACTTACAAGTTATGTAAACGATTGTGTTTAAATTATGTTTCATGATGAGCAATGCAAACGGTTATCTATGGTTTACGATGTATGTGCGCCAGAATTCGAGTAAGTGATCACTTTACCATTGGAACTCTAAGGATAGGGACTGCTGGTTTGATCAACCCACTCGTAGGGGTCGCACCTCTTTGCATGGACGAGTGCCTAGTATGGTCATGGGGCAGTACTATGGGATTGAGCCCGCTCGTAGGGGTCGCACCTCTTTGCATGGACGAGCGCCTTGTTTTCCGGCACAACGTCCGCGCGTAACCCGCGGGACGGTATTATTCGCTCGTAGTGGCAGCGCCACTTACACAGACGAGCACGGTTTTTCAGAAATGTCCACGCGTAACCCGCGGGACGGTATTACATTAATTTAGCTCGTAGTGGCAGCGCCACTTTGCATGGACGAGCACGTTTTCCAGAAACATTCGCGCGTAACCCGCGGAACGGTCCTATCAGAAATATGTTGTCAGATCTATGTTTTCATACGGCTTATCAAGCATATGTTTAGACATGAAATCAGAAATGTGTTTTAATATGATTTTCGCCAAGACTATGACGCGATACGATTTATCAAGTTACTAAAACTTGTGAACTCACTCAGTTTATACTGATTCAAATGTTTTACGTGTCTTTCAGGAGATAACTAGGTAGCGCATGGAGTCACACTTAGAGCACCTCACGCTGAACATCTAAAACTAGCTTTTTGGAAGATTTTAGTTCTATCCCTTCGATGCGCGTGGTTGTTCCCGCCGCGCAAGGGGATATGGCGTGGAAATCTTCAACAGTTTTTATACTTGGATGTTTTAATGTAATTTTTAAACAATGTAATGTATTTGTATTAAACATTTCACGCGCAATGAAAATCTTACTTTAAATGTTTGCAATGGCCCGTGCTTAAGTATCAATCCCCACTCGCGCGCGCCCGGCTGTTTCCGCCGTTCAGGGCCGGGTGTGACAGATTGGTATCAGAGCACTGGTTATAGCGAACTAGGAAAAGAAGTTTTAACCTAGACTATAACCGTTGGGGAATCGCATGAAATATTTTTTCAAAGAAAATATTTTCAAAAGAAACTATACACACACTTAGGAACACGGGTCACACAGTGTCTAGTGAATAAAGATAAGAACATTATGTGCTCAGAGTACATGCGCTAAGTTTGATATATTTTCACTCTTTTAAAGCGAGAATGCCTCCAACTAGAGCCAAGGGAATTACCATGACACCCGAGGAACTCGCGGAAATAATCGCGCAAGCGATCGCAATTCATGAGGCCAGTAAGGCCGAATCTAGTCAGGGTCGTCAGGAGAACGAGACCCCAGAACCCGAATCAGGAGCCTTGGACAAAGGGTGCTCCTATAAGACATTTATGGCCTGTAGGCCTTGGCCATTCAAGGGTACCGAAGGGGCCATTGGGCTCTACAACTGGATTGACAAGATGGAGACAGTTCTCTCCATTAGCGGATGTAGTGAGAACCAGAAGGTCCTTTACGCGACCTGCATGTTCCAAGAAGCAGCTTCGTCTTGGTGGAAGCTTCAAGTGAAGACTTTGGGGCGAGAAGTTGCTCTTCACAAGACCTGGGAGGAACTGAAGGAAATGTTGATGAGAAAGTTCTGCTCTCGCGCAGAAATTCAGAGTCTGCAGCAGGAATTCTAGAACCACACCATGGTAGGAACGGATATCGACGCCTACAACAACCGGTTCAACGAGCTTTGCCAGTTGGTGCCAGACATGGCAAACACGGAGGAAAAGAAGATCGAGAGATATATCTTTGGGTTACCTCCTGTTGTTAGGGTTCCGCTCAACGCCGCAGCGCCTCCAACCTTTGATGAGGCGGTAGCGCGGGCCATCACCCTTACAAGGGATACGGTCCGTGCGGGTATGTTGACTACGCGCGGAAACGAGCAGCGAACCTCTGACTCCAAGAGGAAATGGAACTCTCACCACCGAGGGTCCGACTCCAAGCAGCCACCGTTCAAGAAGCAGGAAAGCGCAAGGGTTTACGCGATCCAAGCCGCGGAGCCATCAAGGAGAGGATACAGCGGGCCTCGCCCATGGTGCAGCAAATGCAAGTATCACCACGAGGGTGAATGCGCAAGAATCGAATGCGCCAAATGTGGCAGACCAGGGCACAAGACGATGAATTGCCGTATCAGAGAAGCTGGAGCGAGCGACAACTGCTACGCATGCGGGAAGCCAGGGCATTTTAGTCGGGATTGCCCGCAAAAGGGAAACCAAGCTCGCGGGAGAGCTTTTGTGATCGGCGCGGGTGAAGCAAAAGAAGAGCCGAATGTGGTAACCGGTACGTTTTTACTGAACGGCCATTTTGCATCTGTCTTATTTGATACTGGCGCTGACCTTAGTTTTATATCCGCTGAGTTTAAAAACTCCCTAGGCCTAGCAACCAGTAGGCTAGACACACCTTATACTATAGAACTAGCCAATGGTAGGCAGTTATGCGTGAACGAAAGAACTGAACAATGTGTAATAGTCATGGGAGGTCACGGGTTCAATATTAACTTGTTGCCAATAGACTTGGGAAGTTTTGACATTGTGGTAGGTATGGATTGGTTAGTCGAGAACCACGCGGAGGTTATCTGCCATGAGAAGCAGGTTCGGGTCCCACTGTTGAACGGAGAAACCTTGGTAATTCAAGGGGAAAGAAGGGGAGTTGCGACAAAACTGATTTCGTGCCTAAAGGCGCGCAAGTGCCTAAGGAAAGGGTGCTACGCCTTCCTGGCGCATGTCGTAGAGAAGAAAGGAGATGAGCGAAGAATTGAAGACTTACCAGTAGTGCGCGAATTTCCAGAAGTTTTTCCTGAAGATTTGCCCGGATTACCGCCGCCGCGACAAGTCGAATTTCGTATTGATTTAGTCCCAGGAGCTGCGCCAGTAGCTCGAGCGCCTTATCGATTAGCTCCATCTGAGATGCAAGAGCTATCCAATCAGTTACAGGAACTATTGGATAAGGGTTTCATACGCCCAAGCTTTTCACCTTGGGGAGCTCCAGTACTGTTTGTTAAGAAGAAGGATGGTTCGTTCAGAATGTGTATTGACTATAGGGAGCTGAACAAGCTGACAGTCAAGAATCGGTACCCCTTACCGAGGATTGACGACTTATTTGACCAGTTGCAGGGATCCAGTTATTATTCGAAGATAGATCTACGGTCAGGATACCACCAACTTAGGGTCCATGAGGAAGATGTGCCGAAAGCAGCCTTCCGAACTAGATACGGCCATTATGAGTTCTTAGTGATGCCTTTCGGGCTAACTAATGCGCCGGCTGTATTCATGGATCTGATGAACCGCGTGTGCAAACCATACTTGGACAAGTTTGTGATTGTGTTTATAGATGATATTCTGATTTACTCTCGGACCAAGGCCGAGCATGAGCAACACCTGAGATTGATTTTGGAATTGTTGAGGAAAGAAAAGTTGTATGCGAAGTTTTCCAAGTGTGAGTTTTGGCTTAGAGAAGTTCACTTTCTCGGTCACGTTGTAAACGAGAAAGGAATACACGTTGATCCTTCCAAAGTCAAGGCCATCGAAAACTGGGAAGCGCCAAAAACCCCAACTGAGGTGAGGCAATTCCTAGGACTAGCTGGCTACTATCGACGCTTCATTGAGAACTTCTCCAAGATAGCTCTACCACTGACCGCGCTAACTCAGAAAGACAAGAAGTTTGTTTGGGGCGAAAATCAGGAAGCGGCATTTCAAATGTTAAAACAGAAGTTATGTAGTGCGCCAATTTTGTCTCTGCCCGAGGGGACGGATGACATCGTCGTTTACTGCGACGCTTCACATCAGGGACTCGGATGTGTCCTTATGCAGCGAGACAAAGTCATAGCGTATGCCTCGCGCCAACTCAAGACCAATGAAAAGAACTACACAACGCATGATCTGGAACTTGGAGCGGTTGTCTTCGCGCTAAAGATTTGGCGCCATTACCTCTATGGTACAAAGTGTATAATCTTTACGGATCACAAGAGCCTTCAACATATATTTGATTAAAAGGATTTAAACATGAGGCAACGAAGATGGGTGGAGTTGTTGAATGATTATGATTGTGAAATTAAGTACCACCCTGGAAAGGCGAATGTGGTAGCAGACGCGCTAAGTAGGAAGGAGCGAATAAAAATGCTACGAGTCAAGGCTCTAAGATTGACCATTCGCGCAAATCTCTCTTCCCGCATCAGAGACGCTCAGCAAGAAGCCTTGAAACCAGAGTTTGTTAAAAACGAATCCCTTGGGGGTATGATTAAGAATTTGGAGATCAAGGAAAACGACACTCGATATTTTGCTAACCGCATATGGGTCCCTCTCAAGGGAGGATTGCGCGAGCAAGTATTAAACGAAGCTCACAAAACGCGATATTCTGTACATCCTGGCGCAGACAAGATGTACCAAGATGTTAAAGCGCTGTATTGGTGGCCCAATCTGAAGGGCGCCATCGCGACGTATGTCAGTAAGTGCCTGACGTGTTCGAAGGTGAAGGCTGAATACCAGAAACCATCAGGGTTGCTTCAACAGCCAGAAATTCCTATGTGGAAATGGGAACAAATCTCTATGGACTTCATTACCAAACTGCCAAGGACACCTGGGGGTTACGACACGATCTGGGTTATTGTAGATCGGCTAACTAAGTCAGCGCACTTCCTGCCGATCAAGGAAACCGATAAGATGGAAAAGTTAGCCCGATTGTATATTCGAGAAGTAGTTTCAAAACATGGAGTCCCAGTGTCCAGCATTTCTGATAGAGATAGTCGGTTCACCTCAAGGTTTTGGAGATCGTTACAAGGGGCTTTAGGTACTCGTCTTGCCATGAGTACGGCATATCATCCCCAAACGGATGGACAAAGCGAGCGAACAATCCAGACATTGGACGATATGCTGCGCGCGTGCGCAATCGATTTCGGAGGTAGCTGGGATACTCACCTCCCATTGGTTGAATTTTCTTACAACAACAGTTATCACACAAGCCTCAAGGCTGCGCCGTTTGAAGCTTTGTATGGGCGCAAGTGTAGATCCCCACTGTGCTGGGCTGAAGTGGGTGACAAGCAAATGACTGGTCCAGAATTGATCCAAGAAACAACAGAAAAGATTTTTCAGATACGGGATCGCCTTAAGACAGCGCGCGACAGACAGAAGAGCTACGCAGATGTGCGAAGGAAACCGTTGGAGTTTCAAGTAGGGGATAGAGTACTTTTGAAAGTCTCTCCATGGAAAGGAGTCCCCCGTTTCGGCAAGCGAGGAAAGTTGAATCCGCGCTACATTGGACCATTTGAGATCCTGGAAAGGATCGGTCCGGTTGCTTATAAACTCCGTTTACCCGCCGAACTCAGTGGAGTTCATGATACGTTTCATGTGTCCAACCTCAAAAAGTGTTTATCTGACGAAACGTTAATTTTACCGTTGGACGAGATTCACATCGACAAACAACTACACTTCGTAGAAGAGCCTCTAGCCGTAACCGATTGGAAAGAACAAAAGTTACGCAGAAGCACAATCAAGTTAGTAAAGGTTCAATGGAACTCGAGGCGTGGGCCTGAATTCACTTGGGAAAGAGAAGACCAGATGCGCATGAAATACCCACACCTCTTTCAGAGCATGGCTTCTGCCAGCGACGTCTCCTAAATTTCGGGACGAAATTCTCTTAACAGGGGGAAAATGTGACACCCGGTAATTTCCCAACCCTATAAACTAAGTAATCAACCTAATAATTAGGTGATTGTGAATATTAAGCGCGCTATGTTAGAATCAGCGCGGGCATGTGTTATGTACGCCCTGCGCAAGCGCGCTATGTTAGAGTCAGCGCGGGCACGTTATGTGCGCCCTGCGCGAGCGCGCGATGTAAGAACCAGCGTGGGCATATGTTATGTGCGCCATGCGCGAATGTTTTGGCTTTATGTTTTCATGTAACTTAACTTTATGTTGTCTGATGGGTTGACCGTCCCGCATGATGCTAAGGCGGGTGCATCCCAAAACGTTTATGCGCATGCGGAAAGGGAACTAACCTCCCCGCATGGCGGGAACATTGAGAGCTAGTTTGTCTGAAGCTCCAAGATGGAATTGACTTCAACATGACTGATCACTATGTTGAAATACCAAGACCACCTGGAGAATCTACAAATGAAACTCAATGTCCCTAACTGCGAGAAGGTTACGCACATACCCGCAGCAAAGAAATGTCCTTCACGCAGAAAGCTATGCGCACACAGTTATACGCGCAGAACACTTAGCCTAATCTCCAGATTTAAGGAGGATTATTCCCGCCCAAAAGGAAACAGTAGCGTGTTTCAGATTTCTACTTTTTAACTGTACACTGACAAAAGCACCTGAAAAAGCATACTGTAACATGAAAAGTCAACTGTCAGCCACCCTACTCTCACCAACCACAGACCTGCATGTCCTGTCCAAATCAAATCAAAATCTTTTATCCATTCCTCCACTTTTAAATAAATAATAATAATTGCCATACTTTATCATCATTACACCTAGATATGAAAAGATTACAATCCCCTAAAGCAAGGGATTGTGTTCCCTTGAGTTTGCCTATAAATATGTAACCTAAATTATCACCCAAAACACACTTCAAACTTCTCTCTTAAGAACTGCAAACTTGCACTAATCATCTCCCAAGCATCCGCTATTTTCAATTCCGTTCCTGTTACTAGGTAAGCCGAGATTATAACCTTGAGATCTACTTTCCAACCCTTATATTTTCCTATTTCTTATATACTTCTTGTTATTTAATCGTATTCTAGACCTTCAATTCAAAGGCCAACACCAAGAAAACCCGAATCTCGATTAATCCCTTAACAAGAACCACAGGTGAGTCTCACTGCCCCTATTTTCACTATTTTCACTGTTTTTAAACTGTTTTCGGGGCGAGGGACACGTACTTAAATTACGATTTATCATGGTATACTTACAAGTTATGTAAACGATTGTGTTTAAATTATGTTTCATGATGAGCAATGCAAACGGTTATCTATGGTTTACGATGTATGTGCGCCAGAATTCGAGTAAGTGATCACTTTACCATTGGAACTCTAAGGATAGGGACTGCTGGTTTGATCAACCCACTCGTAGGGGTCGCACCTCTTTGCATGGACGAGTGCCTAGTATGGTCATGGGGCAGTACTATGGGATTGAGCCCGCTCGTAGGGGTCGCACCTCTTTGCATGGACGAGCGCCTTGTTTTCCGGCACAACGTCCGCGCGTAACCCGCGGGACGGTATTATTCGCTCGTAGTGGCAGCGCCACTTACACAGACGAGCACGGTTTTTCAGAAATGTCCACGCGTAACCCGCGGGACGGTATTACATTAATTTAGCTCGTAGTGGCAGCGCCACTTTGCATGGACGAGCACGTTTTCCAGAAACGTTCGCGCGTAACCCGCGGAACGGTCCTATCAGAAATATGTTGTCAGATCTATGTTTTCATACGGCTTATCAAGCATATGTTTAGACATGAAATCAGAAATGTGTTTTAATATGATTTTCGCCAAGACTATGACGCGATACGATTTATCAAGTTACTAAAACTTGTGAACTCACTCAGTTTATACTGATTCAAATGTTTTACGTGTCTTTCAGGAGATAACTAGGTAGCGCATGGAGTCACACTTAGAGCACCTCACGCTGAACATCTAAAACTAGCTTTTTGGAAGATTTTAGTTCTATCCCTTCGATGCGCGTGGTTGTTCCCGCCGCGCAAGGGGATATGGCGTGGAAATCTTCAACAGTTTTTATACTTGGATGTTTTTATGTAATTTTTAAACAATGTAATGTATTTGTATTAAACATTTCACGCGCAATGAAAATCTTAGTTTGAATGTTTGCAATGGCCCGTGCTTAAGTATCAATCCCCACTCGCGCGCGCCCGGCTGTTTCCGCCGTTCAGGGCCGGGTGTGACAGTTATAATGAGATTCAACAGCAGCCTTGGTCAGACTATCAACCATTTCAGGCTGCATTCCTCGTTCCAACAAATACCCACATTTACCATTAAATTTTTTCTTTAATTCCTCAATTCTTCCTTCCAACCTTTTCTTTTCTTCTCTCTCCTTTCTTTCTCTATTCGCAAGATAAGTTTCTTCAAGAACACTGAAAGTCATCTTGTTTAGATCTTTCTCATTCAGTCCACATCCCCTCAAATACTCCCTATATCTCAATGAATCTCTATTTTTCTTTTGCATTCTCTTTTTGAGTTCATCATTTTCCTTCTCTATCATTCTCTGCAACTCCTCATCAGACAGTGGAGCCAGATCATCAAACTTGTGACCAAAAGTGGTCAATTTTACAATTAAAGGGTTTTTCTTTCGAGCTTCAGTCAGACTTTGTTCAATATTTGCTCTTTGCTCATTAGTAATATCAACTTGTGGGGATTTCATGTCAACCTTCTCAGCTGTATTGTCCTTTTTATCATCATCACTCTCATCTTCAATTGTATCATCTTTTTCTGTAGACTCATTGACTGCATTAATATTTTCATCATTAGATTGTGGAAAATTTGAAACTGGAATATTTGGGACACCTTTAACAACTTCTTCTGGCCTTAATGTTTGAAGAGGTACTGGCCTTAATGGGCTTTCTTGATCATCAGGGGTCTCAACAAAATACTTGTTCTTTTCATCCCACTTGCCCCTTTTTGCAGATTCAGCTCTTTCAGCTTGTTCATGAGCCTTTCTTTTTCTTGAATATATCTTTTCAAATCTGTTCACATTTTCATGGATTTTAGAGGCCTTTTCCATCATATCTTCAAAAGTTTCCCCAGTCTCTTTCTCAGGTTTCTTTGCAGGTTCCTTTTCAAGTTGATCCTTTTGAGATTCTTTTTCAGCTTGCTCTTTGGATTGACTAAACATGCTTACCACTAGAGCAAGAGAATTATCCACTTCTTCAGCCTTTTTCAGATTGATCAAAGTTTCAATCACCACTTGATCATCAACCTCTTCTTCATTAAGAACTTTAGAAATGTTGGCTTGATCAATTAAGTTCTCATGCCTTGCCAATTCATCTGTAGTCAGGGTTTGGGCAATAATTTCCCCCTCCCTTGTTTCTTTCACAACTTGCTCTAGTCTTTTGGAAGAAGCAGTGTTCTCATCTTCTTCCTCTTCCTCTTCATTTGCCTTAGTAGGCTCTTCCTCCTCCTTATTCTCATCAACAACAGCTTTTCCTTTATCCATTCTTCTTTTCAATTCACTTTATGTTTCTGAGTGATACTCATCAATCTCTTTATCCAAAGCATCCATCTTTACATCTTTCTCTACCCTCTTGGAGCTTATTTGATCTGTTTCTGGTTTTGTGAGTACTAGCTCCTCAATAGCAGCACCTTCATCCATCATAACATCAGTCTGCACATCAGTTGCAGTTAAAACATCTGTCACAACAACAGTTTGAATATCAGTGGCAACATCAGTGGTAGCCACATTGTCATCAGTCAAATTCTCAACTTCATTCTCTACACCCTTCTCCTTTCTCAACACATCTCCCTAATCTCTTTCAACAGTGTTTAGCACTTCATTATTCACATCATAAGTTTTCTCTTCATCGCCAGATAAATCAGCTTCATAATCTTCATCAAGTATCATTATTGCACCACTGTCCTCCTCATCACTCTCATCATAAGCATTCAATATACATGCCAATCCATCAGCATTCACATTCTCCTCAATCACCTCCTTATCAGCTCCATTTGGCTCATCATGTGAAACATTCTCCCCCTGTTATGGGCAACTGAGGTCTTCTCAAACTCATGCTCCAAGGTTTGAATTCTTGAATGTGCCAGGGCCAACTGAGCTTTCAACCTGTCATTCTCCTGCCTTAAATCATCATTTTCTCTCCTCAACCCCACAGCTTCAATTATCAAATCAAATTTTCTTTGGTAAAGGTTTGAAATATGGGGAGGGATAATAGGTGGTGTGGTAGGAAATGGTCTTGGTAAAGGATTTGTGGTTTGGGTCTGGGGTGGGGATGTAATAGGTTGGATGGGTTGAATGGGTTGGGTGGGTTGGATGGGTTGGGATATGGTTTGAGTTATGGGTAGGTTCAAGATTTGGTCAGTGGATAAATCTTGGGTTTGGAAATGGGTAGGCTGGGTTTGGTCTGATTGGTCAATTGGTGATGGTGGATAGGGTGGTGTTTGTGGTGGTGTGTTTAAGGGTGTTTATGGTGGTGTTTGGTTTGAGGTTTCAGGCTAGGTTAGGGTATGTGTGGATGGTATTTGTATGAGTGGTGAGAATGTTTGGTCATGTTGTGGTGGTGAGTAAGGTGGTGTTTGTGGTGGTGTGTCTAAAGGTGTGGTTGGTGGTGTTTGTATGGGTTGTGACTAGGGATGAGATCAAGACCGTACCGGTACCGACCGGTCCCGGTCCCGAAATTCCCGGTCCCGAAATTCGCGATTTCTTGGTACTGGTATCGAAATATTTGGTTCGGTACCGGTACCGGGACGGTACCGGGATTGATGGTAAAAATTCGGGAAATACCGGTCACGACCCGTACCGTACCGGTACCGAAATTAAAACTTTGGTACCGATTCGGTACCGACGGTACCGGTTCGGTACCGGTACCAACCGGTACCAGTATTGATTTTGCTCATCCCTAGTTGTGACTCCCCCTGAGGCTGTACTGTATCATCAAAATTAGAATCACCTCCTTCGTCATTACCATCATTATCATTATCATCATCACCTTCACCATCATCATTATCTTTCATCCTCACTTTCACCATCCTCCTCATCCTCCTATGAGATTAACATAGGAATAGGAATAACCTCAAAACCTTCAATCAGTAGCCATGGTGAAATGTCAAACACTTCCTCATGATTGAACCTGCTTGTGCTTGCCAAATTTTCAATTCGCCTGTAAGTATTTTTATCTCGCAGCACATGGGTTATTTCAACAGTAGGAAATCCCTCCAACTCTTGGTTGAAAATAATCTGTAGGAATCTGGGATAGGTCAAAAATTTCTTCTTGTTTGACTTTTTCATGTTACTTACCATTCATTTAAAGATCATCTTGGAAAAATTGAATGGTTGATTAAATACAGCAACGGTGGCATTGGCCAGATCCTGACTCATAAGAGTCCATGAGCCCTTTCTTGGAGCTAAGCCATGAATGATGTGGTGTATTAAAAACTTGTATATATTGGGGAACATTCCCTTTTGGAATTGTCCTTCATGTACAGTCCCCTGATAACCCATTCTTTGAGCAAACACCTTGAGTAGATGTTCTGTTGTAAGGTGAATAGGGTTGGAATTATCATCATTCAACTGTAAACATCTTCTTATCATAGCCTCAGTTATCCGTATCTCCTGGTTAGCAATTGTGGCATCTATCCTTCTCCCATTAACATCGTCATACAACCTCGCTGATCTCCAAAAATCGAGCGAGTGATTCCTGTATATCACTGGAGACTCCGTCAAAGCGAAACGGATATTTGACCTTTGTAACCATCTGATCATTGGAGCAACCTCTTTATTATCAGGAGTGATTTGTAACATAGCGCACATATTGTGCTTATGCTCAAAAGGATAGGTTGGTTGATCATCATCCGCCATATCTGAACACATAAACAAACATATTCAAAGTAGAAATTAGTCTTAAAGTTCACAACTTTAAGTAATTTCAAGTTATAATTTTGAAGAAGAATTAAAGAAATTTCATTAAGAACCTGTTCTTCGACAAGTTTATAACCTACACACAAAACAGAGAGTTAGTAATCATGAGTAATCAAAGCCCATTATCAGATAATCGTGGTCAGAAAACATTTAATTGATGCTTACCGAGTCGGATTATGAGGGCTGACAAATTAGGGTTAGGAAATATTGATGAATGTGATAAGTCGGTTTAGGGTTTCTGAGAGCAATAAGTGGAAGGAGAAAGATAGGAAAATAATGTTGAAAAACTTCTCTCACTCCATCTTATATACCTTTTGAAAGTGAGTTTTAAATGTTTTTGTCGTTTAGTGAGTTAATAGCTGTCATACAATACCTTATCCATTAAAAGTTTTAACACTTTAAAACCTTACTCTATAGAGTTCGTTTAGCAAACCTTGCACGGAAAAGTGAGTTTTTGCAAAGTGTGCTAGGTATGTTCCACTTTCATAAAGCTTGCTCGTTTTAGAGTTCAAAATGATGTAGTTTTAGAAATGAGTATAAGTAAAGTGAAGGAAGCTTACTCAAAATACAAGATTGCTCGAGAAATAAATCACAAGACTAATAACCAAGTATAAATCAACAAGTAGGCAACCTTGCTAGGAATCTATTACGAATCCCAAAATAATATCTTAACATATTCCTATTTGTCAATCTTGCTCGTAAGTATGACACACACAAACGTACCCGAAAATGCATAAACAGTTAGCAAATAATCAGTCAAGTAAACTGTTACACCTAGTGTGCTCGAGATACTTGTGAATAAGCAAAGTGTGCTAGAAGTGAGTTCTAGACACAAAGTGTACTAGAAAGCAAAGGTAAGAAATTACCAAGTATGTTGAGAGAACATTTGAAAATTTCAAAGGGTGATCGAAACATAAAGTGTGCCCGGAAAAAAAGTTTGCCCGAAAACACTTGTAATTTCAAAGAAACATATTCAAAATATTCATTAAGCGTGCTATAATTTAAAGTTTAAACACACTAAAATTAAAGCATACTCTTAAAATCACAAGGCTTGCTAGAATGTATTCAAACAGTCAACAATCACATAAGGGTGCTAGATAGTCTAAAAACATTAAAGCTTGCTGGAAGTGACATTCATTCACAAGGCATGCTAGTCTGACTTAAAACAACCTATAAAACAGTTAAGTTTGCTAGAAAGCTTAAAGATCACAAACTTGCTAGTGAATAGTAACATATCAAATAGCTTGCTAGTAAACAGTTGTATTCCTAAACAAATTGGTGAAGTGTGCTAGAAAATACAAACTAAATAAAAGCATGCTAGAATCATCATACTTAGCATTTAAGATGCAAAGCTTGCTAGAAACAAGTCAAAAACTCTTACAAACAGTTAAGTGTGCTAGAAAAACTTGAACGTTTTAAAGCTTGCTAGAATAACATATTCACATCCACATATATCAAGCTTGCTCGGAAGGGTGAAATTTCAGATAAAATTGTAAACTCTACCCGAAAAGTATAAAAACTTCAAAGTATGTTTGATATGGATGAACTTATACCAAAACGTCTAAGTATGCTCGAAAAGGTTATAAATCATCAAACCTTACTCAAAAATACATATTCAACCTTTTGAGGGTAAAATGCAACTCTTTTTGACTTAACCAAATATCAATCATATTTTTCTTTAAAGATCATTGTTTAAGAGCAAATGGTACATTTAGAGATCAAATTTCAGTCATGTTTCCTTTAAAAACATTTTTTTTCCTTTTCTGAAAATATCTCAAGAATGGGATCATATTGACTAAGCAGCTTTCTCAATACTTCATTCTCAGCATTTTATGACAGTATAGACAGGTTAACAGGAAGTTTGAACTTAGCATGAATTTCATTTCCTTGGTGATATGATTAATGTTCAATTAAGATGCATAATACTTAATGGATAACATATATTTTTTTCTGATGCTCATATCTATTCTCAAGGCTTATTTGGCTTTCTCCAGATCACCCTGATTTGACTTTGACCCCCTGCATTTGGTTTAAAAACTTTTAATGACAGAACTTATGGTTTTTTTTTACTATGAGCATATAACAACATTGTGTTGTTTAAACTGTACTTCTTGCTCAGCATTTGTTCTTTGTCATTTTCATTTAAATATATCATTTTGGGGACCAAATACCAACGGGCTCATGTATGACTGGATAATCACTTTTCTGTCTATCATGTAGAAAGATTTAACTTGAAACATGCATAGACAACAATATAACTCCACTTAAAGCTTAGCAATTTCTTTATGTTTATATCACCTTAGATTTTACACATCATGGGAAAGCAACCATACATGTTAATGACTGTACTAAGTGCCCTTTTAGCCTATTAAATCCATATGATTGGCTAAGCAGTCAATGTACTATCATTTCCCACTTTTAACATATTCAATCACCCCAAGTACTCTTAGCTTCCAGGTTAATGGATATCCTGTCTATCTACAGGTAAACAACAGGACAAACACACACATAAGTATATGTCTTTTTGGCTTATAGTCAATGGCATAATTTTAAGTGAAAGAATAAATTGCAATTGCCCCAAATGTTTTCAGTCTTTGGACTAATGGCTATCCTTTCAAATCTACAAGTAGATGATAGGACCAAACATATACAAGTATATGCTCCTCAGAATTGGGAAAATGACATAATTTTTAGCAAAAGTAATTATCCTTGTAAGCTTCTTTAAAGTTTGAACTGAATAGTCTTATCATATCTCTTCACCATTAACAACTTGCTCATGTTTTGATCAAAATTTAGTGATTATGCCAAATTCATTAGAAAATTCATTTGATCATTTAATTTTGACATAAAGACACATTTTGACACAAACAGTTGTAGCATATTCAAATCTTAATCATTAATGGCATTATCACAACAAGCAAACATTTCTAAGATGCATTGTCTAGCTTATCCTAACAACATCATCCGATCAGATCACACACATATTCAAACATTTAATAAAGATATCAGATTAGCATGCACAATCAAGTATATCACTTCAAAATCACTTATCATGACATCACACACATATCAACTGATAAACAAGCATAAGCATCAAGGATACCTAATTTTGTATAGATAGCCAGTTAAGCACATATGAGTCAATATCAAAGCATTATATTCAAACACATATTCACATATGTCCTCTTTCAGAATAGTCAAATAGCACATAGAGCACATATCAATTAACATTCATCAAGACTTAAAGAAAATAGTCAGTTTGCACATGCAAGCACACATCATCAATCAGACTTCATTAGAGTTGATCATCCCCAGGGCTTTCAAAAGAAAGTTGAACCTGGTTATATCAAGTGGTTTTGTGAATAGATCAGCCAAATTATCACTTGTGTCAACTCTTTTCACATCAATTAAACCCTTTTCACAACAATCTCTTATGAAGTGATGTCTGATTTCAATGTGCTTAGTCTTGGAATGTTGCACAGGATTTTTAATAATAAAAGATACAGCAGTATTATCAATGAAAATAGGGGTGTTTAAGAAATTCAGACCATAATCTAGCATTTGATTCTGAATCCAGAGGACTTGTGCACAGCAGGCAGATGCAACAATGTATTCAACTTCTGCAGTTGAGATTGACACTGTGGTCTGCTTCTTGCATTGCCATAACACCAATCTATCACCTAAAAATTAACACCCTCCTGAAGTGGACTTCCTGCTCATATTACATCCATCACCCTCCTGAAATAAGCATCTTCTTCAATCCATATATCTCTGTGATATATCTCTATTGAGCTCTATAGCTACTTACACAATCATCTTCCAAACTTCTGATTTTCTCTTCATTGATTATATCACTTGCTTCATACCAATTAATGATGCTTTGTTTTCTGAAACACTCACCCTCTAGCTCGCCTACTTTTATAGTTAAAGCATTAATTGTTTCATGTAAATTAGTTCTAGGGGTTGAGTGTACCTGAGAAGATGATGTTCCAGCCTCATTCTCAATATTTGCCATAAAAGCAACATTAGCTTTTGTGATGTCATCTGCATGATCACTCCAATCAGAATCCCCTTCTTGTTGTGCAGCAAGAGCCACATTTCGTTGATTTTTGGGTGGGTTCTGATTGTTTCCGTTGGGGTTATTTGGAGCAGTTTGAGGATGGTTTCTTTTGTAGTTTTGGTTTTGAGGCACAGCTTGTTGATTATTCATTTGAGGTTGTTGAAAGTTGTTGAAGTTGGGATTGTTGTAATTGTAGTTTCTTGGTTGATTCTGCTAGTAATTTTGCTGGTATTGCAGCTGATTTCTTGGCTGTTGATGATGATACTGATTCATTTGAAAATTTCTGGGCTGGTTGCATTCTCTTGCAAAGTGTCCAGGCTGTTGGCAATTGTAACAGATTGCCTTGGACTTATCAAAGCCAGTCCTCTCATTTGGACCTGAGACTAGAGATCTACCAGTCCTGTTGAACAACCTCTTGCTTCTGAGTGCCAGCATAGCAGCTTGCCACTTCAAATCCATATCCTCAAGGTCATCAGCATCTATTTGTTCCAAATCATCTTGTATGACACTTGGGTGGATTAAGTTTTTGGCCACAAATGCATTATAGGACTCAGTGAATATTGAGAATAGTGCTTGAGTTTCATTCACTTGACCATTGTTTCCACCAGAGTAGGGCACATGTCCACTTGCCATGGAGGCCGAGTCATTGTCATCTATAAGTTGGACATTGAACCTTGACTGGTTTCCAGGATGACTTGAGCTACCACCAACAAATGATTTAGGTGTATCAACACCATGTTTGGTTGGTTCCTCTATAATGGGAATCCATTGTTAATTCTTGGTAGACAAGTTTCCCATAGGTGCAATAAGAGCATTGGACACCTGGAAACATGGCTTCTCTTCTTTTATCATTTCTTTTTCAATCATCTCTATCTCAGCAGCCTGAAGGAAGCAGATTACATCATCCAACTTCAATCGATTAAAGTTTGGCTTTTGAAGGATGAACTTGCAGGCAGTGTACCTGTGACAACCCGAATTTTAAGTTAACAAAATAATACAATTATCAAAGAAGTTGTGAATTTAATAGAAATTGTACTGAATTTTAGAATTTTCGTTGGGAACTCATATTTGATATGCAGTCAAATGGTGTTAAATATAAGATAATATATATGTAGGTTAAATTGTTAGTAATCTATAATATATATAAACGAAAACATAAAAATCCTATGTGTCGCGATATGGTCGCTCCCCCTTTTTTTGGAGTCACCAGATTAGCTTGAGTTTTAAATGGAGGATTCTCATGCATTTGACCCGAATTCATGGGTATGGGTCTCATCAAACCCAGATATTTCTTAAACGGGTTATAACATCTCATTAAATTAAAAATCAAGCTCACCAATTATATGATTTAAATTCCTATAAATTAGGGATATACTAAAAAATTAATATCTTATTTATTTAAAAAAAGATATATATTATTTATAATTAAAAACAAATTTTATAGTAAAAAAAATAAACGGGTCTTGGGTCTCATCAAACACATAAAGCTTTTAAACCGGGTTATAACATCTCCTTTGTTTGTTAAACAATTTATCATCAAACCATAGGTATTAACTTTCATAC